>NW_028270170.1:7751049-8078596 GCF_037043375.1 Chiloscyllium plagiosum
TATTTCCCCATTCTAGGCTGGCCTTAGAACGTATCCATTAGATCTGTCAAAGTACATATGACAAAATAATCACTGTGTAAAGAGGGAATGTAAGGAAGAGCTTGTATTTAGATGTACCTCCCTTGACCTCAAGACGTTCAAAAGCACTGCACAGCATTTTCCTAAGTAGACACTATTATGATACAGGAGGCACAACGGTTTCATTGCACACTGCAAGGTCTCACAAATAGCAATGAGATAATAACTACATAATCTGCTCCAGTGTTCTCGGCTGATGGATGAATATTGGCCCAGGACACTGGGAGAATTACAAATTGTGTTCCAAATTATGAAGTGATTTGATAGAGTAGGCAGGGAGAAACTGTTTACACTGGCGAGGGGGATCAATAACTAAATGACATCGATTTGAAGCAAGAGAGAAGAATTTTCAAATGCAGTGAGTTGTTAATATTCTTGAACACTTTGCCTAAAAGGATGGGCAGAAACAGATTTATTTAAATCATAATAACTTGGATTTACATAGCACCTTTAACATAGAAAACATTGTAAGAGAATAGTTATCACACTAAATTTGGCACCAAGCCACATTAGAACTGGAACAGGTTTTGTCAAAGGAATATCTCCGGTCTAACTTTCAAAAGGAAATTGGATATATTAGTTGAAAAAGTGGAAAGTTTGCGAGGCTACAGGGAATGTATGAGATTATTCTTTTCCAGGAGAGACATTACTGGCTTCATGAATTGAACGTCCTCTTTGTGCTCTAAGAGAACTCTGTTTTTGTTCTTCAAATACCATCATGGGACTTTCTACATCCCCCTGATAAGGTGACAATCTGAAAAGCAGCATGTCTGATAGTGATCTGAAGTATCTGTTGAAATATAGAAAGACAAAACATTCTCCATTCAAAATGACACTCCTGTAAAGTATGTTGGAGCATTTTAATTACCTAAAAGGTACCATATGAATATATGTCTATTTTTGTCTACGTTGCTGTGTGCAAGACAGCCTATTAACTGAGCTACTGAAGTAAAGACGTTGTAGATCATAATAGATCTAATGGATCTGCTTGTTTACCACTTTCTCAGTTGGTCACTGGATTATTCGAAACCTTAACAACAATGACAGTACTCAGATACACACTGAACTCAGCCAGGGTTAGGAGCGGGCACAATTCCCGTGTCCACCGTGGTCAACAATTTGTTCCTGAAAATGGAAACTGACCATTTGGGTGACAGCAGTTACTGTCCAGGTCGCTCAGCATGAAGCAGTATTTTACAGAGAGGCCAGAAAATGGGAGCACCTTCAGAGCAGAAAATGATGCTGGGTTGAAATAAGAATAGGGTGGCACAGTGGCTTCAGTGGTTAGCGCAGCTGGGTTTCATCTGGGTGCTCCGGTTTCCTCCCACAGTCCAGGGATATGCAGGTTAGGTGGATTGGTCATGTTAACTTGCCCCATAGTGTCCAGGGATGTACAGATTAGGTGGATTGGTCATGCTAACTTGCCCCATAGTGTCCAGGGATGTACAGATTAGGTGGATTGGTCATGCTAACTTGCCCCATAGTGTCCAGGGACGTGCAGGTTAGGTGGACTAGCCATAGTAAATGCAGAGTGGGTTGAGATGAGTTGCTCTTTGGAGGGTCGGTGTGGACATGTTGGGCTGAATGGCCTGATTCCACACTGTAGGGATTCTATGATATCAGAATTTATAAAAAAAAGGCAAATTGAATCAAGCGTCAAAGCTTTGGCTTCCAGCCTAAGATTCCACCCCCACCATCCACTCCCACCGCCTCCACCCCCACCTCCCCAAGCAATGGAATGATAAAGCAATTGCTAAATGAGGTTTGAGGGACTGGTCAACCAAGTTTTACAAACAAAGTGGAATTGTCAGAGTAATTTAAAGTAACAATATGTGTGGCTCACCGTGTGAAAAGAAATCCTTCCACTTGGCCAAAGATCTTATCCTTCGATTTGAAAAAGGATCAAGTAGCAAGTGATATTGTAGCAGCGTAATATCTTGTTACCAATCCCACACAGTGAAGGACAATTCACTCTTTCAGGAACGGTTTTGAATATTCTGGAGATGCCAGTTTCTGGGGGATTTAAATGATGACATCTCATTTACTGAAACAGTCACCGTGACAACTCAGTGTCCCAGATTCTGAGCAAGAGTCACTCAACCCAAAACGTTAACTCTGATTTCTCTTCACAGATGCTGCCAGACCTGCTGAGCTTTTCCAGCAATTTTGTTGCTATGACAACTCACTTGGCCCAAGAGTTAGGGAACTTTGAGGATTTGGGCAAATTCATGCCTAAGAAGTTACAATAGAAAGGGAGCAGACGATCTCACAGTATCCAACCACTGGCTGAGGAACTAGACAGGCACAAGGCTAGAGTCACAAGATTTTTATATGTTACCAGCAAAAGGACATCGGTTGCCCTAGACACAAGGGATAGACTGGGATAGTCAGGCCACGTTGCTTCCAAATCATTCCATGGTCCTATACCTCTCTCCTCTTGTAACTTCTTCCTGGCCACAACCCTCCAAGATCTATCTGGCCTCTGGAGCATCCCCATTATCATTCCTCTGCCACTGACTGCTATGTCTTCAAATGCATAGACTCTAAATTCTAAAATTCCCTCCCTACTTAAACCCATCTCATTAATCAAGCTTTACCAAATCTTCTTATATGGCGTTGTGCCAAATGTATTGATAAGGTTCACTTTACTATTTTAAAAACACCATATAAATACAAACCATTGTTGATTCATCAAATATACTTTTAGCTTTCATCATGTAGCCTAGAACAACCATTTATTTACCTTATCTTCCCCCCTCAGACCATTCCACTAATCTCTTCTGCACTATCTCCTCAGCCTACACCTCCTTCCTAAAGTATGGTGCTCAGAATTGGTCTCAATTTGTCAGCTTGAGCTAGTGTTTCTATAAAAGCGCAGCAGGTCAGGCAGCATCCAGGGAACAGGAGAATCGACGTTTCGGGCATAAGCCCTTCTTCAGGAATCTTCCTGGCCACAACCTGAAGAAGGGCTTATGCCCGAAACGTCGATTCTCCTGTTCCCTGGATGCTGCCTGACCTGCTGCGCTTTTCCAGCAACACATTTTCAGCTCTGATCTCCAGCATCTGCAGACCTCACTTTCTCCTCCTAGTGTTTCTATAGGTTTAGTGCCCTGGCTGCCTCTGCCTTCAATCATAAAATCCAAGATCCTTTATGGAATTTTAGAATCAGACAACATGGAATCAGACCCTTCAGTCCAACTGGTCCACGCGCTCAGATACTCCGGTGATTTACGCAAACACTCCCAGTTCTCATTGAAATTGTATTAATGAGCTTGTACTGCTTCTTTTCACAAAATTACATCACATTTACATACATTGAATTTAATTGCCTACATTGGGTGGCACAATGGCTCAGTGGTTAGCACTGCTGCCTCACACTGCTAGGGACCTGGGTTTAATTCCACCCTTGGGTGATTGTTTATACATTCTGCCAGTTACTCCAGTTTCCTCCCGGAGTCCAAATTTGTGGAGGTAAAGTAGATCAGCCATTCTAAATTTGTGTCCAGGCTCGGTGGATTAGCCAGAAGAAATGCAGGGATAGGGTATGGTGAATGGGTCTGGGTGGGATGCTGTTTGGAGGGTCACTGTGGACTCAATGTGCTGAATGGCCAGCTTCCACACTGTAGGGAATAACACCTCGTCTTCCACTTGGGGACCCTGCAGCCTTCTGGACTAAATTTGGATTCCAACAACTTTAGGGCTTGAACTCTCCAACCCCACACACCAAGCCTTGTAATCACATTGTCTGCCATTGCTAGCCACTAACAGCCTCCATTAACAGCTACTCACCCTCCCAGCCAGATCATTATCCACTCCTTTCTCTGTCCAACTGTTCTTCTCTCTCTTTGGACTCTATCCCCACCTATAATTTACTTCTTGCACCCTCTCCCCACCCTATCTTCTGCATAAAAGCCAACATTTTCCTAGCTACCATCAATTCTGAGGAAGGGTCACCGGACCCAAAACATTAACTTTGATTTCTCTTCACAGATGCTACCAGACCTGCTGGGTTTTTCCAGCAATTTCTGCTTTTGTTTCTGAAAGGATTCTATACATCAGTCCATCCCACCGGCCTGTCTATGTCCTCTCCAGGTCTACCACTGACTCCGTGACATTCTGCTTGCTCTCTCATTAGAGAACCTGGGATGTTGGCCTTGGGAATTGAGTAACGAGTTAGTTGGATGGCTAGTTTGCAATGTAGAGTCATGCCGACAGCGAGGATTCAATACCTACACCAGCTGAGATTACCTTGAAGGACTCTCCTTCTCATCTCTCCCCTTGTTTGTGGCACGATGAGTCCCAGGTTAAACCACCACCAGTCATCTCTCTGTAATGAGACAGCAACCCTGGTCCTTTGAGACTATGGGGACTTTACCTACATTTTACCACCGTTGAAAATTCCAGGTCATCTACAAATTGCAAAAGTGCACCCTATACTCACGACTCCAAGTCATTAATGTATATCAAAGCAGCAGTAATTCTCGTGCTGAAACCCATGGAGTAGCATAGGTATACCTCCCTCCAGTTAAAATTAAAGGCAATTCTCTCCAATTTACCCGGTTCCATCCCTTAATCAATCTTTTTCAGTGCTAACGCTGCTCCGTGCCAATCCTGCTGATTATTGCTACGGAACCAATGGCTTTTGAAAGTCTATGTACAAAACATCAACTATACTGTCCCTATTAACCCTCCCTGCCAACACACTGAAAAACTCAATGAGATTAGTGAGGCCTAACCCAAGAAACAGCAGGTGCATCAGTGGTTAGCACTGCTGCGTCGCAGCACCAGGGACCTGGGTTAATTCCAGTCTCAGGTGACTGTGTGGACTTTGCTCATTCGCTCTGTGTCTGCGTAGGTTTCCTCCGGGTGCTCCAGTTTCCTCCCACAATCCAAAGATGTGCAGGTCAGGTGGATTGACTGTGCTAAATTGCCCATAGTCAGGGGAAATGTAGGAGAATGGGTCTGGGTGGGTTATTCTTCGGAGGGTCGGTGTGGACTTCTTGGCCTGTTCCTACACTGTAGGGGATCTAATCAAACCTGTGCTGGCCTTCAATGACAGAAGCACAACTTTGTTGTTTATACATTTTTTTTGGTGAATTTCCTGATGGATAAACATGAGCGCACTGAAGGTTTGTACTGGGAGCCAGATGTTGTCTTCATTAAAATGCAGTGAAAACTTTTTTTTTAGTTGACAGCAGAACCGATTGCAGGATATGAAGTGGAACAGTGACAGTCTGTCAATTCATCCTGTGCTACAGTGCAGGAGCAAACTTTCTGTTTTGCAAAAACAGCAGTTTGTTGATGCAGAGGTCTTGTCAACTGTCAGCTGAAATACGCAGCTTGTGAAAACAATTAAAGTTTCCTCACAATCAACGAACACCAAATTCTGGAGAAATCTGTTTATCAAATTTCTGAAGAACAGTCACACAGCACTTGAACCATTAACTCTGTTTCTCTCTGCACAGCTGCTGCCAGACCTAGAGTCACAGCATGGAAATAGACCCTTCGGTCCAACTCGTCCATGCTGACCAGATATCCTAATCTAATCTGGTCCCATTTGGCCCATGTCTCTCTAAACCATATCTATTCATATACCTATCCAGATGCCTTTTAAATGTTGTAACTATACCAGCCTCCACCGCTTCCTCTGGCAGCTCATTCCATACACAAACCACCTTCTGCATGAAAAAGTTGCCCCTTAGGACCCTTTTAAACTTTGCCCTCTCACCTTAAACCTATGCTCTCTAGCTTTGGGCTCTCCTAACCTGGGGAAAAGATCTTGTCTATTTATCCTATTCATGCCCCTCATAATTTTATAAATGTCTATAAGGTCACCCCTCAGCCTCCGAGGGTCCAGGGAAAACAGCCCCAGCCTGTTCAGCCTCCCCATGCAATTCATATCCTCCACCCCTGGCAACATCCTTGTAAATCTTTTCTGAACCCTTTCAAGTTTCACAACAGCTTTCCTATAGCAGGGAAACCAGAACTGCATGCGGTATTCCAAAACTGGCCCAACAAATGTCCTGTGCGACCACAACATGACCTCCCAACTCCGATACTCAATGCTCTGACCAGTAAAGGCTAGCTTACCAAATGCATTCTTCACTATCCTATCTACCTGTGACTCCACATTCAATGAACTAAGAACCTGTATTCCAAGGTCTCTTTGTTCAGCAACACTCCCCAAGACCTTACCATTAAGTGTCTAAGACAGTAGTTCCGGTTTTTATTTGAGTTAATGGAAGTTTCATGCTTTCTGGATTCTGGGGTTGTACAACTGTGTTTATGAAAACACCACCTGAAGGATTTAAAAGTATTCATTCAATGTTTCGCCAAACAGAGGAAAATGGAAAAGTGGGGAGAATGCATAATTCAGAGAGTGTCATTTAGTTTATGTGTTAAAATATATAATGAGCTGGAGTCAACCTGACCTGACTTCAGATTGGGATGGTGACTTTACCCTGCGTAGCAGGTGAATATTCTGCTTTTTATTTGACCCCCACAATCCTGATGAATGCTGGTACCAACTGCAAACCTGTCCATATCATGCTGTAACTGTACCAACATCTCTTCGAATTACCTCAAAGGCTCTGAGTCAGGAAGGTCATTGGTCCTGAAATGTTAACTCTGATTTCTCTTCACAGATGCTGCTGAGCTTTCCCAACAATTTTTGTTTTAGTTTCTGATTTACAGCATCCGCAGTTCTTACATTTTCTTTTACCCAAAATCATCTGTCCATTTTGCTCTGTTATTGTGCAATTACCATTCACTTCAGGTGGGTGGCAATACAGTGGTCCAGTGGTTAGCACTGCTGCCTCACAGCACCAGGGACCTGGGTTCGATCCCACCCTCAGGTGACTGTCTATGTGGAGTTTGCATATTCTCCCTGTGTATGTGTGGGTTTCCTTTGGGTGCTCCAGTTCCCTCCCACATTCCAAAGATGTGCAGGTAAGATGGATTTAAATTCCCCCATTGTGTCCAGGGATGTGCAGATTAGGTGGATTAGCCATGGGAAATGCAGGGTTACCAGGATGGTGTTGGGGTCTGGGTAGGATGCTCTTCAGAGAGTCAGTGTGGACTTAATGGACCGAATGGCCTGCTTCCACACTGTAGGGGTTCTATGATATGATTCTTCCTTGTACCATCTTCTGAGGTGATTTGAAAACTCCATAAAAGAGGTTGTTTGAGTTTTCTTCAGTTCTGGATACAAAGGCAAGGCAGGTCAATGGAGTTAAGATGCAGATTAGAGTGGTGCTGGTAAAGCACAGCAGGTCAGGCAGCATCTGAGGAGCAGGAAGATCGATGTTTCGAGAAAAACCCTTCATCAGGAATCTGGCTTTTGCCTGAAATGTCAAAGTTCCTGCTCCTCAGATGCTGCCTGACCTGCTGTGCTTTTCCAGCACCACTCTAATCTAAATTCTGATTTCCAGCATCTGCAGTCCTCATTTTCGCAGTAAAGTTGCAGATCAGCCATGACCTAGCTCAACAACAGAACATGTTGGACGGGTTGAATGGCCTATTCCTATTCATATATTATTTACGATTTAATTATTTCTGACCTCAATTTATCACTAACCTTCCCCCGTGTTTTCTCCCAAATCTACTCTTTCTTTGAATCTGCATTTATTTCACAAACAGCTGACATTCCAATGAAATGTCTTTGCTCTCTCTGCACAGAGGATGAGGATTCCAGTACTTTCTGTCTCAATCATAAATATCTTTTCCACGTTCAGCCACCTTGATCTTTGTATTTCACTGAGTTTAGGAACAGCAAAACCACAGCTGAGAGATGCTAGTTGTTCTGTTGTTGGAAATGCCAGTCTTGATCATCAGTATCCACATATACGATGGATACACAGCCAATCCGGATTGACAGGGGTGGCGGGAAAAGGTGGAGATGTTACACGGGTGATGACAGAAGAGAGCAGTCTATGAAACACAGGTTTTGCCAAATGTGAGGCAGGTTATGTGGCTGTCAGGCGTTGTGTAGGGCTGGTGTTGTCGATACTGGAGGCTGTTGCAGTAGTAACGGATTGTCACTGCTCCCCAGCTAATATCTATAGGCTGTAGCTGTCAATATTTAGGGCCATTATATGTCACACTTGCAAGTACCCTTGAAGAGGAGCTTTGGGTGTTCTACTGGTCTTCTGGCTCGGATCAGTACCTAGAGAATCCTTCGGTATATGTTTGCCTTCCACACTGTGAGTGTCCACCTTACTTATGTATTTGAGAAGAATGCTGCTTTCAGGATCTCATCCTCTAGTGGGAATTCCCAGAATGTGCCACAAACAGCAAAGCTGAAAGTTGCAAAGCTCCCTTTCATGATATCTGTAAGCTGCCAATGTTTTAAAGCCGTACGCTAAGGTTCTGAGAGAACTAGCCTCGGCCTCTTTATCTTATGAGGCAGTTTGATGTTCTTCTATATGCATTTTATAATTCGGCTACAGGTAGTCTGTCTGCCTGTACTGAGTGAGCCTTGATATAAACAGCTGAATGCAACTTGCCTGCTGTGAATAACAAAGCTTTTCTTTTTATATAACCCTCTGATCCATTAAGTCACTGTATACTTTCTGAAAAATATCTGTGAATGTCGTTAAGCCAAAATTTCAACATAGCTGGCTCGATTTAATATCAGGAGATTTAAATTGTAAATCTAAAGCTGAATGTGGGACTACAGTTACATGGAGCGATGGGAGATAGCTCTTTAAAGTCAAGAATGTAAAAGGAGAAGTTGGATAAAGATGGCACGATTGCTTTTAATAGAATAATTGTGGAGATTATTTTCTTGTGCTGGACATAGATTTAAGGTGATTGATTAAAAAAAAATGATTCGGAGATGCCGGTGTTGGACTGGGGTGTACAAAGTTAAAAATCACACAACACCAGATTATAATCCAACAGGTTTAATTGGAAGCACACTAGCTTTCGGAGCGACAATCACCTGATGAAGGAGCGTCGCTCCGAAAGCTAGTGTGCTTCCAATTAAACCTGTTGGACTATAACCTGGGGTTGTGTGATTTAAAAAAAAGCAGAGATAGCATGAGGGAACAAAATTTAGACTGCATTGCAATGATCAGAAATGTACACTGGGAAGCAAGATCAAAACCAGCTTTTGAAAAGGAATTGGATAAATACTTGAAGGAGAAATATCTGCAGGACCATGGAGGAAAGAACAGCGAATGTGGGTCTAATTGGGTAACCGTTTCAAGGGGCTGGCACATGAAAAACAAGCCAAACAGTCTCCTTCTGTGCTCTGTAATTCTACAATTCTAGATCATGTTGGCAACATTGAGACTGTGTCTCCCTGCTCAAACAGACAGGGCAGATCAAACCCAGTGAGCACTGTAAAGGCCTGAATATCTTTTCACAGGAGTTGGCCACTCTTTTGATAATGAATTGCAGCCCAGAAGGAGACAGATGGCTAAATACCTTCAGGTCAGAAACGATGGCTTCTCAGATCCATCTCCTGGAAAGAGAAGCTTGGCCACATCTCAAACTGCTCCTCTCCTCTTGGCGAGTTACCATGGTTACCCTGTCCTCAGCTGCTGACGTGGGCGCTTGATTGAAAATGCAGGGTGTCAGATTTGGATTGTGTCTCAAAAATCTCGAATGAAAGGCGGGAGGAATGAGTTCCTAACCATTTGGGAAGAATATGTAAGGGTACGGTACCATGTAAGTCGGACTTCAGTTCTGTGAAAAGGTGGTGACAATTGGGGTTGCTGTTGGAGCAGGGATGGTGAAATGCACAAAGTCATTAATCATCTTCACTGAATAAAGAGGGAGACACAACTTCCAGTGGCAGAAGGCAGATCCAAGGAGAATAGCATTAAGGCAATTTCGAAAGGACCCAGATGTGAGAGGAGGCACCTTCCTCATAGGGGAAGTTCTTGGAATGCACTACATGATAAGCTGGAGGTATATGCTACAGTATCATTCAACAGGGAATTCAAAATGGCTCAGGCTGAAACATCGAATCTCCTGCTCCTTGGATGCTGCCTGACCTGCTGTGCTTTTTCAGAGCTACACTTCAATTCAAAAAGCAAGGCCACAGAGAATGCAGACTGGGGAATAGCTCCATCGAACAGCCAGCACAGTAATGATGGGCCAAATGGTCTCTGTTTGTACTGATTCATCCAGTAAATTAGTAAGAGAAAATGCAGCCGTTCCCCTGGCTCCTTGCATCTTTATTTGCTCAAATCCAAGCCCCGTTTTCTGCTCCAAATTCATCTTTCCCACCCTGTCTTTTTCAGTCCTGCCATCTCCTTGTAAATATGGAAGCTTTTAAAGTTAAGTATTGACAGCACCCACCTCACTGATCTCTTCCACTCCTTCCCTTCAGAATTCAAACAGGATGTAGATCTTTTTCTCTTACTCCCTTCCGATATTTCTTTTCAATTACCCTCAGTTATGAAGGGTGTGAATATTGAACAAATTCTGCACAGCATTCTTCAAGCATCAAGCCTTCCAGATGTTAGATGGTGGATTCAGATCATGTCCGTAAGGTTAAACACTGCAGTGCTCAATAGACTGGTTCCACTGTATTGTGACAACAGTATTTCTTAACTATCTATTCTGTTGATTCAACCTTTTTAATTCTTTAGTGGCAATTATGGAAATTGTGGTAGACTCACTGTTTGGTATTGTGTTGGAAGAACCCTCATGTGTATTCCAACATTAAGCCTTTTGATGCTTATCTCTCTACTGCCTGAACTCTGACACCATTCCAATGAACCAGAGCAGCTTTGATTCTTCAACTCTCAGTCAGATTATTCCAAATCTGTCTGAAATGTTTTTCAGGGTATTTCTGTTGCACAAAATGTAGTTTAATCCACATAGAATTTAGCAGGATACACAGCAACTGGGCATTGTCCAAACTGCTGTACACTGGTGTTTCTGTTCCTTAGGAGTGTACTCTCACCAGTTGTTAATCTCATGATGAATTTAATTAAAAATCACACAACACCAGGTTATAGTCCAACAGGTTTAATTGGACAACCACCTGATGAAGGAGCAGCGCTCCGAAAGCTAGTCCTTCCAATTAAACCTATTGGACTATAACCTGTTGTTGTGTGATTTTCACTTTGCATACCCCAGTCCAAAACTTGCATCTCCAAATCATGATGAATTTACAGATCCTCCTCCTGCTTTCACCCACTTGTGTTTATCCAGTTATATTCCCTCCAATCACTCATTATAGTTGCACATTCCACATTTGAAACACTAAAGAGGTTTCTGATAAACTCCCTACTGTTTTATTTACAATTATTACGGCACCTCTTTTCCCCTCAACAATAAGTGAAAATGGTTCACTGTGTCAACTCTATCAAATCCTTCCTCGATCAGGTCACCCTCTCTCAGCCCCTCTGCTTCCAGAATGATTAGTGTTTCCGAATGATTCTAACCTTTTCACTTCATTGCTCTGATCTGTCACAGCTCTGATGGCTTCCCCGTTGTCGGGTTATCCAACAGTTGAAACAAAAAGGAGAATCATCTAGTTTAGTCTCGACGATTAATCTTTGAAAAGCTGAGAGTTTTGCTTTGCTTTGATGTAAAATTGATGTGGCACAGAAGCTGAAACATGATCCTCTGAGCAGCTCAGGGTAATGGCTGTAGAAACAGCACAGACACTCTAAACAAATTGCCTGATGAGATTGAATGACCAGCTGTAACTAATTAAAACTTGCATTTATATAGTGCCTTTTACATGATGAAAGGGGGAGGGGATGGCCTAGTGGTACTACTGCCAGACTGTTAACCTAGAGACCCAGCTAATGTTCTGCAGACTCAGGTTTGAATCCCGCCACAGTGGATGACGGAATTTGAATTCAATAAAAAAAATCTGGAATTAAAAGTCTAATGATGACCATGAATCCATTGTCAGGAAAAACCCATCTGGTTCACTAATGTCCTTCAGGGAAGGAAACTGCCATCCTTACCTGGTCTGGCCTACATGTGACTCCAGACCCCCAGCAATGAGATTGACTCTTAACTGCCCTCTGAGCAATTAGGGATGGGCAATAAATGCTGGCCTAGCCAGCAATGCCCTTATCCTGTGAATGAATAAAAACATTTTAAACGTCCCAAGGCAATCTACAGAAATATTATCAAATGGTATTTCCCATTCAGGCTGAATAAGGAGATATTACAACAGGTGACATTAACAACTGAGCTAGCCAAAAGTAACTTTGAAAAGAGAAAAGATGTGTGAACAGCAAGAAAACTGAAGCTTGTAACAAGGCAAACACTCCTAGCTGCGTGCTATCAATTTCCCACAGACATGAGAAACCTGCACAATAAATCTGTGAGAGGGAATACAGACCTCTGAACAATGGATTTCAAAAATTCCATATCTCGACCGTGGGCGGCACAGTGGCACAGTGGTTAGCACTGCTGCCTCACAGCGCCAGAGACCGGGTTCAATTCCCGCCTCAGGCGACTGTGTGGAGTTTGCACGTTCTCCCTGTGTCGCCGTGGGTTTCCTCCGGGTGCTCCGGTTTCCTCCCACAGTCAAAGATGTGCAGGTTAGGTAAACTGGCCACGCTAAATTGTCCGTAGTGTTAGGTAAGGGGTAAATGTAGGGGTATGGGTGGGTTGCACTTCGGCGGGGCGGTGTGGACTTGTTGGGCCGAAGGGCCTGTTTCCACACTGTACTGTAATCTAATCTAATGTAAAACGAAAGAGGTGCTTGAAATGACAAGAGCAAAATGAAATCTAAAAAGTGCCATCCAGTAAAGAAATTATCACTGTTTCAACCATTACATCAGAGCCGAAAAGCTGCAGAGATCTCTTCGTGAGGGTAACATGCAAGGTGCCAGAAACAGAGGGCAATTAAGGCAAAATTGAATCATGGATATTGCCAAATGGTCGCAGATGAGCTGGTGCAAAGGTGACATAAGATAGTCAAGTGTGACATACCATGACAGCAGACCCCTTGGCAGGAGTAGCTACAATTAGCAGCGGCAGACACCACCAACAGTTTATATTTACAATGCACCTTTAATACAATGAAACCTTCCATCTTGCTTCATGGGAGCTTCAAACAAAATTTGACTCCAGGAAGATAACTGGTTCAGTCAGCAAGGTCAAAGAGGAGGGTTTGAAGAACATTCGAAAGGACCAGAACGAGATGGCGAAATGGAGAGTGGGGAGATTTCATTTAGGACCCAGACAGATGAGGCACAGTTACCAATAGTAGAGCCATTAAAATCAGAGATGTACAAGATACCAGAATTCAAGAAGCAGAGATATCTCAGATGGTCGTGGAGCTGGTGGATATTACAGAAATAGAAATGGGTAAACCCATAGAAAGATTTGAAAATGAGGATGAGAATTTTAAAATTCTATACATTTATCGTAGTCATTGCCACTCAACAATACGTTAGGGGGCCAAATGTTCTTACTCATTCACCAGGCCCAGCTCTCCCTATTGCAGAGACACTGGTATTCCTTTTCAGCCCGCCTGAATGAATCGCCTATATGTTGAAAGTGAGACCATTAGACCATAAGACATAAGAGCAGGAGTAGGCCATTCAGTCCTTTGAGCCTGCTCACAATTCAATTAGATCATGATCGATCTGATAACCCTCTACTCCACTTTCCTGCCTTTTCCCCGATTAAAAATCTATCTCAGCCTTGAATATATTTAATAACCCAGTATCTGTGGTAAATAAAACCATTGACTCATTACCCTCTGAGAGAAGAGATTTCTTCCCATCTCTGTTTTAAATGGAAGGCCCTTTTTCCTGAGATTTTGCCCTCTGATGCTAGACTTTCTCTCAGTCTCAGCCCTGTCAAGCTCCTGAAGAATCTATTGACAGTCATTACCCAATACACAATTCTAGCTCATTATTTGACGTCAGGAAACTTAAGGTCTTCCAATCTCTTTTTTTTAGATTAGATTACTTACAGTGTGGAAACAGGCCCTTCGGCCCAACAAGTCCACACCGCCCCGCCGAAGCGCAACCCACCCATACCCCTACATTTATCCCTTACCTAACACTACGGACAATTTAGCATGGCCAATTCACCTGACCCTGCACATCTTTGGACTGTGGGAGGAAACCGGAGCCCCCGGAGGAAACCCACACAGACACGGGGAGAACGTGCAAACTCCACACAGTCAGTCGCCTGAGGCGGGAATTGAACCCGGGTCTCTGGCGCTGTGAGGCAGCAGTGCTAACCACTGTGCCACCATGCCGCCCACTGTGCCACCGTGCCGCTCTTGTTCTTCTGTTCCTCTAATAATTTCTAGGTGACTGTGGCTGTACTTCAGAATGGGAAACTGCAGGTTCAATTCCCGCTGCAGAGAGTTGAACAACATTTAGTGTCAAATTGAGAGCATGCTGCATTACTTGGAGGAACTTTCTGTTGGATGATAACTCAAACCAAGGTTCCATCTGCTGTCTTGACTGGATATAAAAGACCTTGTGATATTGTCACATAGCTAGATTTAGTTTTCACTCTTTTCATTCTGTATGACATTACAGGCTATTACCACGTTCTTTCAATTACAATAAAAAATAGTCCACATATAGATTCAATTCAAACAACCCATCATGCCATCTACTCAAATGCATTTATTTGTTCTATATGCTCCCTGACCTCTCCACTTTACCCAGCAAGACACCAAAATATCAATCCAACTCTAGTGTGCTGAGCTCTAGGCAATTGTTCAGCTTTTTCTAGAACAACATAGAATCCATTATCGTGTACTGGAACATCTCTGTCTGTAATCTTGGTAACAAATCCATTTCTCATCAAATATTCATGCCGCTCCTTTTGGAAAGTGTTCTTGTTTTGTCGGATATCTGGTGTTGGGAAAGGCAATGCTTTTCCACTTCCCAGTCACCTGCGCCAACCTATGCCATTTCGTTGAGAGTTCAAGATCTAAATTAAAAAAAGGTAAAATCACCATCAGTCCTGCTGGATGTCATTAGAGAGAGACAATTTGTGATGGCTCACCATGCCTCAGGTAAGGGGAGAGGTTGAGAAGGAGAGTACTCTATATACTTTATATTGCAAATCACCCATTCAGCCAACTGAGCTAACTGACTCACCTAAACTAGAGAGCAATTCTGTGTCCACATTACTTTCACTTTTAGTTGTAACATTGAAGGGAATAGTCCATTTGATTGATACTGAGTTATATCTTCTCTCAATCTTTTCCTCCACAATGACAGAGCTCTGCTGCATATCAACAGGAATAGACATTCTCTCAAATTATTATAAAGGATTTGAATGTCTTAGGGGCATGTTTAGGAAGCATTGCTTTCAATCTTGTGATCCGAAATAATTATGTATCATACAGTAAAGTGGCAAAATGGGAATAATTCTATATTGACAGTGGATTATTTTAGTTGCGTTCCAGGAAAAAGTCTGAATTCCAAAGAGCCTCTTAAGGTTATTTCAATCTGCTGATTAACTAGGATCGTATTGCCTATGAGTAGGCTGTACCATTTTTACTTGTTTAGCAAATGCAATGGCCTCATTATTTGCTGAATATAAGGTGATTAATCCACCAGCGAGCCTATAAACCCCTCAGGAAGGTGCAGCATTGCTTCTCTCCTTCCACAGGTGAAGAAGGGGTTTGTACTGAGGCCACGGTGCTGGGGCCCTGGCTTGTCCTGAACCTAGTGTCATACAGGATGGAAACAGACCCTTCAGTCCAACTCATCCATGCCAGCCAACCATCCCAGTCTCACCTAGTCCCATTTGCCAGCACTTGGCCCATATCACTCTAAGCCCTTCCTTTTCATATACCCATCCAGATGCCTTTTAAATGTTGTAATTGTACCAGTCTCCACTACGTCCTCTGGCAGTTCATTCCATACAAGTACAACCCTCTGGGTGAAAAGGTATCCCACAGGTCCCTTTTAAATCTTTCCCCTCTCACCTTAAACCTATGCCCTCTAGTTTTGGACTCCTCCACTCTAGGAAAAAGGCCTTGGCAATTTGCCCTATCCATGCCCCTCATGATTTTACAAATATAGGGTCACCACTCAGCCTCCAACGCTCCAGGGAAAATAGCCCCAGCCTATTCAGCCTCTCCCGATAGTTCAAACCCTTCAGACCCAGCAAGATTCTTGTAAAAATTTTCTGCATCCTCTCAAGTTTAAAAATATGCTTTCTACAAAAGTGTGACCAGAATAATATGCAGTATTCCAAAAGTGGCTTCACCAATGTCCTGTATAACCACAAAACCTCAACTCTTATACTCAATGTTATGGCCAATGAAGCCTGCATAATGCCTTCTTCATCACCCTGTCTCTGTTCAACTCCACTTTCATTGAATTATGCACCTGCACCCCTAGGTCTCTGTTCAGCAACACTCTGTAGGGCCCAAACATTTACTGCATAGAGCCTGCCCTGATTAGCCATACTAAAATGCAACACCTCACATTTATCTTAAATTAAACTCCATCTGCCACTCCTTGGACCATTGGCCCATCTGAACAAGATCCCATTGCATTCTAAGATAATCTTTACTGACCACTGCACCACCTATTTTGGTGACATCTGCAAATTCACTAACCATACCTGCTATATTCACAACCAAATTATTTAAATAAATGATGAAATGCAGTGGACTCAGCATGGATTCTGTCTTTGTTATCTAAATCTGGTGCTTACAATTTGAAATGTTTTCACATCCTCGCAATTCATCCTACATCTACATTAACTCCTGAGGAGTGAGCGCTGTATTAGCTGCCTTATTTAAGGCTGGATGTAAATGCATTAGAGACATTTCAGAGAAGGTTTCCCAGACTAATACCTGGAATAAAGGGGTTAATTTATGAGGAAAGGACAGGCAGGCTCAGCTCGTATCCACTGGAGTTTAAAAAGTAAGAGATGACTTGATTGGAACATGGATGATCCTGAGGGACCTTGAGAGGGTGAACGTGGAAATGATCTACTCTCTTGAGGGAGAATCTAGAACCTGGGGTCATTGTTAACATTTCTGGCAGACGTGGGAAGGAATCTGTTTTCACCGAGGGCCATTGCCATTTAATGCTGTTGGAAGGGGAGACTGAAAATGTTTTTAAGGCAGAGACAGATGCCTTAAAAAGGGATAAAAGGCAGCACGGGGGTAAGGGGGAGTAATCAGACCAGCCATGATCTTATCGAATGGTGGAGCAGAATCAATGGGCAAAATGGCCTAGTACTTGTCCTAATTCATATGTATTAAATGTGGCCTGAACAGATTGATTTGATCATAGAATTCCCACAATGTGGAAGCAGACCATTCAGCCCATCAGGTCCACACCAACCCTCTGAAGAGCAGTCCACCCAGATCCACCCCATCCCTATAACCCTGTGTTTCCCATGGCCAATCCACCTAACCTGCACATCTTTGGACAGTGGAAGGAAATCAGTGCAACTGGAGAAAACCCACACAGACACAGAGAGAATGTGCAAACTCTACATAAACATTTGCCCGAGGCTAGGATCGAATTCAGGTCCTTGGCGCTGTGAGGCAGCCATGCTAAGCACTCAGCCACCGTGCTGATGGATGGATGAAGTCCCATTCACCTACTGCCTCTGTTCTTACTGACGTACATTGGTTTATATTCTGACAATATTTTGAATTAAAAATTCTTATCTTTGTTTTAATTCCTGCCACAGACTTGCCACCCACCCATCTCTGCAGTCTCTTCCAGTCCTACAACCCTCTGAGATCTCCGTGCTCCTCCTAATTTGTCCTCTTCCTCTTTCCCATTTTCCTTGGGGCACAGAAAGAAAACTCTCAGCTACTCTGAGATTTTTGGAAGCAAGTCCACCCTGAGCAGGTACTTATCACTCGGTTACTGATGGACTAAACAGTCTGCTGCTTAGCAGTGTGCCAGGCAGAGTGCTTCAATTGTCTGCTTGTCAATAACATGGTGTCTTTGTCAGACACACACCTCTACAAACCAGTGAACATTGATGGATGGGCTGAACCACAAGCTGTACCTTAGAGAGAGGGAATATCTTGGGAGTGTTCCTAGTCTTCTGCCAAATAGATTGGCTGATATCATTTGCTGAGTCACAGCACAGATGTTTAACTCTACAACTGCATGTGTTTATCTGATCTTGGGAATAGTTTTTATTGTGAGGACAAGAATACAAGGGTGTATAAGTTACACTGTTACTAACCAAAGCACTATTTAAAGCTCCTATTTTGGTTGCTCCACCATCATAGGAATATTGGAAATAGGACCAGGAGAAGGCCATTCAGCCCTTTGAGCCAGATTCACTATTCAACTAGATCGTGGATGACCTTCTACCCCAATGGTATTTTCCTGCGCTATTTCTAAATCCCTCAATTTCTTTAAGTCTTGAGTATTGCTGAAACAGGGTATTCAGTATAAATATTGGTTCTTTCCTTTGTTATGATCCCAGCTGATGTTATTTCTGGACACATCCCAGACGGAAATCTGACCTGATAATTTTGTTTGGTTTTAACTAGGTGGTCTTCGACTGAAACGCAAACATACAATGCTGCAGATCTGGTTTTAACAATAAAACTAAAGTTTATTAAGCAACTTAAATGAAAACAGAATGAAGACAAATTAAGATAAAATACAGTAGACCAAAACTATGTACACATAAAATGTCTTTAAAGATTAAAGTAACCTGATATGTAATTTATGTATTTTTAATATAATTTACTGTAAGTTTGTGTTTTTATATTTTGAGTGAGTAACATGTTAGTTTTCTATATATATATCACGTTAATAATTAAGTATTTCTCAGGCATGGCGGTTTCTTTTAAAACAGTTTTCAAGACCAAGCTTTACAATGAATGGGTTTTGTGTACAACTGCTTTGGCTTTCCAACTAAACACGATAAACAAACATGAGCTTAGAAAGTCAGTCATAGAGCCATAGAGTCTTCCAGCATGGAAACAGGCCCTTTGGCCCAAACTGGTCCATGCTGACCAAAACGCTAACCCCATTTCTTTGCACTTGGCCCATATCCTTCTAAACCATTCCTATCCATGTTGTTAATGTACCCGCCTCAACCACTTCCACTGACAGCTCATTCTATATGCATATCACCCTCTGTGTAAAAACGTTGCCCCTCAAGGTTCCCTTTTATTCTTTCCCCTCTAACCTTACACTGATGCCCTGTAGTCCTCGATTCCCCAACCCTGGGAAAAAGACCGAGTGCATTCACCCTATCCATGCCTCTCATAACCTTATACACTTCAATAAGGTCCCCCCTCAGTCTCCTATTATTTAAAGAAAAAATTCCTAGCTTGTCCAACCTCTCCCTATAACTCAGACCATTGGCAACATCTATGTAAATCCCTTCTGCACTCTTTCCAGTTTAATAACTGCCTTCCTATAGCAAGGTGACCAAAACGGAACACAGTACTCCAAGTGTGGTCTCACCAACATCCTGTATAACCACAATGTAACCTCCCAACTTCTGTACTCAGTGCCCTGACTGATGAAGGCCAGCGTGCTGTTCTGTCTACCTGGGACTCCACTTTCAGAGAACTCTGCACCAGAACTCCAAGATCCCTCTGTTCCACTACACTCCTTAAGAACCTGGCATTCACCATGAAACCCCAGATTGATTTGACTTTCCAAAATGCAAGACCTCACACTTATCTATATTAAACTCCATTTGCCAATTCTTGGCCCTTTCCCCAGCTGATCAAGGTCCTGCTGCAATTTCTGATAACCTTCCTCACTGTCCACGATACCGCCTGTTTTAGTGTCATCTGCAAACTTACTAATTGTGCCTTGTACATTCTTATCCAAATCAGGAATTTTTTAAGCTTAAAGAAACCACCCAACTTTCAGAGAGATTGTTTTTCTTGATTTTGACGTTGATCTTTACTTTTATTTTAGGTAATCCTTTAAAATCCTTTGATGAAGATGCTTGTTTAGAACAGTGCTCCTGAGAGTGAAGGATATAGTGAAACCACATTATCATTGAGTAAAGAATTAGTAACAGTCTCAGACCAGATTGTTGGGATAAAACCCTGAAGAGGTTACTCAATGCTGAGAATATTTAAGATCAGGTTTATAGCATCTCGGGCGGCACGGTAGCACAGTGGTTAGCACTGCTGCCTCACAGCGCCAGAGACCCGGGTTCAATTCCCGCCTCAGGCGACTGACTGTGTGGAGTTTGCACGTTCTCCCCATGTCTGCGTGGGTTTCCTCCAGGTGCTCCGGTTTCCTCCCACAGTCCAAAGATGTGCAGGGTCAGGTGAATTGGCCATACTAAATTGCCCGTAGTGTTAAGTAAGGGGTAAATGTAGGGGTATGGGTGGGTTTCGCTTCGGCGGGTCGGTGTGGACTTGTTGGGCCGAAGGGCCTGTTTCCACACTGTAATCTAATCTAATCAAATCTAATCTCCAGGAAGAAGCTATCTGTAGTTCTAGCCTATAATAAAGTCAGAAGAGGCTTAAACATATCAAGATGTTAGAGACAGGGACTCTGATGTGAGTACTCAATGAGTGGTATTTTCAGGTAATATATAAGGTGTGTGTGTTTTTTTTAGTACTCTATAAAAACAGTTGTTTTGCTTTTCAATTTAATGAAGGATTTTTGTGATTAATGGGATTATGATTTTACAGTGTGTTTAAAAAGTCTTTGATTTATTCTATCTTATAGTCATTTCTTAATATTCAGTTAACATTTGTTAATGTTCAGTTTTATTGTTAAGCAAAATCTATGGCATTGTGGGCATGTTTCAGAAAGAGACCACTTCACTTGAATTAAAACAAAGCAAAATATGATCTATCAATCCAGGTCTCAGTCTGGGATCCAACCTGTCCAGTAATAACATCAGCTTGGATCATAACTGTAGAAATATAATCCCATTAATCCTAAAAGCCACTTCTTTATAGATCTCAATAACCATAGTTACAATACCCGAAAGAACCTCTTTCCAGAATTTACACCAGAGAAAAATTTATTTTCTAATAACTTGATAAGCTTAAGTTAACTGTGATTTCAAATCAAGAAGCCTTTTCCTGGAGCTGTTGGACATCTGAATTTAAACATTTTCAGCTTTAAATAACCTCTTCAGGGTTTTATCCAGACATCCTGTTTTGAGACAATCACTAAACTCCTTACCTTATCTTCTCTATTTTATCTTCTCACTTCTCAGGAACATTAATTTATCCATGAATGTCTGTATACCTGTCTCAAACTGAAAACCAAAAAATGCTTTATCCATAAGCTATGGGAATTTCCTTTAAACCAAAGAAAATCCAGAATTTTCAAGCAGAAATTTGTGATGTACAATTGTTCATCTTGGTTTGTTTTAAATCCTTCCATGGTAAATAAAACACCCTTAGTACCGAAAGCTGCTCC
Organism: Chiloscyllium plagiosum; assembly: GCF_037043375.1. Classification (NCBI taxonomy): domain Eukaryota; kingdom Metazoa; phylum Chordata; class Chondrichthyes; order Orectolobiformes; family Hemiscylliidae; genus Chiloscyllium; species Chiloscyllium plagiosum. Next base: position 7,772,439 of record NW_028270170.1, read on the forward strand.
TTCAAGCAGTTTCAAAATAAATCACCATGGTTACAGAAATACCAAAAAATTAATCATTTATTTCTTTCAGGCACACAAAAAAAAACATATGTCACTAATTCAGAATTCAAAAATCTAAACTTAAAATCAATTATATTAGAAATACTTATGAATCACACAATCTACATCACATCTTTAGATTGGAATTCTTGTGAAATGTTCAGACGAGTGCAAGATGAAAAGCAACAATATATGAATTTTTTCAGTAATGCTTCCCTTCTGTACTAACAAATGACTATCTAGTAATGTATTGATCTGTCTTGATAGAAGTGTACGAAATTATGAGAGCATGGATAAAATTGGCTTGGTGTCATAGGAAACAATGAGTGGTCTCAGGGGTTATAATGAGCTAATATATTTGTTGGCTGTAGTTGTTGTGTCATACAGCACAGAAACAGACCCTTCAGTCCAACCAGTCCATGCCAAACATAATCCCAAACTAAACTAGCCCCAGCTGCCTGCTCCTGACCCATAACCCTCCAAACATTTTTCTATTCATGTACTTATCCAAATGTACATCCAGCATTCCTCAGCAACTTCATTCCACATGCAAACCACCCTCTGTGTAAAAGAAATTGCCTCAAGTCTTTTTTAAATCTCTCTCCTCTCACCCTAAAAATATATCCCCTAATTTTGAAAACCCTTATCCTAGGGAGAGGACAACCATCATTGACTCTATCTATATGTCTCATTATTTCATAAACTTCTATAAGGTCGCCTCTCAACCTCCTACACGCCAGTGAAAAAGTCCCAGGGCGAAAGTGTGTACTGCAAATGCTGAAGATTCGAGTGGTGCTGGGAAAGCACAGCAGTCAGGCAGCATCCGAGGAGCAGGAAAATCGATGTTTTGGGCAAAAGCCTGATTCCTGATGAAGGGCTTTTTCCCAAAACATCGATTTTCCTGCTCCTTGGATGATGCCTGATCTGCTGTGCTTTTCCAGCACCATCCGAATCTTGAAAAAAGTCCCAGCCTATGCAACCTCGCCCTATGACTCAAACGCTTCATTCCCTAGTAACATCCTGGTAAATCTCTTCTGAACCCTCTCCAGGTTAATAATAACCTTCCTATGACTGGGCGACCAGAACTGGACACAGAATTCCATAAGAGGCCTTACCAATATTCTGTACAACCTCAACGTGACTTCCCAACACCTGTACTCAAAGGACAGAGCACTGAAGGCAAGTATGCTGAATGCCTTCTTACCCACCCTTGTGGGACTTGCCACAACCATTTTAAAAGCAAGACATGAAGGGGTGCCCACAGGGTTACGAGGTCGGGTATGAATTTCCCCCAGTCATCCAAGAGACCTAGGAAAGATCACAGTGGCTCAGTGGTTAGCACTGCTACCTCACAGCTCAAGGGACCCGGATTTGATTTGAACCTTAGGTGACTGTCTGTGTGTAGTTTGCATGTTCTCCCTGTGTCTGCGTGGATTTCCTCCCACGGTTCAAAGAGGTGCAGTTTAGGGTGAATTGGCTATGCTAAATTGCCCACAGTGTCCAGAGATGTGCAGGCTAGGTGGGGTTATCCATGGGAAATGCAGAGCTACAGGGATAGGACCTGCGTCTGGATGGGTTCCTCTTCAGAGTGTCGGTGTGGACTCGGTGGGCTGAATGGCCAGCTTCAGCACTGTAAGGATTCTAAAAGACTTCAATTCAGTTGTGTTCCTTGGAACCAGAACCCTTTTTTCTGGTCTTCACCTTCTCTTCGACAGGATGTAATCTGTCCACGTCAGCCCTGTATCTGAGGTATGTTACCATGTTCACTTGGAGCACAGTTTTCCCTTTGTGCTGGTGGCCAGCTGCAGAGAAATGCCATAAAACCTGCTCCAAACTCTCCAAATGTTCTGTTGCAGGAGCTCCTGAGATTAAGATATCACCCAGACAGACTGCCAGTCAGAGTAACCCAAGGAGAATGTTCTCCATTACCTTTTGAAAGATGGTGTGAGTTGACAACACCCCGAAAGGTGAGTGAATGCACTGACACATTCCTTTCTGAGTATTTCTAGTGATATATTTCCTGAATGAGCCCTCAAGATCCAGCTGGAGATAGGCGTGGCTCATATCCTATTTGGAAAATATGTGATCCTGTGCCGGCTTTGTACACAAAGCTTCAACAGGTGGCATAGGCTATCTGCCTGAGTGGGAAGTTTTGCTGACTGTCAACTTATATCCCCACAGAGATGGATCGAGTCATCAGGATGTAAAACTGGAACTATTGGCCCAGTATATTTTGCAAATTGTATTCAGTGTATGATGCCAAGTTCCTCTTCATGTACCAACTCAGGCACACAGGACATAGGGGTTTGGTCTTGCCGTGAAGTATTTAGGTCAGGGTCCATGGATCTTGGTGCCTTTATCTTCCTGAGGTCCTCTCAGAACACTTTGGGATACCTCCAAATGACTGCATATAGAATCATACAGCATAGAAACAGATCCTTTGGTCCAACCTCTCTATGCCAACCAGAATCCCAAACTACACCTGCCTGAGCTTGGCTCAAATCCCTCCAAACCTTTCCCATTTATTTACTTATCCAAATGTCTTCTAAGCATGGTAACTGTATCCACATTCACCACTTCCTCTGGAAGTTCATTCCACACATAAACCACTCTGTGTAAAATAAAAAATGCCCCTCGTGTCTTATTTAAATCTCTCCCCTCTAACCTTAAAAATTTGTCCCCTTGACTTGAAATTCCCCTCCCTCATGATTTTATACACGCTTATAAGGTCATCCCTCAACCTCCTACATTCCAGTGAAAAAGTCCCTGCTAATCCAGCCTCTCTTTATATCTCAAACTCTCCATTTCCTGCAACATCCTGGTAAATCTCTTCTGAATCCTCTCCAGCTTAATAATGTCCTTCCTGCAACAGGGCAACCATAACTCGACACAGAAGAGGTCTCACCAACTTCAACATGTAGATCACCGGGAAACATTTGAAAGATTTGTTGCTAATCCAGGTAGACTTGCTGTAGCCAGACCTTTCCCAAAAGGTTGGCACTTGGCCCTCGTGCCACTATTGGGGGTGGGGGTTGAGGGGGCGAGAGGGGTGGTCGGGCAGTCTGCTGCCCCTGAGTAACTGGGGTCACAGTATTCCCGATAATACATAAGGCCTCCTCAGTGCATGGGGCCAATCCAGTCTTACTGTCCGCAGACTTAAAGCCAAAATACCCACAGGTTCACAGTGACAGTAGGTCACCAGAACAGAAATCGTTTATTACTGCAGATCTGCCTTCACCTTGATGGGTATAGAAGTTAAAAAAAAACACTCAAACCAGGGCCTCAGTCACCAGGCAAACAGGACTTAGGAGCGAGAGCTTTCAGTAACTCGAGCCTGCTCCAGCATTCATTACCATCTCGGCTGGTGTGATCGTTATCTGAGCTCTGCTATCATGTTACAAAGTATTTGTGAGAAATCTGTAAATCATTGTGGCCCAACCTCATCTAACCTACACACCACTCCTGTGCCCCTTACAACCCACAACCTACAGGTGGCAATGACTGCTGTCACCCACTGCTGTCACACAACTAAGTGAACAAATCTATTGGGCATTTGTTTCTATAAAACTCAGCAATCTAAATCCTAAATATATCACATTGCAATGCAAGATTGTCATTCGGTTTTTTTTGCAGAGTCAGATTATAACAATGTCCCAACAGACAAGTGAGCTTCAGGTGCTGTTTGTTTATTTTACTGGATGGCATTGTAATTCACCAGGATTTGCTCAGATTCACAATGTTGTGCCTTTATTGTCAGCTACGAAAAGAACCTCATCAACTCTGTGTTAATGGTCAATGTTTTCCTGCTAATGCAGCTGACCCTGTGAAGCCCACTGTGGTCAAATAATCTGCCCTGGATTCACAAACACAAGCAGAAACCGAAATTGCTGGAAAAGCTCAGCAGGTCTAGCAGTATCGGTGGACAGAAAGCACAGTTAACATTTCAGATTGAGTAACCCTTCCTCAGAACATTACCTCTGCTTTCTCTCCACCGATGCTGTCAGACCTGCTGAGCTTTGTCAGTAATTTCGGTTTTTGTTTCTGATTTACAGCATCTGTTCTTTTGCTTTTCACAAACACAGAGATGTCTGCAGAACCTGCGGAATACGATCGGAGATAGTTCTGGATGTTCTATCACATAAGTTGCCTTGTTCCAACTTCCCAGCCCAGACTGTCTTACTCCTGCCCTTCCCACAACTAACAATTCAATACGGAGACAGTGAGGACTGCAGATGCTGGAGATCAGAGTTGAGTGTGGTGCTGGAAAAGCACAGCAGGTCAGGCAGCATCCGAGGAACAGGAGAATTGGCGTTTCGGGCATAAGCCCTTCAGTAGGAATACCCGAAACGTTAATTCGCCTGCTCCTCAGATGCTGCCTGACCTGCTGTGCTTTTCCAGCACCACACGCTCAACTAACAATTCAATACTTCTATTATAATGAAATTCAGGATGAATCAACAAAAATGTTTTTGGAAAGATGCATGTTTTATGCCCATGATTTTTCTCTGATTAGTTGCTGCTGGCAACTTCCATTTTATAGCACCTTTCATGTCATGCAATGTCCCAAGATGCTTTGCAGGTATGTAACCATGTGAAAGCGACAACAAGGCAAGCAATGAAGTATTAGGACAGATGACCAAAAGCTTGGTCAAAGAGGTGAAGAGTTGATGAAGTTCAGGGAGTGAATCTAGAATTTAGGGCCCAGGCAGCTCAAACCAAGAATATGTACAGACTGATTAAAATTAGAGTCATGTGAGGGGAGGGCAGGATGGGAGATGTGAGAAGATCTCAGAGTTATGGGTCTGAAAGAAGTTACATGGAGGAATTAATCTTTAATTCCTGAGGAATCTAGAACAATTTGTGTGAAGCAAAGGGGTGAAAGGTCAGTGGGGGGAGGCAGGGAATGTGGAATAATCTGATCAGCTGTGATCTTATTGAATGGCAGAGCAGGTTCAAGGGGCTGAGTGGCCTCCCCTGTTCCTAATTCGCTTGTTTGTGTGTAATCCCGGGAGGACTGGCAAACAAATTGGAGAATTTTGCTTTTTTGAAAAACAAAAGAAAAGTAAAACCGAATGAGACCAAAGACCTGGTTGTGGTCTTCTTTGACGCCCTTGACAGACCTAGTATTTACAACTGAGGGAGGAGCGCCCCCAGCTGGAGGGATGTGGGAGAGACATTCCATTAAAATGATTTCCATTCAAATCAATCCAAATGAACAACAAAAGGAGAGAACAAAACAGCCCACCACGTAATCTAGCTGCAGGCCCTCCCTTCCCAGCCCAGCCAGGCTACAATCGGAGAGCTGGCCTGATGTGACTTGTAGCTGGAACAAGCAATCAGCCACCAAGCGTAAAAGTCACTCAGTGCTACATGCTTCTCTGTGATGCGCTGCTTTTCCAAAGAAAGTACGTGCACTGAATAACAGGCAGCTTGCTCTACTGCAAGATACCAGCTCAGCCTGTGTTACAGACATCGTGGCTCACACAACCTCATCATTCAGATACCATGGAGGAGCTGATGCTGATTTTTATTTCCTAAGCCCTTCTCCGCGTGTTCACCTACATTTTAATAAAGTTAGAAATCACACAACACCAGGTTATAGTCCAACAGGTTTATTTGGACACACCAGTGTACCTGGCGTTGTGTGATTTTTGACTTTGTCCACCACAGTCCAACACTGGCTCCTCTACATTGTACATTTGAATAAACAGGGCCCGGTGCTTCTAACACTTTAGGGAAGTAACCACCTGGGGTAAAGTGCAGCCGACTGGGGAAGAGGGGTGTGATCTGGAAGGGCAGGTTGTAGGACAGGCAAAGAAACAGGGTGGAAAGCCATTTGCTGAAGCCTGGCGGTGATCACTGAAGCTGGGAACAGCTTCCCCTCGCTTCTGTTCCAATGCCCATTCCATCACATTGGCAAACGAGAGGAACTGGGTGATATAACCCTTTGCTCCAGCATCACCGCCCCATGCAATGCCTTTCTTCCAGCCAATGCTGTGTGGATCTCCCGTCCTGCCGCAGCAACTTGCATCAAGAGTTAATTTGTCCCAGGGAATGTCATGGGGTTAAGCATCAAATCTGGATGGGCGGGGCACATTTCCAGGAGGTGTCTCTCACAGAGGTAGAGAGGCAGAGGAGAGGGATCCCAGAGTCTGAGACCCTAGGCAGCTGAAGGCACAGCCACCACTGCTGGGAGGATGGAATTTGGAGCGATGCAGACATTTCAGAGAGTTGTAATCAAGGAAAGAGGAATAGGTCACTAGGCTCTTCGAGAGATCTACTTCACCATTCAATAGGATCATAGAATCCCTACAGTGTGGAAACAGGCCCTTCAGCCCAACAAGTCCACACCGACCATCCGAAGAGTATCCCACCCCTCTGCATTTACCCCTGACTTATGCATCTAAACTACAAATCCCTGAAAACTGGGCGATTTACATGGCCAATTCACCTAACTTGTCACATCTTTGGACTGTGGGAGGAAACCAGAGCACCTGTAGGAAACTCATGCAGAAACGGGGAGAATATGCAAACTCCACGCAGACAGTTGCCTGAGACTGGAACCAAACCCATGTCTCTGGTGCTGTGAGGCAGCAGTGCTAACCACTGAGCTACTGATCATCCAACCCAACCTCTTGTTCCCATACTCATTGATCTCTTCAGCACCAAGTGCTATTCCTTCTTGAAACCAGACAATGTTTTGGCCTTGATTGCTTTCTATGGGAGCATAATTACAGAGTAAGCAGGAAATTGTGGGATTTACATGGGAACTTGTACATGAGATGCTCCAGTTTCCTCCCACAGCCCAGAGATGTGCAGGTTGGGTGGATTGGCCATGCTAAATTTCCCATAGTGTCCAGGGATATGCAGGCTAGGTGGGTTGGCCATGGGAAATGCAGAGATAGGGTAAAGGAGTGGTTCTGGGTGGGATGGTCTTGGTGCCTGCCTAATAGTCAAGCCCTTAAGTTTACAGACGGTGTAAGATGGGAGGCTCAGGTAGTATCTGCTCCATTTATCTGTAACTTACTATGTAAAAGAAAGCACGAGGCCAAGACTTAGTCTCCACACAGCTGGATTCCAGCCTGCCAGATGGAACTCTGTAAAATTTATTTAGAAAGTGGCCTATTTTTACCTTGCACGGCGTGGATTAATTATTAACATGGTGATTCAAAGGTCATAATTGCAACACCATCTGCTTTCAACTCACAAGAAGCTATGCCCTGCAGCTCTATTAGATCACTTGCACTTTTCTAAATAAAAAAGTATCCTCTCTTTGCAGGAGTTGAAAAGCTGTAGATTTTGCACCAGATTTTATTAATTACATATTAATCGTTTAATTATATCCAGGAGTTTGGGCAATCGCTCGGGAACAGATCGCTTGAGGCCCTTATAAATAGATACAGATTGATGTTGTGGTTTATGGATTAGGAGGTGTATGCTTATCATGTATAACTAAAGATTAGCTCCTGTTCTATCCTTCACCAACATGCTTTCTGGAAATTCCCCAAGCCTAAACACAGGTGTGTGTTGAGCCAACACACCCAATATCTCACAAGATCTTCGGTAAAACAAAAGGCCAGCAAATGCTGGAGATCTGAAGTAGTTATCACATTGGAATTAAAATTTAACTCTGCTTCTCCATCCAGCTCTTTCTGTTTTATTTCACCAGCTCTTCAGTACTAGTCTCCAGAAATCGGTCAAGGTCCTCCAAGAATTAACGATGAATCTCCTGTATGTTATTGCAAGAATAGCCAGGAGAACGATCAGAGGATCATTCAAAAAACAGTGCCATTTATTTTCCTTTTCTGAGTTTTTCCACTGATTAAAAAGACATTGGTGACTGGGGAAAGCTGTCTATTGGGTCAGTGGATAAAGGTCATGTGATGAAACCTCCAGGAGTTATTCGAACAGGAGTTTGCAAGCCTACCTGTGCTCTGTAGTATGAACAGTGCCTTTAGTAAGACATGATGTGGGTTGGTTTCCTCCAACAAAGTCAATGGAGGGAATCATTATGCAAATGGTAGGGTCTACGGCAGCAACTCAGCAAGGATTCAATGGCAGGATCATCAGAACAAATGACTGCCCCAACAAGAATTTATATTTTTATAGCATCTTGAATGAAATGTGCCAAGGAACGTCAGAGGAGCATTATAACACAAAGTACAGCACCAAGCCACTTGAGGATATATTACCCTAACAAATAAGGATATGTTATAAACAAAATGGACATTGAGGAGCACCATTGCCTTGAAGCTCCCCTCTAAGCCCCACCCACCCTAATTTAGACATATACCCTTGTTCCTTCATCCAGCCATGTCAAAATTCTGGACGTCCATCCCTAACAGCACTGTGGGTGCATCATCCCAATGCCAGCTTTTCACCAGCTTTTCAAGCACACTTAGGGGTGGCAGGAATTACGTCCCTAATTCAAGAAACATTAGCATTCATTAACCCAGAGACCACAAAAAGAAACTTGACTCCTAGCTTATTCTTGTTACCTGACCCAAAATAACTCTTGCGATATGACTCCAGAGAGAGCACCCTCCAAACGACAGTAATAAATCAACCAGATAGAAACTGATTGTCTCCATTCTCAGTGAAATGTTGTGAAAAGGTGTTGTCAGCAGTGTAGTCTGCAATAAACATCTCCCGCACGTTGATTAAATACCTCACTAGACTGTCTCTGCATCTCATCAGCAGAGGAGTCATCAGGCTGCCTTGTACATGCTAGACAAATGGAAGCTGTTGCAGGAGAAGAAAAGCTAAATAAATAATTGTCTCTTCACGGTGCACATACATGAACATTCGAGGACCTGACGTGAGTATGCAGTGTTGCTGTGTAAATAGATAGATCACTCTGAAAAGGAGTTACATCAATTATTCCAGGAAGAGACATAACTCACAAACTCTGCAGGTACATTTGAATTTTAATGAGCCATTCCATGACGTAAATTATATCATAACTTTCCTCTTACAAGTCAAGTCTTTGATTTATTACACAGGCATGCAGGGTTTTTTTGTCCAAAAATCCCTTTCTAATGCTCTCCCCACACTTCCTGGAGTGACTCAAGGGAATGGCCTAACATACAATATGCCCTCAATGCCTTCTGTATTCATTGTGCATCCATGTAGACAGTACACTGGCATGTGTATGTGCTTAATGGAGGCAGAGAACAAAAGGGAGGAAAGAGTATTGTTGTGGCTACACCTTAACCTGCCCTAGACAGATTTCCGAAATTCCCACATTACTCCTCATTGATCATGACATTTCTTAGGCCCAGCAGCTCCAGAGTCATCCATATTCCTGGCAAAATTTAATTACCTGGTCCAATACAACAGAACAAAGATAAAACATTTTATGAGCAAATAAAAGAGAAAGCGGGCTTGCAGCTTTTTACAGGCCTAAATCTGCAACCCCGCAAGCAATGAACTTGTCAAGAATAATACTAACCAGGGCTGAAGAAAATTGTCAGCATTATGTGTTGGTTTAATGACCAGAAGTGGGGACAAATTGTGATAGCTCCCAAGAGTTAGGAAGTTTATAGAAAATACTAACATTGCAAACTGTGTACCAACATACCTCTCCCCTACTCAGTGATTTAAGTCACAATAATGTGAGAAAAAGGAGCTTTAATGTATTGTCACCAAAGTTATCCTGGGAACTCATCAGGAGTTCTTACCAAGTCTCATTGGAACGCAATCAATAACTCAAATAAGAAGCAAATCCTATTGAACATACAACACAGCATGAGAGAAAAATGGGAAAAAAAAGAGGAATGGGAGGATGAGGTAATAGTCCATATAGCACTACTATATATAAATCATATATGCATACAGTTATATATCCCAAGAAGAGGAGAGCACTGACAACACAGAACAGATTGATCTGCAAGCTGGTGGACATGAATAGTCTCAACATATTCAGAGAGGACTGAATCAAGATCTGGCTGAGAATGTGATTAGTGTGACCTAAGAAGAGATATGGGGCACTTTTCCAGCTTTGGAACTAGCCAGACGGACCCTCATGATTTTCCATCCGGTTTTGTTCCATTCTGTGTTCTGACCAGACATCAGTAGGTGCTGGGTTTGAAATGTCATGTGAACCTCAGCGTGAGCTTCTGCTGGTGATGGGCAATGCTCAATTTGTTTTCCCCATGATAAATATTAGGGTCATAGAGAACAGAAACAGACCCTTCAGTCCAACTAGTCCATGCCAACCAGATATTCCAACCTAATCTAGTCCCATTTGCCACCATTTGCCCCATATCCCTATAAACCATTCCTATTCATATATCCAACCGGATGCCTTTTAAATGTTGTAATTGTACCAGCCTCCAACACTTCCTCTGGCAGCTCATTCCACACATGCACCATCCTCTGCGTGAAAACTTTGCCGCTCAAGACCCTTTTAAATCTTTCCCCTTCAACCTATGCCCTCTAGTTTTGGGGAAAATATCTTACCTATTCACCGTATCCACGTCCCTCATGATTTCATAAACTTCTATAAGGTCACCCCTCAGCCTCAGATGCTCCAGAGAAAATAGCCCCAGTCTATTTAGCCTCTCCCTATAGCTCAAACACTCCAACCCTGGCAACATGTTTGTAAATCTTTTCTGAATGATTTTAAGTTTCACAATATCTTTCCTATAGCAGGGAGACCAGAATTGAATGTAATATTCCAAAAGTGCACAGCCACAACATGTCTTCCCAATTCCGATACTCAATGCACTGACCAAGAAAGGTGAGTTTACCAAACGCCTTCTTCAGTATCTCGTCTACCAGCAACTCCACTTTCAAGGAACTATGAACCTGCACTTCAAGGTCTATTTGTTCAGCAACAGTCCCCAGGACCTTCCCATTAAGTGTATAGGTCTGCTCTGATCTGCCTTTCCAAAATGCAGCACTTCGCATATATCTAAATTAAACTCCATCTGCCTCTCCTCAGCCCATTGGCCCATCTGATGGAGGTCCTGTCGTACTCTAAAGTAACCTTCCTTGCTTTCCACTATACCTCCAAGTTTGGTGTCACCCGAAAACTTCCTAACTATACTTCCTATGTTCACATCCAAATCATTTATACAAATGACAAAAAGTAGTGGACCCAGCACTGATCGTTGTGGCACACCACTGGTCACAGGCCTCCAGTCTGAAAAGCAACCACCCTCTGTTTTCTACATTCAAGCCAATTTTCCAAATGGCTAGTTCTCCCTGTATTCCATGAAATCTAACCTTGTTAACCAGTCTACCATGTAGAACCTTGTCGAATGCCTTACTGAGGCCCTTATAGACAATGTCCACTACTTTGCCTTCATCAATCCTCTTCATTAGTTAGAGTCACAGAGTCATACAGCATGAAAACAGACGCTCCGGTCCAAGTGTTCCATAGTGACCATAATCCCAAATTAAACTAGTCCCACCTACCTGCTCCTGACCCATATCCCTCCAAACCTTTCCTACTCATGTATCTATCCAAATGTCTTTTAAACATTGTCATTGTACCTGCATCCACCACTTTCTCAGGAAATTCATTCCACACACAAAGCATCCTCTGTGTAAAATATTTGTCTCTTACCTCGTTTTTAAATCTTTTTCCTCTCACCTTAAAAATGTACCTCCTAGTCTTGAAGACCCTAGGGAAAAGACAACTGCAATTAACTCTATCTGTACCCCTCTTGATTTTATAAACCTCTATAAGGTCGCCTCTCAACCTCCTACGCTCCAGTGGAAAATCTCCTAGCTGATCCAGCCTTTCTTTTAACCTTCCATACCAGGCAACATCCTGGTAAATCTTCAGCTTAATTACATCCTTCCTATAACTGGGCAACCACAACCGAACACAGTATTCCAGAAGAGGCTTCACCAATATTCTGTACAACTTCAACATGACTTCCCAACTCCTATACTAAAAGGACTAAGCACTGAAGGCAAGTGTGCCAACCACCTTTTTAACCACTCTCTCTTCAAAAAAACTCAATCAAGTTAGTAAGACATGATTTTTCACACACAAAGCCATGCCCTAATCAGTCCTTGCCTTTCCCAATACATCTAAATTCTGTCCCTGTGGAAAGAGAAGAACAATCTAACTTTCAGATTGGTGACCTTCCATCAGAACTGTTCTCGTAACAGGTCACAGGTTTGAAATGTTGGCTGTCAATCTTGTTGAGGTACCTGCTGAAAAATGTGTTGCTGGAAAAGCGCAGCAGGTCAGGCAGCATCAAAGGAGCAGGAGAATCGACGTTTCGGGCGTAAGCCCTTCTTCAGGAATGTTGAGGTACCTGGGTGGTGGGTGAATCCTCCAAGGAAGGCTCCCTCCAATCACAAGTCACTCAGACAGCTACTGGGCCACCAAAAAGCAAGACCCTAACTGTGGAGGTCCTGTTTAGTGACCTCAGACCAGCAGCATTTCCACTCAACAGTGCCCCAGAAGGGGCTGTGGCTGCTGGCGGAATAGCACCCATGGTTGTACCAGGATCATGGTGGACCCAGGACGAAGGTAAGTGATGTGGGAGTGAGGAGGTTGGACTTTCTCAAATTGGAGAGAGGGGAGATGGGAGTCAGAAACAAGGTCTTGGAGTTTGTTCCCAGCAGGAACAGCTCCCTCCCCTCTACCCCCTAGCCGGATGTCCAGTTCCTTGTATAAGCACTATCCTGAGGTGACACACTGCCTGCAGGGTCACAGCTGTCAGAAATGCTGCATAGTAAAAGGCTAACAATGGCAGGCTGTGGCCTTTCTCTGGTCCTTGAATGTCCACTTAAGGAGGATGGTGAGAACGTAATGCTGTGGAGGAGAGAAAGATGGCGATATTTGGGGATGCCACCTCCCCATCCAATTATGTACCATTCCCACCTCCAAATCTGCCACAACTAGGAGCTGATTCGTTAACTGTTTCTCTCCACGGACGCTGCCTCACTGACTGAGAATTTCCTGTCTTATTTCTGACTTCCAGCATTTGCAGTATTTTGCTCTTGTGATTTTATATTAACTGCATGTCCAGTATCTAAGGAAACTGTTCACATTTTGACAGATGGCACAGAATAATTATAAGACTGGCAACTTGTTTTTGCCATCCAGCACTAACACTGTCATGCAAGATTATACACAGCTCTGCTTGAAAGATTAAATGAAACTTTCAAATCTTTTTAAATTCTTCCGATCCTGTAAATAATTATCAGGAATGTAGGGTGAGATATGATTACACAGGGTATACCAGAGCTCCATTATACATCAATTGTGACCAGTGGTGTACCACAAGGATTGATGCTGGGTCCACTGCTTTCAGACATTTATATAAATGATCTGGATGTAAACATAAAAGGTATAGTTAGTAACTAAAATTAGAGGTGTAGTGGACAGCGAAGAAGGTTATCTCAGAGTGCAACAGGACTTCGATCAGATGGGCCAATATGCCAAGGAATGGAAGATAGAGTTTAATTTAGATAATTGTGAGATGCTCCATTTTGGAAAGGTAAATCAGGGCAGGACCTAGACACTTAATGGTAAGGTCCTGGGAAGTGTTGCTGAACAAAGAGACCTAGGAGTGCAGGTTCACAGTTCCTTGAAAGTGGAGTTGCAGGTAGATAGGATAGTGAAGAAGGCATTTAGTATGCTTTCCTTTATTGGTCACAGTACCGAGTATAGGAGTTGGAAGGTCATGTTGCTGCTGTACAGGATATTGGTTAGGCCACTTTTGGAATACTGCGTTCAGTCTGGTTTCCTTCCTATCAGAAAGATGTTGTGAAACTTGAAAGGGTTCAGAAAAGATTTACAAGGATGTTGCCAGGGTTGGAGGGTTTGAGCTACAGGGAGAGGCTGAACAGGCAGGGGCTGTTTTCCCTGGAGCATTGGAGGTTGAGGAGTGGATAATAAAATCATGAGGGGCATGGATTGGATAAATTGACAAAGTCTTTTCCCTGGTGTGGGGGAAAGATATAAAAGGGATCTAAGGGGCAACTTTTTCACGTGGTGCATGTATGGAATGACCTGCCAGAGGAAGTGGTGGGGGTTGGTACAATTACAACATGTAAAAGGCATCTGGATGGGTATATGAATAGGAAGAGTTTAGAGGGATATGGGCCAAATGCTGGCAAATGGGACTAGGTTAGGATATCTGGTCGGCAAGGACAAGTTGGACAAAAGGGTCTGTTTCCGTGTTGGACATCTACTATGACTGCAGATAGCATCATCTCAGAGACAGATCAGTAAAAAATATTGGACTAAGACTTGTTTCTTCCACCATGACAAGGGACTAAAGTCATACAGTCAGAGAGTCATAGAGATGTACTGCACAGAAACAGACCCTCCGGTCCAACTTGTCCATGCCAACCAGATATCCTAAATGAATCTAGTCCCATTTGCCAGTGTTTGGCCCATATCCCTCTCAACCCTTCCTATTCATATACCCATCCAGATACCTTTTAAACGATAGCCATGATGTGGAGGAGCCAGTGTTGGACTGGAGTGGACAAGGTCAGAAGTCACACAACACCAGGTTACAGTGCAGATGAACCTGACAAAGGAGCAGCGCTTTGAAAGCTTGTGATTTCAAATAAACCTGCTGGACTATAACCTGGTATCATGTGACTTCTGACCTTTTAAATGTTGTAATTGTACCCTCCTCCACCAGCTTCCTCTGGCAGCTCATTCCGTACCTGCACCACCTTCTACATGGAAAAAGTCGTCCCTTACATCGCTTTTAAATCTTGCGCCTTACACCTTTCACCCTGAATTTTTGTATTTTTCAAAGCTCACTAACTTCTATTCCCTTCATTCCGTTGCCAAGGCGGGCTGACTCCTTCCTGGACCACAGCTGACCAGTTCCTAATCACCTTCTGATACCACATCCAGTTGGCTATTATACATCTGTAAATCTGATAAAACAAGTGGGCAAAACAAACACGAGGCTAGGAGTTCAATCCCACTGCAACATCCATATTCTGCAATGATACTTTTGTACATTATTTCTTTATTCTTGCATGGGCACAGCCAACAGATGTTGCTCATCCCTAATTGCCCCTGTATTGAGTTGCTTGCTTTGTCCTTTCGGGGGCAGTTCAGAGTCAAGCACATTGCGGTCGGTCTGGAGTCACATGTAGACCAGACCAGTTCATGGCAGTAGATTTCCTTCTCTAAAGGACCTCAGTGAAGCTGATGAATTTTTACAGTGATGAATAAATATTCCAAAGAAGTGTCACATTGGACTCAAAAAGTTAACTCTGGTTTTCTCTCCCCAGCTGCCAGACCTGCTGAGTTGCACTGGCACTTTCGGTTCTAATTTCAGACCTCCAGTACTTTACTGTGATTACGATGAATAGATGTTTAATGAGCACCATTTACTGAGACTAACTTTCAATTCCAGATCTATTAACTGAATTTAATTGAATTTGAATCCTTGTCCCTAGAGCAGTAATGTGCCTCTCTGGATTATTAGTCTGGATTACAATGGCAGCAACTTTCCCAGATCTAGCACCTTTAATTTGTCAATTGTGGTGCGAGAAAAGCACAGCCAGTCAAGCAGCATCCGAGGAGCAGATAAAGGGCTTATTTCCGAAACATCGATTCTCCTGCTCCTCAGATGCTGCCTGACCGGCTGTGCTTTTCCAGCACCACACTCTTCGACTCTGATCGCTAGTATCTGCAGTCCTCATGTTTTCCTTTAATTTGTAAAAAGATCAAACTGCCATTGTTAAGAGTATTATCAATGAAAATATGCTACCGAGCCATAAGGGTATTAGGGTGAGTGACTGAAGGCTTGGTTCAATAGATAAGTTTTAAGGAGCTTTTTAAAGAAGATTGTACCCACTTTGCTTCAAGATTCCATCAGGGCTCTTCTTTGGTAGAAATGATCCCCCTCGAGGCAATGTTCTTTCAGTCAATTATTTCAAGATCAAGTTGCTGCCATTATTTTACCCCAGTACTAAAACCTCTGCTGAGTACAAGCCCAGCTCTGGGACAACGTACAGTTGGAAGGTTTTCATTCTGCAGCTGCATTCTGGGGATGGACATTATTGAGCCAGTGCACAGCAAATTGTTTTTGAAAGCCTTTCTGTGACATCTCTCAGTTGAACGCAGTGGATCAGGACAGGACCTTCTCAGAGCAGGGACAGTTTAAAAACATGCTGGGCCACCCAGTGATGGCCATGTCCATGAGAGTCCCATTATCAGTACACATGCACTTTCTGCCCTCAGACAGCAGCTTCAGGGTAGTTTGCTGCACTTTTTGATGGAATAGACAGAGTGGCTTCGAAAATGAATGTCAGGATTTTTTTTAAAAAACATTCTGGGATATTGATTGGTTGAATGATGGTATCACAGATCCTCATTTTCAGCCAGACAGTGAGCAGGCTCCTTGTTAGATAAATGGACTGTTGTTGTTTATCAGTATGGCACTGAAAAAGCATAGCCGGTCAGGCAGTATCCGGGGAGCAGGAAAGTCGATGTATCAAACATAAGCTCTTCATCATTCCTGACGAAGAGTTAATGCTCAAAACATCGACTCTGCTGCTTCTCAGATGCTGCCTGACCTGCTGCGCTTTTCCAGCTCCACCCTTTTTGACTCTGATCTCCAGCATCTGCAGTCCTCACTTTCTCCTCCCTGTTGTTATTTATCAGTTGACAACTTACTTATCCCGTCTCCAGCATTTCATAAGGAGAATGAATTTAAAAGTCCAACCATCTTTCTCCTGGGTTTGCTCAAAGCAGTATCATGGAGATCCAATTAACATCTAAAGACTCCAGATCAATCTTATATTATTCCCTGGACCACTGGAGGTACCTAGATACCGAGGGTCTACAGTCTTGCCAGCACTAACCCCCCAATAGGAGAAGGTGGAAATCACATTTTGTAGGTGGTCACAAACCATTTTAACTTTTAAGTACCAATCTATTCCATCCACTTTAACTATGTTTGTTACACATTCTATCAATATTTTTCTCCTCTGTTTTGGAAGAATATTCTACAGCATTAGGACAAGAATAGAACCCAGCAGCAAGACTTGCACTAACACTTGGAAGTCCAAAAGTGTGAAGGGTGACAGAGTTAAGACAAGACAAGAAGTAAACCTGGAAGGGCGGGGGGTTGGTGGGGTAGTGGTGGTGGTAAGGGTCAACTGGAATTTCTCAGAACTGGTCTTTCATACAAAGCGAGGCCTTGGTGTCAGTTCATCGGCCTGACTCCAAGATGCTCTTAGCTGTCACCAAAGACTCAATGCAATTAAACTATTAGCATCTAATTTTACTCCTGTCTCCTGACAGAGACAGCAGCCCTCCCACTGCAAACATGCGCTGCATCCCAATGGCAATCCTGACAGGCACTTCATCCAGAACAACATCATATTGATGTTGTTTCCTTGACAACCGTGCAAGGCAGTATCATCAGCCAAGGCACAAAAACTAGAGTTTATAAATTACCGTGTCACTTTCTCCCCTCTGCACCAACATTGCCTGACAATGACCATTTTCCAAGGTCTAGCCTGGTGCCTCAGCTGTTAACCCTTCCATTACCAATCAATAATCAAACAGCAGAGAGATGCTGCAAAAGAAGAAACTGTGTGACTTTGATATAAATAGTGCCAAGATCCCCAACTTGGTCCTTGAATCTTTCTCCTCAAATGTTCACTCAAGTTACAGTGGCATCTTCTGAAGCCACAAGATCATTGAGACCATATCCAATCTCCAAGTGATCCACGCTTTATAAACACTCATGCTGCTGGCAGGGTGGGGATCCGGGGAAGGAACAGAGTCACAATTTATCAAATAATGAGTCACAATTTTGCTAGTAAGTCGTGAATTGTAATTTCTTTCATTGGTTCCGAACCTGAGCTATTTCAGATCAGTTAGCTACTTCTTATAACTGACTGGGTTAGTTCATAATAACATCAAACGACATTCAAAGGGGCTTTTAAGATTGTCATAGAGTCATACAGCACGGAAACAGATCCTTTGGTCCAACTTATCTATGTTGACCAGTTTTCCCAAACTGAACTAGTCCCATTTGCCTGCATTTGGCCCCTAGCTCTCTAGAATTCATGTTACTGTCCAAATGCCTTTTAAATGTTATACCACCCATCTCTACTATTTCCTCTAGCAGCTCATTCCATACATGCACCACCCCCTGTCTGAAAAGGTTACCCCTCAGGTCCCTTTTAAATCTTTCCCCTCGCATCTTAAACCTATGTCCTCTACCCTGAGGAAAAACACCTTGGCTATTATCTAGGCCTCTCACGATTTTGTAAACCTCTGTCAGGTGACCCCTCGGAAAGGACATGGGGATGAGCAGCAAATGCAGGTATTTCCACTGACTCTGACATTCCAAGAACAAATTTTAAAAAGACCTATTTGCCAATTTCTCCTCTCCATCATCTGGAAAAGAGAAGTGATCTACATTAGCTCCTTCCAATAGCCTGGCCAAGTTCAGTGAATTCAATACAAACTAGAACCTGGTTCTGTGTGATTCAGCAATGGTGGTATTTCTATCCATTAAACCATCAGTGCAGCTCCCCTACTTACAGCGAGTGATATTGAAACGCTTGGCAGATAATGCATTTCCACATATTCATTAACACCTCCCAAAAACCAAAGGATGATTTTGGATGGCTCAAATCTTCCCAATGCCCAAATGCTGTTCTAAGAACATCACCTCCTACCAATTCCTCTCCAAGCCATTACCATCTTGACTTGGAAGTATATTGACGTTCCTTCATGCTGCTGGGTCAAAATCCTGGAATTCTCTCGTTGAGGGCATTGTGGGTCAACCTACAGCACACAGACTGCAGCAGTTCAAGAAAGTAGCTCACCACCACCTTCTCAACGGCAACTAGGTGCGGGCAATAAACGCCCACATTCTACGAATGAATTTTTAAAAATCAACTCAGCTGCCAGTAGACCCTACAGTCAGGAAATCCCCATGATAGGAGTCACTTCACCAAACATTCAACCTTCTTCACATCTGCCTTTCGGCTTTATGAAGAGACCAAACTAAAAGATGCACTCTCATTCACTGCATTCTGAAACAAAAACAGAAATTGCTGGGAAAGCTCGGCAGGTCTGGCAGCATCTGCGGAGAGAAATCAGAGTTAGTGTTTCAAGTTGAGTGACCCTTCCTCAGAGAACAGTTCTGAGGAAGGGTCACTTAACCTGAAATGTCAACTGTGATTTCTCTCCACATGTGTTGCCAGACCTGTTGAGCTTTTCTGAGCAATTTCTGTTTTCATCTCTGATTTACAGCATCCACAGTTCTTTCAATTTTCACTCCACTCTGGTTAATCTCCCAGTGATGCAACAGGTTGTTGAATATATTTTCGCTCTGCTAATGAAAACAGCTTGTTTTAAAATACCAACAAGATGTGGGTTTGTGGCTCAGACTCACCCCTGAGTCAGAAACTTTGAGATTCAAGTCTCTTTGCAGAACTGAAGGATAAAAATCAAGTCTGAGATTCCTGGCTGTGCCATAGGTGTAGTCTTTCAGGTGAAAAGCTAAACAAAGTGCTGTCTGAAATCTAAGTGATTAGATTAGGTTACTTACAGGCCCTTTGGCCCAACAAGTCCACACCGACCCTCTGAAGAGCAACCCACTCTCCTACATTTACCCCTTCACCTAACACTATGGGCAATTTGGCATGGCCAATTCACCTAACCTGCACATTTTTGGATTGTGGGAGGAAACCAGAGCACTCAGAGGAAACCCACACAGACACAGGGAGAATGTGCAAACTCCACACAGACAGTTGCCTGAGGCAGGAATTGAACGCAGGTCTCTGGCACTGTGAGGCAGCAGTGCTAACCACTGTGCCACCATGCTGCCCTTTTCTTATAGATTATAAAAGATCTTGTGCTTTGAAGAGCAGCAGAATAGATCTCCCTTGTGTGCTGGCCAATATTCATCTCTAAATCAAACTCGACCAAAAAAAAAACAGATTGTGTAGTCTTTTACCAGACTGCTGCTGTGGGAATATACAATGTGTAAACTGGCAGCCATCTTTCCAATATTACAACAGTGTTTAAAACATTGCATTGACTGTAAGGCACATTGAGACATCAGGTAATTCTGAAAGGTGCTGTTTAAATGCAAGCTTTTCCCTTTAGCCAGAAGTACCAGTGCACTCCAACTTTTACTTATCCTTTTATCAAAACATTCTCTTGTCTCCTTTCCAACCATTTTTTGTCCATCAGTATCTGCTTTTGAACTGAGTGATTCGTGATGTGGGGGGAGTAGGGTCAGTAAAGAGTCAACCACATTGCTGTGGGTCTGGAGTCACATGTAGGCCAGACCAGGTAGGGACAGCAGATATCCTTCCTGAAAGGGTCTTCATGAAGTAGATGGGTTTGTACACCAACTGGTGACAGCTTCATGTTGACTGTCACTGAGATTAGTTTTCTATTCCAGCTCTTTTAGTGAATTTAAGTTCTATCAGCTGCCATTACATGAGATAAACTCCTAGCCTTAGAGTCTCTGCTGACATCTCTTTATGCAATGTCTGGTCATTTAGCTGTTCTTGATCAATAGGAAAATGCATTGTGCTGGTGAGGAGACAAGAAGTGTCGGAATGGCCTAATAAGAAGTGCCACACCAGAAAACGATATTGACTCTTCAGAATTCTTTCCCACGGAGGGCTAACAAGGCTGCGTCATGAGTATGTTTAAGGCTGAGATAAACAGATTTTTAATCAGTAAGGGAATCAAGAGAAAAGGCAGGAAAATGGAACTGGGGATCATCAGATCTCATTGAATGTAGTAGCAAACGCGATGGGCTGAAGAATCCACTTCTGCTCTTACACCTTACAGTCTATGGTCTAAATCATTAGCTTCTGTTGTAAATTTCTGTCGACCTCTTGACATTTTGTTCCAGTGCCCTGAACCAGGGACTGTCCAATGTAATATTATTAATTTTAAAAGAGCCGGGATCAGTTCAGATCGACCAATGGAGTGACACTGGGCTAGTTGCTTATTGGGTAACTGGTCTAATGTCACCCACTCCAGGTCAACTTAGAAGGTCTTGCCTGCCCCCTTCTGGATACTGTGGGGAATAAAATTAATTGTCAAACCAGGGTCGCACAATTAGATATGGTGACATCCCAAAATAACAAGACAGGAAATCTAGAATTTAAATGTTATTAATGTGTATTAATTTTTGATAAGCATTCTATGAAATAAGGCCTTCCTTTACTTCTTCTGTTATTTAATAAGATGTAGGAACACAAGTAGGCCATTCAGCCCATTGAACCTGCTGTGACATTCAAGGAGATCAGGGATGATTTAATAATCCTCAAGTTTTATACTGTGCCTGCAAGATAGCAGGAGAAGGCCACTCAGCCTGCCCACCTCCACTGTTCAATCAGATTATGACTGATCTGATTGCTCCATAGTTTCACCAAGACCTGATAACCTTTCACCCTTTTGCTCAATGCGAGTCTGTCCACTGCTACTTCAAAAAGGATCAGTTTCCTTTTGAGGAACAGAATTCCAAACAGGCCAGAACCTCAGAGGAAAAATAAAAGTCTCCATGAAGCATAAGATATAGGAGCAGAATTAGGCCTTTTGGCCAATCGAGTCCACTCCACCATTCGATCATGTTTCTCAACCCCCTTCCCCTGCCTCCTCCCCATAAGTCTTGATCCCTTTACTGATCAAGAACCTATCTTCCTCTATCTTAAATACACTCAATGACCTGGCCTCCACAGCCTTCTGTGGCAATGATTCACCACACTCTGGCTGAAGAAATTCCTTCTTATTTCAGTTCTAAATGGCTGTCCCTTTACTCTGAGGCTGTGCCCTCGGATCCTAGTTTCTCCTACAAGTGGAAACATCTTTTGACCCACTCTGTCCAGGCCTCTCAGTATTCTGTAACTTTAATGAGGTCCCTCGCTTGTCCTTCTAAACTCCATCGAGTATCGACTCAGCAGTCTGTCTCTGCTCTTGTATTCTAGCCCTCTGGAAATGAAAGTGAACATTGCATTTGTCTTCCTAACTGCCAACTGAGCCTGCATTCTAACCTTAAGAGATTCCTGAATTAGGACTCCCAAGCTCGTCTGTGCTTTAGATTTCCAAAGCCTTTTTCTGTTTAGGAAATAGTCTGCAACTCTGTTCTTCCTAACAAAATGCATAAGCTCACACTTTCCCACATTGTATTCCATCGGCAACTTCTTTGCCCACTTCTCTAGTCTGTTCAAGTCCTGCAGCCGCCCTGTCTCCTCAACACTACCAGTCACACCACCTATATTTGCATCATATGTAAACTTCGCAACAATGCCCTCAGTTCCTTCATCCACACCATTCATGTATAATGTGAATGGCTGTGGTCCCAGCATGGGTGCCTATGGAACACCACTCGTATGTTAACTCTGTTTCTCTCTCCACACTTGTTGAACTTCTCCAGCGTTTTCTGTTTTCATGGTCATTATCGTGTTTCTGTTTGGGGTCCTCGTTTGTGCAGTTGGGCTATTGCTCCTGCCAAGTTACAGCAATGCCTGCTTCAAAAGAAAGACATTCAGAGGTGATGAAAAGGACCAGATAAAATGCCTTTCTTTGATGTGTCAGATTAACATTGAGATAAATGTGCTAGATAATGAAGGTTGTTTAATAATTACTGGAATTTATTCTGCGGCCGCATTCAGAAAGTCTTCAGATGTGAGAAACAGGAATAGTTGTCATGTGTGAACAAACACATACAAACTGTTAACCCTTTGAGGACTGCCACAGAGATGCTGCACCAAGTTCCGTTTTGTTATTACAAATCACAAAATTGTCATGGCGCTGAGGGAGTCCATTGGGTCTGCACTGGCTCTATTACCTCATGTCAATCCTCTGTCCTTTCTCCTTATCACTGCTCACCATTTCTATCCAAATAATCATCCAATGTTATTGCCGTAGTGCTCTTCCAGGATGACACTGAGCTAAGGCTAAACTAAGAGTATTGTCTCTTATGTTCTGTTCAATTGACCCCCCCCCCCAAAAATGACCTTCCTTTGACATATTACTCAAAGATCAAATATTGCAGAGTTCCCTCAGTACTCCATAGGTTCAAGTATCAAGTTGGGAAAAAGTCCTATAGCAGGACCATATAGAGGTTTATAAAATCATGAGGGGCATGGATAGGATAACTAGACAACGTCTTTTCCCTGGGCCGGGGGAGTCTAGAACTAGAGGGCATAGGTTTAGGGTGAGAGGGGAAAGATATAAAAGAGATCTAAGGGGCAACTTTTCCACACACAGGGTGGTATGTGTGGAATGAGCTGCCAGAGGAAGTGGTGGAGGTTAGTAAAATTGCAACATTTCAAAGGCATTTGGATGGGTATATGAATAGGATGGGTTTGGAGGGATATGGGCCAGATGCTGGCAGGTGGGACTAGATTGGGTTGGGATATCTGGTCGGCATGGACAGGTTGGACCAAGGGTCTGTTTCCACGCTGTACATCTCTATGACTCTATCATTTGAATCTATAACCTTCATGCAGAAACATCAAGAAAGCTACCAAATGAGCCAAGCAACCCATTGCTGACTAATGCTTGCATCACTCTGAATGCCAGGGTTTAAGGAGACGTTGAAGAACTGCATCTGTGCATGTTCCAGATTTGACAGTACAGTGTGTCGACTCACTTTCATATTTACAGTTATCGCTGTGAGATCACATTGTCTAAAATGCGTTATCACTCAGAGATTAAATCAGGACATTCATCTTCAGGATATTCTTTCACTAGTCTCCAGTTTAATTAAATCAGAGAAGGAATTTGAAACAGTTATTTCTTTTAGTTGTCAAACCCTGTACGTTATGAAATCATGAGGAGAAACTATCACACATAGTGAGCGATTATGATCTGGACTGTGCTGCCTAAGAGGGCACTGGAGACAGGTTCCACTGAGACATTCAAGAGGGAATTGGATTATCACCTGAGAAAGAAGAACCTGCAGGAATACCAGGAGAAGGTGGGGACAATGACATTAGGTCAATTGCTCATTTGGAGAGCTGACATAGATGGCATGGGCCAAATGGCCTCCTTCCATACTATAATAATTCTGTACTTAGAGTCATAGAGATGTACAGCTCAGAAACAGATGCTTTAGTCCAACCCATCCATGCCAACCAGATGTCTTAACCTAATCCAGTCCCATTTGCCAGGACGTGGCCCATATCTCTCTAACCCCTTCCTATTCATATACCCAACCAGATGCTTTTTAAATGTTGTAATTGTACCAGCCTCCACCATTTCCTCTGGCAGCTCACTCCATATATGCACCACCATCTGCATGAAAAAGTTGCCCCTTCCATATTTTTTCCCTCTCACCTTAAACCTATGTCCTCTAGTTTTTGATTGCCTGAACCTGGGATAAAGACTGTGGCTATTCACCCTATTTATGTGCCTCATGATTTTATAAACTTCTGTAAGGTCACTCCTCAGCCTCTGATGCTCCTGGGAAAATAGTCCCAGCCTATTCAACCTCTCCCTATTGCTCCAACCCTGGCAATATCCTTGTAAATCATTTCTGCACCCTTTCAAGTTTCACAATATCCTTCCTATAGCAGGAAGACCAGAATAGAACACAGTATTCCAAAAGCAGCCTTAATCAATGTACAGTCTCAACATGACATCTCAACTCCTATACTCAATGCACTGATGAATTTAGGAAAACTTACCAAATGCCTTCTTCACTACCCTGTCTACCTGTGACTCCACCTTCAAGGAATTATGAACCTGCACCCCAAGGTCTCTGTTTGTCAACACTGCCCAAGACCCTACCATTAAGTGTATAGGTTCTGCTCTGATTTGCCTTTCCAAAATGCAACACCGCACATTTATCTAAATTAAACTCCATCTGCCACTACTCAGCCCATCAGCCAATCTGATCAAGGTTCCTTTGAATCGTGAGACAGCTTTCTTCATTGTCCACTGCACCACCAACTTTTGTGTCATCTGCAAACTTACTAACCACCCCCCTATGTTCACATCCATGTCATTTATATAAATTCCAAAACAAGCAGTGGACCCAGCACCAATCCTTGTGGCACACCACTTCACAGGCCTCCACCACCACCCTCTGTCTCCTATCTTCCAGCCAAATTTTGTATCTAAATGGTTGGATTCCCTGTGATCTAACCTTGATAACCAGTCTACTCTGCAGAACCTTGTTGAATACTTGCTCAATTCTACCTCGACAATATCCACTGCTCTGCCTTCATCAATCTTCCTTGTCACTTCTTCAAAAACATTCCATCAAGTTAATAAGACATAACTTCTCACACACAAAGCCATGTTGACCATCCTTAATCAGTCCTTGCCTTTCCAAATACATGTAAATCCTGTCCCTCAGAATCCCCTCTAACAACTTGCCCACCACCGATGGCAGGCTGACCGGTCTATTGTTCCCTGGCTTTTCCTTACCACCTTTCTTAAATAGATTAGATTAGATTAGAAGCCATGTTGACCATCCTTAATCAGTCCTTGCCTTTCCAAATACATGTAAATCCTGTCCCTCAGAATCCCCTCTAACAACTTGCCCACCACCGATGGCAGGCTGACCGGTCTATTGTTCCCTGGCTTTTCCTTACCACCTTTCTTAAATAGTGACACCACATTAGTCACCCTCCAGTCTTCCAGCACCTTACCCGTAGCTTTCTATGATACAAAGAACAAAGAAAATTTATAGCCCAGGAACAGGCTCTTCAGCCGTCCAAGCCTGTGCCGA
Organism: Chiloscyllium plagiosum; assembly: GCF_037043375.1. NCBI lineage: Eukaryota > Metazoa > Chordata > Chondrichthyes > Orectolobiformes > Hemiscylliidae > Chiloscyllium > Chiloscyllium plagiosum. Next base: position 7,798,154 of record NW_028270170.1, read on the forward strand.
TCTAAATATACTGTCTAAACGTATCGCCCAATTCCTAAGCATCTGTATCCCTCTGTTCGCCACCTACTCATTCATCTGTCCAGACGCACCTTAAATGAATCTACCGTGCCTGCCTCTACTACCTCTGTTGGCACCTACCACCTACCACTACAAATACAAGGGACCAAGCAATCACTTCCCTGGCTTCCACAAAGTTCTGAGACACATCTGATTTGTAGAATCTCTTTGGATTCTCCTTAACCCTAACTCATGTCTGCTTTTGCCCTCCTGATTTCCCTCTTGAGTATACTCCTGCTGCCCTTATACTCGTTGAGGGACTCACTCAATCCCAGCTGTCTATACCAGATATATGATGCCTTCATTTACTTAATCAGTACTTCTTTTCTCTAATCATTCAGCATTCCCTACACCTACCAGTCTCGCCTATTACACTAACAGGAACATACTGTCTCTAGACTTTCAATATTTCATTTTTAAAGGCCTTCCACTTTCCAATCACCCCTTTACCTGCGAATAGTCTCTCCCAATCAGTTTTTGAGAATTCTCGCCTAATACCATCAAAATTAGCCTTACTCCAATTTAGCACTTTTATTTCTGGTCTATCCTTCCCCATAACTATTTTAAAACGAATAGAATTATGGTCACTGGCCCCAAAATGCTCCCCGACTGACACCTCACCTTATTTTCCAAGAGTAGATTAAGTATTGCCCCTTCTCTAGTAGGTAGCATCCGTATACTGAATAAGAAAATGTTCCTGTACACACTTAACAAGTTCCTCTCCATCCAGCCCTTAGCACTATGGCAGACCCAGTCTATATTTGGAAAGTTAAAATCTCTACCATTACAACCCCATCATTACAGATATCTGAGATCTCCTTCCAAGTATGCTTCTCAATGTCCCACTGACTATTAAAGGTGTCTATAATCCCAATAAAGTGATCATCCCTTTCTTATTTCTCAGTTACACCCTATTAAAGGTGTCTATAATCCCAATAAAGTGATCATCCCTTTCTTATTTCTTAGTTACACCCCTCCTACCTTTCCTGGAGGTAACCCATCTTCACTGAACGCAGTCCCTGGAATATCCTCCCTAGTACATAATATTAACCCTAATCAAAAACATCACTTCCCCTCCTCTCTTGCCCCCCCTTTCTATCCTACTTATAACATCTGTATCCAAGAACATTAAGCTGTCAGTCTTGTCCTTCCATAGCTAAAGCCTCTTGAGCAGCTATAGCAAATTTTCCCACCAGGATATTGGTCCCTTTCCAAACCCTCCTTCTTATACAGGTCATTTCTACCCTTGAGGAGATTCCAAAGATCCAAAAATGTAAACCCCTGCCCCCTGCACCAGCTCTTCAGCCACGCATTCATCTGCTCCATTCTCCTTTTCCTATTCTCACTAGCTCAGGGCACCTGGAGTAATCCAGATATTACTACCCTCAAGGACCTACTTTTTAACCTCCTGCCTAATTTCCTGTATTCCCTCTTCAGAACCTCATCCCTTTCTCTTCCTATGCCATTGGTACTGATGTGCACAACGACCTCCTGCTGGTCCCTCTCCCCTTTGAGAATATTCTGCTCCCTCTCCAAGATACCCTTGATCCTGGTACCAAGAAGACAACACACCATTCTGATGTCTCGCTGTTGGCTGCAAAAATGTCTGTGTCCCTGACTAGCGAGTCCCCAGTCACAATTGATCACTTGGAACCTGACACACCCTTCATTACAATAAAACAGTCTCAGCACCAGAAACCTACATTCCCCAGAGAGTCCATCACCCCCTACATTTTCCAAAACAGCATACTTGTTTGAGATCGGGTTAGCCACAGGAGACTCCTGCACTACCCACCCACCCCTCCTACCTTTCCTGGAGGCAACCCATCTACCTGATTGTATCTGCAGTTTTTCTATATTCCTGAAACTGCTATCCATCGCACCCCTGACTGCTGTAAATTCCTCTAAGTGCCTCTCCAACCGATCCACATGATCCAATAGGATTTGCAGCCAAACACACTTCCTGCAGACATAATCATCAGGAACATTGAAATTCTTCCTAATTTCCCACTTCTGACAGGAAGAGTATATCACTCTACTAAAGGCCATCTCTGCACCCGAACAATCTACAGACCCAGAAAATAGCACAGTCTTACTGCTCTATAAACACTGCTCTAGAATAACTTAATACCTAAGTGTTTGATTATTTAAAACAAAAGACATTGATCTCAGTAAAACATAAAACATACCCTATTATAAATTTACAAAAAAACAGTTTAAATAAAATTGAATTATGCAATGATTTGAATAGAGCACCATAGATAATATAAAGTAGACAGGCAGGAGGCTGGAAGAACACAGCAAGCCAGGTAGCATCAGGAGGTGGAGAAGCCAATGTTTCAGGTGTAATCCTTCTTCAGGACTTGGGGGTGGGTGTAGGGGGAGCTGCAGATAAAGGGGGTGGCAGGAGCAGGGTGGTGAAGTGGGAACAGGTGAAGACAGGTAGAGGGTATGACCTGATTGGTCAATGGGAGGAATGAATCCAGTTGGTGGTAGCGAGCAGTGGAAGGGAAGGGGAGGGGCTGGAAAGGGAGTCAGGGGATGGGACGGAGATTGCTTGAAATTGGCGAATTCAATGTTGAGTCTCTCTTCTCAACCCCTGACTCCCTTCCCAGCCCCTCCCTATCCCTTTCACTCCTCCCTGTCACCAACCAGATTAATTCCTCCCACTGACCAATCAGGTCGTACCCTCTGCCTGTCTTCACCTATGCAAAAGTGAGGACTGCAGATGCTGGAGATCAGAGTCAAGATTATAGTGGTGCTGGAAAAGCACAGCAGGTCAGGCAGCATCTGAAGAGCAGCAAAATTAATGTTTTGGGCAAAAGCCCTTCATCAGGAATGAGGATACTCTAAGCTAGACTCTGTCTTCACTTATCCCCACTTCACTACCCTGCCCCCGCTACCCCCTTTATCTGCAGCTTCTCCTACACTCACCCCCAAGTCCTGAAGAAGGGTTACACCCAAAACGTCAACTTCTCCACCTCCTGATGCTGTCTGGCTTGCTGTGTTCTTCCAGCCTTCTGCCTGTCTACTTTGGATCCCAGCAGCTGCAGTGGTTTTGTCTCTAACCATCACAGATAATATAGCAACGCAAGAATTTAGTGGCTGAAAATGCACAATCATATTAGAATGAAGTGACTTTTGAAGAATTCCAGTCTGTATAATCAGGTATTTGCCTTGTGCTTGATGCTGCTGCAACAGGAAGGTATTTTGCTGATCTCCTTTTCATACTAGGTATAGTTATGGAATAAATATCTTTGGTCTTCCACTGACATTTTGTGCCAATTTGTAGATGTTTCCTTGACAATGTGTGAACCAACTTCAACACACTAACTGATTTTCGTATAATCCCCATGGTTACTGCTATGCAAACACTCACAGTGAAGTTGTATTGAGGGAGATGTTTTATCAAATGGGATAATTATCAATGTGATATTCGTTCTGTCTCTCGTAGATAATCTACTGTTATTGCCTCATTGATTTGTATGGAGGGCTCCGCTGCCTTTGTCACTAACCTGGTTGCAATAAGTGCATGTGTTTTTGACAAGATAAGACTAGAAGTGGACTCATCATTGACAATAGCTACCTTCAGCTTTCTTCATTCAAAAACAATTGGACACATGAGTGTCATCCACGTTTCAAGACAATGCAAGTTCATGACTAAGTCTAGCAACATGGCCAAAAAGAGTAGCACTGGAAAAGCACAGCAGATCAGGCAGCATCTGAGGAGCAGCAGAATCGATGTTTTGGGCATAAGCCCTTCATCAGGAAGGTACGGCATTCAACAACCTAATATGTGCAGAGCCAGCCCCTACAAATATTAGTGAGGTAATGGTTTTTGTGATGTTTATTCAGGGATAAGACATCAGAAAGAATAACCCTTTTCTTTTTCAAAACTGTGTTGCCGGATAGGAACCTGAAAGGGTTAGAAAAGATTTACTAGGATGTTGCCAGGGTTGGAGGATTTGAGCTATAGGGAGAGGCTGAATAGGCTGGGGCTGTTTTCCCTGGAGCATCGGAGGCTTAAAAAATTATGAGGGACATGGATAGGGTAAATAGACAAAGTTTTCTTTCCCTATGGTGGGGGAGTCCAGAGTTTGTGGGCGGCACGGTGGCACAGTGGTTAGCACTGCTGCCTCACAGCGCCTGAGACCCGGGTTCAATTCCCGCCTCAGGCGACTGACTGTGTGGAGTTTGCACGTTCTCCCCGTGTCTGCGTGGGTTTCCTCCGGGTGCTCCGGTTTCCTCCCACAGTCCAAAAGATGTGCAGGGTCAGGTGAATTGGCCATGCTAAATTGCCCGTAGTGTTAGGTAAGGGGTAAATGTAGGGGTATGGGTGGGTTGCGCTTCGGCGGGTCGGTGTGGACTTGTTGGGCCGAAGGGCCTGTTTCCACACTGTAATGTAATCTAATGTAATCTAATCTAAACTAGAGGCATAGGTTTAGGGTGAGGGAGGGATAGATACAAAAGGGACACAAGGGGTAACTTTTTCACACAGAGGGTGTTGTGTGTATGGTATGAGCTGCCAGAGGAAGTGGTGGAGGCTGGAACAATTGTAACATTTAAAAGGCACCTGGATGGGTTGATGAATAGGAAGGGTTTAGAGGGAGATAGGCCAAGTGCTAGAATAGGTCGGGACATCTGGTCAACATGGACAAATTGGACAGAAGGGTCTGTTTCCGTGCTGTACATCTCTATGATTCTATGCCTATATGTTCCAACTGCCTGAGAGACCAGACCAGTTCTCAGTTTACTGGCTCATCTAAGGGACAGCAACCAGGAGCACAGACATAACGAGACCATCCAGCCCCTTGAACTGTTTCATTATTCGATGAGTTCATGTCTGAAATGCAACCTAACTCCATATGCCCAGCTCTGCCTTACTACCTTGGGTTATCGAAAACCTATCAGTCTCAGATTTAAAATTAAGAATTGAACCTGCATCAATTGTTAATATGAAAAGAGTTCCAAATTCTTTTGTGTGGTGAAGCATTTCTTAAGTTTTGCTAAGAAATTTCTTTAATTTTCAGGCAATGTTCCATTATTCAAAGCTCATAAATCTCCAAAAAAATAAATCTTTTCATGTACTGTTCCTCTTAAATCATTAGAACTAGAATCACATCACCCTTTAAACATCTAAATTCTAGTGAATACAGCTTTATGTTGTGCAATTTCTGCTCAGGATCTAATTCTAGGGAGTTCACATATCATTCTGGTAAATCCGCATTGCATTCTCCAAGGCAAATAGGTCTTTCAAATAGAGGATTAGATCCAATGGACAGTGAGAGCCTTTTTCCTCAGCTGGTGATGTCAGCATGAGGGGATATATCTTTAAGTTGAGGGGTGACAGATATTGGACAGATGTCAAAGGTAGTTTCTTTATTCAGAGAGTAGTAAGGGTGTGGAACACCCTGCCTGCAACAGTAGTAGACACACTAGCATTAAGGGCCTTTAAATGGTCATTGGATAGACATATGGATGATAATGGAATAGGCGAAAGTGAGGACTGCAGATGCTGGAGATCAGAGTCAAGATTAGAGCGGTGCTGGAAAAGCACAGCTGGTCAGGCAGCATCCAAGGAGCAGGAAAATCGATGTTTCGGGCAAAAGCCCTTCATCAGGGCTTCATTCGTGATGAAGGGCTTTTGCCCGAAATTTCAACTTTCCTGCTCCTCGGATGCCGCCTGACCTGCTGTGTCTTTACCAGCACCGCTCTAATCTTGACTCTGATCATGGAATAGTGTACAATGATAGAATCCCTACAGTGTGGGAACAGGCCATTTGGCCCAGGTTAGATGGGCTTTAGATTAATTTCACAGGTCGGTGCAACATCGAGAGCTGAAGAGCCTGTACTGCGCTGTAATGTTCTATGTTCTTTGTTCAGTATGGCTGACAGTACAGCACTGCCTTGGTACTGCACTGTAGGTCAGCAAAGGCTATGTGCCCAAAACTCTAGAATTAGTCTAAAATCCTCAAACTCTGGCTCAGAAGTGGGAGTGCCACCCATACAGACAAAGGAAAGTCTTCTTATGAATGTAGGAAAACATCACTTGACTATGAGATGGTTGAAGGTGAACTAGATAGATTGGATTCGGAGATGCCGGTGTTGGACTGCCAATCACCTGAGGAAGGAGCGTCGTTCCGAAAGCTAGTGTGCTTCCAATTAAACCTGTTGGACTATAACCTGGTGTTGTGTGATTTTTAACTAGATAGATTAGGTTTATTGTGAGCGGTTTTTGTTTTCTTAACAGGTAATTTCCCACAGAATAGCTTTTGGTTGTTGCACTGAATCATGCTGAAAGAAATGGGATGGCCCAATGGTTAGTGCCACTGCCTCACAGTGCCAGGGACCCAGGTTCAATTCCAGCCTCAGGCAACTATCTATGTGGAGTCTGCACATTGTCCCTGTGTCTGCATGGGCTTCCTCCCATAGTCCAAAGATGTGCAGATTAGGTGGATTGGCCATGCTAAATTGTCCTGTAGCATCCAGCCTTGGTGAGCCTGCTTATGGTACATGTGGGGTTGCAGAGAGAGGGTAAGGATCTGGGTAGGATGTTCTACAGAGGGTTAATGCTGACTTGATGGGCCAAATGGCCTCTTTCAGCCCTGTAGAGATTCTATGATTCTCATTCTCAACTTCTCCCCTTGCCTGAGGCATCCCATCCTATTGTATCCAGGGATGTGCAGGCAAGGTGGATTGGCCATGAGAAATGCAGGGTTATGGGATAGGCAGCTGGGTCTGGGTGGGATCTTTGGAGGGCCGATTGGCCAAATGGCATGCTTCCACATGGTAGGAATTCTATGATGAAATATCTGTCCAGTAACCACTGGCAATGATTAATTTGGAATAAGTCTCGGAGTCAGTTGGATGGCTTGAAGCAAAATTGTTTGGTTTCTCAGTTAGTTTGAAGCCAATGGCAAGAGGGAATAGGAATTGTGGTCGAAATAAGGCTCATCTGTATCTGAGCAACCGGACCTGTTTCCCAGTAATCAGCTGCAGCCGTTGTTAACTGGAAACAAATGAGTTGGCTGTGCCAATGAAATCTTCCCATGGCTTCAACCCCAGGAAGCATCAATATTGAGGAAGAAGAAAAGACATGTGCCGTATTGAAGCAACACTTCACTGGTGATTGTGTCATCTTTCAGATGAAATGTTAAAGTAAGGTTCCTTCTGGTCTCTCAGGAGGGTATGAAAGGTCCCATATCACTGCTTGAAGAAGAGCAAGATTTTTGTCCATCACTGAAAACATTCATCCATCAACCGACATCACTAAAACAGGTCATGTGGTCATTTCTCCCATTGATGTTTAGAACCTTGACAATAGTAACCCCACCCCCAAAGTTACTGCATTACCTATCAAGTGCTTTATGATATGAAAGGTACTGTAAAGGTGCACGTCTTTCATCTTACAGCACACAAGGAGGTCATACAGGTCATCATGCTCATGCAGGGTATTTAGCAAGGTCATTGGAATGGTCCCACTCCCTCCCATATCCCTGCACACTTCACCTTTACAAATATTGATCCATTCAGGAAGTGGAATCCAGATCATAACAATGTGCTGCATCTCAAATTCAAACCATCGTTATGACGACGGCAGAGTCCAGGCCATTAGACAATCATGGTGCCATACATCAGGATGACAGATGGGCATCAGGCACAATCTGAGAATTAGGATTAACACTATTTTCATCCCTCTCCAGTTTCTTCTCAGTTAAATCTTGCTTTCTGACAATTGCCACATTATCGAAATGGTTGGCAAATTCAAGTGTTAAGTGTGTGAGATGCAGGTTCCACTCAAAATGACTTCTCTCTTTTTTCCCTACCAATTACTGTGCTGCAAACCAGTACTTGGCCTTTCAGAGTATGTTTCCAATTACTGCTTAGGTTGTTCAGTTAATGGAACAGTGTGAGAGCTGCTGGAAGAGCTGGGGAAGTGTCATTGCCCAGACATTTCATTACAGCATCCTTACACTTGGAAAGAAGACCTGGGTTTCACTGCTCCATTTATTTGATGTTTAAATGAGTTTTTCGTTGGTGCAGCTTTTTCTCATGACTGGAGGTGACAAATGATTAATTCAGATTCCACTGCTAATTTAAGAAAGCTCCCTGGTGTTTGCAATTGGTCTCAAGCCCTTCCATAGCTTTCTCATGTTTTCTTTTGCTAATCAAGCCCCAATTAAGACAATAATTTGGGATTGGTTTGTGAACAGTCTATGGTTTTACCCAACAATACTAGAGTATTTCAACTTTTCTTTTGTATATGCATCATCAGAACTGGGAGATTCAAAGAGGATAAAAAGGATATCGATGATTTTGTTTTAATTTAAAGAGAGTGATTTGCCCAGATCTCATTCGTCTGCTGCTAAACCCTTTCTTCATGCCCTTATTACCTTGAGAATCAACCACTTCTGCTGGTCTCCCACATTCTACCTTCAATACTGAATCATTTACAGCCATGTGATCCTGGTCTGTTTCAAAGGTAATAGCTCTGAAAGGGTTAATGTTGGACACACATTAAATAGCATCATCAGATTGGGCAAGGCTTAGTCTTGGGAGAGGAAATCAAGACAACAGCTCTGGATCTCAAGGGGGTTGGATATGTCACTCTCATCAGTCTTGCTAACAATACCTAACTACGTAATGTTGATTTTTTAATCAATTTGATTCAGAAATGCTAGGACATTCTGTGGAACAGGTGGGACTTGAACTCTGACTCCTGAACCAGAGGTAGGGACACTAGCATTGCATCAAGAGCCTTCTAACTAGATCATGCCAATTGCCTTCTTGTAATTAACTACATTCTGTTAACGTAACAGTCTCTTCTTGTTAAGTCTTGACTAGTGGTTGCCTCTCGATAGTGTTAAGCCTAAAGTTTACCAATCAACACATTCATTGGGAATTTTTCTGTTCCACCTATTGACAGCCAGCTGAATAGGGCTCTAGTCAGCTGTCCACCATGTAAGCTTGACACTGGACCAAAAACTATCCTGCAATGATATCAGATACCCTGATCAAATCAGCACTGGTTGTACATCACAAAAGCTCAATAAAAGGGTCTATGTCCACCATTATGGCCCTGAGCCACACTCCGTCTACCTCCGATTATCCTGGATGGGGAAGATGTCTCAAAATATGAACGTTGCTGAAGCTACCTGTCTCATGCTGCTACTGTACAGTAAATCCATGTGTGATGTTCTCCGGTAACAGGATGCTGCTGTGAAGCCATAAAGTTCGTGCCTGCCACACAGATAAATAATGTGATACAGCAGTTGAAGTGGCAGGTATGTAGTCCCTATATCCCAATGATTTGCAACATGCAGCATACCAACCACACTGAACTGACCCATGCTTGCACACCTCAAAAAAGTAATTAGCAATGATTCTGCAATTGGAAATCTTTTGTTAAATAATCCTGAATGGGTGACGAGTTACACCAGAAACCAATTTAAGCTCATCAGGGTCAGGCTCACAGTGTGATGCATTGCATGTTTAAATAGGCAAAAGGAATTTGTACACACATTGCACCTTTTTCAAAAAACTGAGTTATACAGACAGCCAATCCTTACTGGACATCATAGCAACACCCTGACCAATCAGAATCTACCTGCCTGATCTGAAATTAAGATTGACAGTTAACTGTCCGTGCCAGTGACAATCAATCCTCATGCTGTTTCCCTTTATTCAAGTCTGTTTCTATGTCATAGTTCTGGTCAGTGCAAAATAAAAAAGTTCCAACTTCTTGTCTCCTTTTATCAATGAGTAATTCCACTATAAACCAGACAGGCCCTTAGTCCCCATTGGACGCAGGAGGAAAGAGTTCCAGAAGATCAAGTGAACTTACAGCTCAAAAAACTTTGCCGCTTCTAAGATATTTTTGGATTAACCTGTTCAAAGATGTTATTACTCATGACCAAAGCAGATAGGACTTGCCTGGGTTTCCTGACACAGAGGTTAAGCACTACCACTGTGTCACAAGAGCGCTTTTGACACTTTATGAACTACTCCCACAGATAGTAGCTGCAAACCCTTGAACTAACAAGTAGTCAGCATTAATTTACAGAAAACTAATAAGTGAAAAACAGCATGCTGGACTAAATTCTTTACTTCTAGCCTGATGGGAAGCACAGATAGAGCTGATTAAAGACTAGTCACACCTGGCAGTTACCAATTCTATTTGCAAAGCAAGGATCTATTGCAGTTTTCCCAGTTAAATGGTTAACTAGGAAAGTAATGCATTGGAGCTCCACGGGTGAAGTTAAGAATCCCCGTTGGGCAAAGGGAGAAATGTTAGATTAATTGTGCAAAGAGGCTGAGAAGACTAGGAATAAAAGGAGGAAGTACTTACAGCTCATAATGAGTATTTGTGCCATAGCGATCATAAAGCAGAGTTGCAGTCGGGAAATCAAGAGCTACAGAATTATTGGAAATATCGGGTGGCAATGGTTTAGTGGTACAATTGCTAAACTATCATACCAGAGACTCAGCTAATGTTCTGGGAACCCAGCTTCAAATCGGATGGTGGAATTTGAAATCAATAAAGAATCTGGAATTAAGAGTCTAATGATGATCATGAAATCATTATTGATTGTTGGGAAAAAACATATCTGGTTCACTAATGTCCTTTAGGGAAGGAAATCTGTCATCTTTACCTGGTCTGGCCTACATGTGATGACAGACACAGCAATGTTGGTTGACTCTTAACTGCCCTCTGGGCAATTAGGGACAGGCAATGAATGCTGGTCTAGCCAGCAACACCCTCATCTTGTGAATGGATAGCAAAAACATGCTACACTAAGATCATAGCATTGGGAATGCTGTGAGGCAGAATTCAGAGGAAAGAACGAACAATTTAAAAACTAACGCAGATGAAGTTTAACAAAAGGCTTTGAGGCTATGATTAAAGCAGGAGATCCATAATTTCAAATCATGATTCTGGTGAGGAGAAGTGTAAGGCTTTATTTGTGGAAATCATGGATAAGAATATTGGTTATTAGATTGCAAAACATGGGAAATCATTCCTTCTGACTGTGAAAACGTGGGAACATCAACAATAAGCACCACAGTTATGCAGCATTGTTATTTCACAGAGTTAAAAGGATTAAAACAAGCTGCCTATGCTGCACAATTTAAAAGCTACAACACAAAAAAAATGCAATTTACAAGAATAAAAGTCTTCATCGGAAAGAGATTACAGCAGCTTTATGATATGGCATATTAAAAAATCATAGGAGGAAGACCTGGCAGGCAAAGTAATATTATCTGCAAGTCTTAATATCAGGGAAAGATCAAATAGACAACATGAATGGAGATCTTGAAGAAAACTGTTTCTAACATACAGAATTCAAATTTAACTATTAAATCTCAAACTGAGCAAATAAATTCACTATTGTATTCAATAGGGCCTATAGCTGATGTTATAAATCATGAAAACATAAAATAAGATACAGAGATTTTTGAGGCTGTTCTGTAAGTTTTTGATAGTTATTTTAATCTTAAAAGAAATACAATTTTTGAAACAGCAAGCCTTAACAAAAGCATTCAACACATAGGGGAAGCTGTAGTTGATTTTGTTAATGCTCGCATCAGTCCAGGAAAAATTGTGACTATGGAGCTTTGAAATCAGAATTTACAAGAGACTGAATTGTTGTTGGAATTATTGATGAGCTTTGTCAGATTTATTACATACCAAAGAAGTTTGAAAGCTACTTAGAGTGAATTAGAAGCAGAAACCAAAAAGCAACACAAATCCTGAGAGGATAAACTTACCACAGGAGAGCAACAGAACCTACTTCCTTCATAAGCTAACAATTTAAAGACAAATATGACAAAAACAACACAAAGAGTGGGTTAAATAGCAGAAACTAGGAGTCAGTATCAGCACTATGGAACATAAAATCCTCAGAAGCGATCTACTGAGAATCTATTGAGATTGCCTTTGTTAACATAAGAGAATTGCTTCATAATGTCAACAAGAAAGAGATTCAGGTCTAGCTGAATTGTTGTCCATTCCTATCATCACTAACAGAAATCAACAGAGTTTGAAGCACAAATGAATATTGACAAGAATGAGTGCTCTAGCTTACTTTAGCTCATTGAAGAATCATTAACAGACATTGTTCAAATAACAAATCTTCTACAGAATAAATTGTTATTGCCAATTTTGGTTTAATGTCAGAGGATGATGAGATGACACAAATTCAAGAAAAAACATTTCGATTTTTTCATCTTCCAAAGCAGAATTTTCAGAGATAATGATAAGTAAACAGCAATCCTCCAGCACCGTGACTGGGGATGGGAGAGTGCTCTGTGCGTCAGTACAACAACCACAGAGAATGTGCAAAGACATCCAGCCTAACCAAGCAACTGAAGTAAAGAGTTTACATACTGCAGATTGAGAGTAACTGATCTGCTTAAACAAAATCAAGGAGTGCTGCAAACAATTCCACAGAAATTAGACCAATGTTTACCTGAGGGTGACCTTATAGAAGTTTATAATATCATAAGGGGCATGTATAGGATAAATAGACAAAGTCTTTTCTCTGTGGTGGGGGAGTCCAGAACTAGAGGACATAGGTTTAGGGTGAGAGGGGAAGAATATAAAAGAGACCTAAGGGGCAACTTTTTCACGCAGAGGGTGGAATGAGCTGCCAGAGAAAGTAGTGGAGGCTAGTACAATTGCAACATTTAAAAGGCATCTGGATGGGTATATGAATAGGAAGGGTTTGGAGCTATATAGGCAGGATGCTGGCAAATGGGACTGGATTAGGTTGGGATATCTGGTTGGCATGGACAAGTTAGACCAAAGGATCTGTTTCCATGCTGTCCATCTCTATGACTCCTTGACTCTAAATCACAGGATACTGTGTAAAATAAAGCACATTTTTCACTGAGCATCTATCTTTCATGTTGGAAATTGATGAGTTTTGTTACTGGGCAACTTCTTGACTTTGCAAAGAGGAATTCCTCTGAAAAAGACATCCTGGAACTTAAGGATTGTCCAGAGGTAATGGACTCAGCACTTGGGTTAGTAGGAATTATGCCCTCTGCAAAAGAGATCCAAAAGATAAAAGACCTCCAGTGGAGAAACAGTTTGCAGACCATAAATAATCAAGATCAGAATAAAGGTCATCAATCCTTGAACTATAGGTTTACTGGTTTTCCAGTTCCGAAGACAGTGCAACCTGGAAAGGTTGTGAAACCTCAAGCCTACCTGAATTTGTGAATGCAGAGACTCAGTGGAGAGATGCGGTTGTGATAAATGTAATTATGTGCATGAATGTACAAATGTTAACAACTTGGATGAAGCTTGGGGGATAAATCATATAAAATAAAGATTCTGAAATAGTTAATGTTGCAGATTATATTAAGCTCCACCCAAACTGATGACACCATAAAGTCCTGGGTGGGGAAACCAGGGGTACAGCTCCAGATGTGAAAAGGGTTCAGATGTGTCACTCTTGTCTCCTCATAGGATTCCTGATGAAGGGCTTATGCCCAAAATGTTGATTCTCATGCTCCTCGAATGCTGCCTGACCTGCTGTGCTTTTCCAGCACCACACTCTTTGACTCTGATCTCCAGCATCTGCGATGCTCACTGTCTCCTCCTTGTCTCCTCATAGCCTTAGTAACAGTGCCTGGCTAGGTAATGCAACTTGTACCTAATTGCAACCATGAAATAAACTACATATTATTAAGACAAGAACCTCTTTGTGTTAAGACTCAATAATGTCCTCCATCACTGTAAACCAAATTGTCCCTCAGACCCTGTCAAAGGAAACAGGAGGGTGGCAATATTCTTCTACTCATAAATACTCTTGTTTACAGTCCCGTTAATCAATTATCATCAGTTATTCATCAGATCTCACTGACTTACACTGGTTTTTCAGTCACGTAATGCTATTTTTTAATATTCACAAACTGTTTTTCACATTTCTCCCTGGTGTGGCCTCTCCCTATCTCTGTAAACTCTTGCAGGATCACAAACCTCCTGACCTCCTGCACTCCTCCAATTCTAGTCTCTTGACAATCCCCAATTTTAATCACCCTAATATTGGTGGTGATGCTACAAGCTGCCAGTGGTGAAAGCTCTGAAATTCTCTCGCTAAATCTGAACACCTCTTCAGCTCTTTCTCAGCCTCAAAGACTTTCCTTGAAACCAACCTCTTTTGGCCAGCTGCCCTGATATCTCCTTACATAGCCCTGGGTCCTACTTTGTTCAATGATGCTCCTGTGAAGTGCCTTGGGACGTTTTAATACCTTAAATGTGCTGCATAAAGATCAGATGTTGTGGAAGGATACAGTTCATTCTGTTTTCACCTTGAAAGGCTCACCTGCCTAACTCAAGCAATTTCATTTGAAGGTGAATGTTCTTACTCAGGTTCTGGCAGCCTCTGTGTGCCTCACCCCCTTGGCCAATTTTCAAGTGTGATCCCTGGGCAGTGTCTGTGAGTTGACACTAGAAGCATCATGGATAAGCCAGTCCTAGTCACGCTTTCAACAGCAACTACTGCTTCTGACCAAATTTGAAGTTGTAACACTCTTTCTCAGAATCCCAGTAGATGCCACATTGTTTAGCTAATGGCTTCAGGGTGTTGCTAACCTTGTGCTTCCTCAGGAACTAATGTGCTGTGTAAACATCAGGCATTCCAAGTTCCTCATTACAGGTTGGCTGCATTAATTTTCTAGATTTCATTGTGAGTTTTCCAAGAAAGTGAGAGCACTGCTCCTGTGTAGAGTGTCTTTCATGGTCTCAGGGTTTGCGGGAACAGAGTGGCGCAGTGGGAGCATGCTAGGCCCATAGCCCAGAGGTCGATGGATTGAAACCATCCTTAGGACGGCACGGTGTCTCCGTGGTTAGCACTGCTGCCTCACAGTGCCAGGGACCTGGGTTCGATTCCAGCCTCGGGCAACTGTCTGTGTGGAGTTTGCACATTCTCCCCGTGTCTGCATGGGTTTCCCCCGGGTTGCTCCAGTTTCCTCCCACAGTCCAAAGGTGTGCAGGCCAGGTGAATTGGCCGTGCCAAATTGCCCAAAGTGTTAGGTGCATTAGTCAGAGGGAAATGGATCTGGGTGTGTAACTCCTCGGAGGGTCAGTGTGGGCTATTTGGGCCAAAGGGCCTGTTTCCACACTGTAGGGAATCTAATTTAAAAACCTACAGCTATTGAAATACACTTGAAATGTAACCAATGTCTTAATGCAGCCACACCGAGCACAACAAATTCCCACAAACAACAAGTCCCCAACCAAAGAATCTATTTGTTTAGTAAGATGGTTGGAGAATTATTGACCAGGAGGATACCTGTTGAGGAGGAGAATTTTCCTGTTCCTCATATGATGCCATGGGAGCTTTCACGCATCAACCTGAGTGGATACATGAGGTTTCAGTTTAACATCTGACAGGACGATGGAAGGTGTTGGTGTCATGGCAATCTCATTGGTCTAGCAATCCAGACCAATGTTCTGGACATGGGTTCAAACCCCTGCAATTGCAGTCACAGGTGAAATTTGTGTCCAATCGGGGAAAACAAAATCTGTTATAAAACACCTACAGATTCACGAATGCCCTTGAGGGAAGGCAATCTGCTGGCCTTACCTGATTTAGCCTATATGTGACTCCAGACCCACAGCAAATGGCCTCTGGGCAACAATGGGATGGGTAATAAATGCTAACCTAACCAGTGATGCTCCCTGTTGCTGGCAGCTCAGATTAATTTGGTCAGGGTCCTGAATCCAAAAGGTTCTGACTCAGGTGAGAGGTCATCCACTACAGCCATGACCCTGGAGAAGCTTTCTCTGTGCTGTTGCTCACAGCCCTACAAGGTGCCTTGAAGCAGTCCTGTAAAATGAATATTTTATAAAACAACATTGACTTTAAATCAAACCATCTTTGCATGTAGATGTTGACTTCTACCCCATAAAGCAAACTCTCGGGCACCTCCCACGAAATCTCTCTGGGAGACCCGAACTCTCAGGAATGATGGGAGTGTTTGTGTTCGAGCTGTACACTAAGCAGTGTTTGCTGCATGAGTGCTGAGTAATTTGAGCTGAGCTCAAGTGGAATGGGTCCTCTTGTGCTCTCTGTGTAAACATTTTCTTCTAAGTTTCACTTTAGTATGAGACCCCTGAGTTTATAACTCTGTTGTTGCTGACTTGACTGTCACCGGAAAGTGCCCTTCCAGATAAATTGTAAACCTTTATTCGGATTCTCTTCTTAATTTTGTTCCACTGAGAGTGTTCAATATTTCAAGCCTTCCTTTGAAACTTTTATTTCTTATTCTGAGCCTCAGCCTAATGATTTGTCACTGCATCATTTTCATGGTTGTGAACATTTTTCAAGTGCTCTGGCCATTATCATTGTGTACATAATCCTCCAGCTGGATATGCAACTGTATAATAACATTTTTTTCTGTGCATGACCTTGTCAAGACCAAAGACACTGGTAAGCAATAGAGCAGCTTGTGTCTCTTCTACTGACATACCAATGTCCTCCAGAGGTAGAACATGGGTTAGAAACTGTACTCACTGGTATTGTGAAACTTGGTGAGAGTCCCTCATGTTATGGGACATGACATCTCTACCAATCACCCTGTGACCTTGAAATTTAAACGCAAAATTACTCACACAGTTCCTTCTGTGCTTTGCATGTCACTTCGAGCCAACCTCATGCGAACAAACATCTCCATCAACACAACATGCAATCCAATTCTGCTGGAGAGAACTAATCAGTTGGAAGCATAACATTACAACCTAACAGTATCATGAGGTTACCTTCAGAGAGCTGCAATGACTGGGCGTTAGAGTTTTTGCTTAATCCAGTGAGGTGCTAACACAGTGTGAATATCAATAAGAGGTTTTATTTACCATCTGACAGCCTGGTTTATGTATCACGTAAGGAGAGACCATAGCTCATTCCCAGGTTGAATGGAAATGCTGGTAAGTCAGTCAAATTCACTGACTAGTGAGGGAGCTTAAGCTCTGGTGTGTCTATTTATTTACCTGCAAATAAAAATGTAAATGACAGAGCATGCCAGTCACCCAGTTGCTCTCTCAATCTTGGTTATTTCCAAACTAATAGTGTCTCCTGCCACCTTTCATTCCATCATTCCCCAAACTCCCGCCTGACCCCATCTACCGCAGTGTGTTACAGCTGGTGACAGACGGTCAGTACGGGTACCACGAAAGGCAGAATAATTTCTCTCAACTTTTAACTAACGCTTTGGTCTGGTTCCACATACAACAACCACTTGAATTTGCACACTGCCTTTTGTGGTGAAACAGTGAGGTAAGTAACAGACAAAATTTTACACCGAATCACATGAAGAGATATCAATGATAGCTGAGAGGAATAGATTTTAAGGAATAGTTTAAACATGTGAGGATTAGGGGCTGCATTCCTAATGAATGCAAGCAGCAATCAGCACTTTCCCCCAGTGAACACAGAACAATTTGTTTTGTTTTCCATTCTTACTGTGAGCCTGGTATTGCTGGCTGCTGGGGAAAAGGGTAAAAAGTTCAGGCAGGTATACTGTGAGGATCAAAGTTGGTTCAAAGTGAAGTGAGCAGCCCTGAGATACACCCTGGCCCAATCTGTGAGCTGGGTGTCTGTTCATACAATCATAGGATCCCTACAGTATGGAAAGAGGCCATTCAGCCCATCAGGTCTGCACTAACCCTCCAAAAAGCATCCTACCCAATAACACTTGCCCTTAACCTTGCATTTACCATGGCCGACCCACCTCACCTGCCCATCTTTGTTCCTGCGGACAAAGTGTCCTTGCAGCAGCAATGCAATGTGAGTTGCTGGTACACCCTGAAGTGCAGTTTAAAGTGCAGAAGCATCCTGTAAGTAAATGGAGAGGTACCATTAGGTCCTCAGAGACTGGTAGCTGTGAAATACCCATTTCTGTGAGCAGAGGGTTAGTACATCTGGAGCGTGCCTTGAGATGGACTAGTGGAACAAGCAGCGAGAGGGAGACTCCAGGTACTCATCCAGACTTTCACACTGGGAATTCTCAGTGTTTAGTTCTTTCGTTGCAGGTGGTAGGATAGGAAGGTGCATCTATTGAGGTGAGGTTTGTAGTAAATGAGGCTGACAACAAGCAATAGACCTCCTAAGTAGGCAACTCAATACCGCCTGGCAGGAAACATCTTTCATAGAATCCCTACTGTGTGGAAATAGGCCCTTCGGCCCAACAAATCCACACGGACTCTCCGAAGAGTAACCCACCCAGACCCATTCCCCTATTACTCTATATTTGCCCCTGACTAATGCACCTAACCTACACATCCCTGAACACTATGGGCAACTTAGCAAGTCCAATTCCCAGACCTGCACATCTTTGGATTGTGGGAGGAAACTCACGCAGACACAGGGAGAAGACATAAACTTCACAGAGACAGTCACCCGAAGTTGGAATGAACTTGGCTCACTGGCACTGTGCGGCAGCAGTGCTAACCACTGTGCCACCATACCACTCTTTATTGGAAAATGCAGTGAGTTGCTCCCAATGCTGGGAAAGGTCTCAGTGGAGTTCTCACATAATTCTGCCAGAAAGCAGACTTCCTTCAGGGCCCTACACGATTCTGCCCCATATTCTGATAACTACCAGAGACTCTTCAAGTTAAACCAAGCAGTGGTTTTGCTCTCCCACACCAGACTGAGCTGGTCCTGTCATTTGTTACTCTAAAGCGGATGGTAGCAGCAATCTTCAGCCTGAGACAATGCAGTGAGACGTCACTGCCCACACACACACAGCACTTCAGAAACTCCGTGCACAACCCATATTTGGGCATAGCAAACACGTCTGCCGTTTCTTTTAAGGAATTATAAATTTACACAATAAGACCTGAAGAAATAGGAACAGGGGTAGGCCATTTGGCCAGTCAAGCCTGCCCCACTATTCAATAGGAACATGGCTGATCCAACGTTCCTCATGTTCACTTCCCCGGGTTTTAACCCTTGATTCTCCAATTGATCAAGAATCAGCTTTAAATATATACAAGGCCTCTGTCCCCACAGATCCTGTGGCAAAGAGTTCCAAAGACTGTCAATCCCCTGAGAGAACAAATTCTTCCTCATCTCAATATTAAATTAGCACCCCTTTATTCTCAGACTGTGCCCTCTGGTCCCAGACTCTCCCACAAGGAGAAACATCCTCCCAGCACTTACCCCGTCAGGCCCCTTAAGAATCTGCTATGTTTCAATGTGATCAGCTCTCACGTAGTGGGACAATATGTTTTTGTGACAATGTTGAGGGATTAACATTGGTCAGGACGTTACAGGGAATTCTCCTGCTCCTCTTTTGAAGGACATACTTGTGACAATCCAAGAGGGCAGATTGGGTGTTTGTTTCTGAAGGTCAGCACCTTGGACAGTGCGGCAGCACCCTCCGTGCTGGGCATTAAAGTGGCAGCCCAGTTTATTTATGCAACTCTGTGGAGTGAGACTTGAATCTACAATATTCATTTCTCTACCACTATCCCCATCCCAGCACCATGATCTGTAGTTGACACCTACCTGTTCAACATTAACACTGTTTAACATCTACACAGAGTAGAGAGAGGAGACAAGGTTTAATAGTAGGACAGGCTTGAGGTAGGAGAGGAAGGTGGTGAATGGTAGCCACTTAGCCGTCTGTAACTTTCCTCATCCATTATCTTTCTCTCCAATGGAGTGAACTCATGCTGAATTAAACAAGATGCCCTTGAAATATCTTTTGAATTCCTTTTGCCAAAGCTCATCCTTGCAAACAATCCAGGGTAAAACAGAACAGCTTCAGGAGCTGAAAAAGCCTGTCTTTTTGTTCCTATCTTTAATTCCCTGGTCTTGATGTAATTATAGTATTCCTTTTATGAATGAAATAAAAATCAATGAACTAAAATTTGAGTGAATTTTGATCATGAATCTCAGCTGATAGCAAGGTGTGTAAGCAGTGAGGAGCTCAGGGGTGGGATGGTAGGGTCAGGCAGAATTCAGCCTGGCTAATTGTTTCATTTCTTCCTTGTGAAATGTTTGAATTCGTCAGGCCATTCAGTCCATCATTGCTGCACCTCTCCCTTGCATCACCTAATTTACACATCAATTTTTAATGTTGAAGCTAATTTTTGTTTGATGGACTTGCAAAGCTCTTCACAACCACTGAAGTATTTCCTGAGTGTACTCACCATCTGTAATATAGAAAACATGGCAGCTGATTTATGCACAGCAAGATCTTATAAGATTCTTAACCTGTTTCTATGATTTTAGTTGAGGGATAAATATTGTGCAAGGAATAAGCAGAACTCCACTGATCTTTTTTTTTAATTGTTGTTTGGTCATACAGAACTTGAGTATTGCTGAAAAGTGCACATTTTGTCGAAGTTTTTATCTTGCATTCATCAGGACATTTTGCAAGAATGCAATTTCAAGGGGAAACCAACATTTATAGTGCATGAGAGATCAGTACTGATTGATTAGCAGATGGACTTTGATTGGTATAGGCACTACCATGGAGAATGCACACATTAATGCTGATTGGCAGTTAACTCAGTCTCTTCATCCTCCACACCTCAGTCTCTTCATCCTCCACTTTCCTGGCTATATATCCCAGCACCCTATTAGATTTTGTAAACTGCCTTGCCAGACTGAGAGCAATGGCTGCTCTGTTACACCTAGGTCCCTACTCGCATCTCTTTATGCTAACTATATTCCATTAATTTTGTATTTAGATTGCACATTATTTCATCCAATAAGCAATACTTTGCATTTGTCATTGTTAAATTCAATCTGCCATCTGTCTGACCAGCTGTGTAATTTATCCAAATCCCAGTCCAAATCCTTGGCTGTATCTTTGGTTTTCATTATTCTTCTTGCTTCATTCTCAGGCCCAGATCTAACAATCTTACAGTTGGCCTAAACAAGGAGAATGTTAATTTAAATGAGAAAAGTACCACTGGTCCACATTCTATCTCGTGAGGGCTGTCGTTAAAAGCCATTTTCCCTCATTACAGCTCCCACTGAGTTCCAGGGGCCAATTTTAATATTCACTGCCAGCAGAAAACAGAACAATATTGGATTAGCTTGTATATACTACCGCATATGATGGCTTGCACTGATTGTAGACTCAATATATTCTACACGCCCCCAGCCAGGTACATATCCCTCCTGTTACATTACACGTTTTCCCAGCCAGAATTCCACAGGTGAGGTGGGAGTGAGAGCTCTTCACATCAAGGCCACATTCGACCACGTGTGGCATCAGGGAACCTGAGCAAAATTGGAACCAATTGGTATTGGGGGCAAACTCTCTGCTGGTTGGAGTCATAGCTGGCACAGAGGAAGATGGTCATGGTTGATGGAGATCAGTCATCTCAGCTCCAGGATATCTCTGCAGGAGTTCCTCAGGGTAGTGTCCTAGGCCCAACCATTTTCAGATGAAATCAATGACCTTCCCTCCATCAGAAGGTCAGAGGTGGGGATGGTCACCGATGATTTCACAATGTTCAGCATCATTTGGCCTCAGATACTGAAGCAGTCTATGTCCAAATGCAACAAGATCTAGACAATATCTAAGCTTGGGCTGGCAAGTGGCAAGTAACATTCATGCCACACAAATGCCAGGATATAACCATCACCAATAACAGACACTGCTCCTTGATATTCAATAGTGTTACCACAACTGAATCCCCCACTATCAACATCCTGGGGGTTACCATTAACAAGAAACTCAGCTGAATTCACCACATAAACACAGTGGGTACAAAAGCAGGTCAGAGACTAAGAATACTGTGGTGAGTAACTTACCTCCTGACTCCCCAGACCCTATCCATCATCTATAAGACAAGTCAGGAGTGTGATGGAATACTCCCCACTTGCCTGGGTGAGTGCAACTCCAACAACACTCAAGAAGTTTGACACCATCCAGGACACAGCAACCCGCTTGACTGACACTGCATCTACAAACATCCACTCCCTCCAGAACTGATGCTCAGTAGCAGCAAGATGGATGACAGAACTTCACAAATGATCCTGACACAGCTCCTTCCAAACCCCTGACCACTTCCACCTGGAAGGACAAGGGCAGCAGTTGTATGGGATCACCACAACCTGAACATTCCCCTTGAAGCCACTCACCATCCTGACTTGGACATACATCGCCTTTCCTTCAGTGTCGCTGGGTCAAACTCTTGGAATTCCCTCCCTAATGACGTTGAGGGTTAGCCCACAGCGGGTGGACTGCAGGGGTTCAAAAAGGCAGCTCGCCCCCACCTTCTCAAGGAGCAACTGGAGACAGACAATAAGTGCTGGCCCACCCACATCCCATAAATTAATTTTTAAAATGCCCTCTTATATAGATACACAATGTGTGAGTGGAGTGTGACCATGTTAATTGACCGTTGGAATCCAAAGGCCTCAAATGGGCTATATTTCAAATTCTATGTATTCAGATTAGATGGGTAATGGTTTGATTTTGGGAATGCATAGGGACTGAGTCTTATATAATGGAAACGACTGGCAAGTAATTTTCCAACTAACGAATCAGGAAGAATATACAGTCTAGCCAAACTAGCGGAGGTTCCCTATTTCCTGTCATGGTTTTTGTAAAACCATAAACCATACAGAGTTTTACTTCAAGTTATCTTAAGTATGTCTTGTATTTACTTTTGTTTACATAGAGATTGCTAGTGACACTGTTGGAATGGGAGTATTGACTCTTCATGTCCTAGGAGGTACCGCCTGCTTTCTCTTATTGATGTGACCCATAACAAATCCCTGAGCACTGATAAAGTGTTCCAGCTGGATAGTATACCATGTGTTTTCAGGTGACCCTCTGAGAGCCGGTTAGTTCAGTCAGCTGGTCAGCAAGTGTATGGATCACATTAGATACCTGTTAGATCTGATTAGTTCCTCACCTTAACAGAGAGGTCTCAACACTTTGCCAAGTTTCAGTGAATACTCATCAAGGACCTGCCTCTGTGCGGACTGCTGAAAAAGGGAGCATGCCCAGATTCTTTGTGAACACATAGAATATTCAACTCGGGAACAGGAAGTGTTCACTCAGTTGGTCCTTGCCTGGCTATATGATCCACAAGAGCCTTTTTGCCATCCCTCTGCATCTACTCTCTCAATATATCTATAATTCATCCCTCTTTGTGATTGCCTAGTTTCCTCTTATGCAAATCACCTCAGCTACTCTTAGTGACAATGGCTTCTACATTCTAAACAGTCTGCAAGTGGACAAGTTGCCCCTGGACTTTGTGATACATGTGCTTGATTTAAGGGGGAGAATGAGGACTGTAGATGCTGGAGATCAGAGTGAAAAAGTGTGGTGCTGGAAAAGCACAGCCAGTCAGGCAGCATCCAAGGAGCAGGAGATTCAACGTTTCGAGCATCAACTCTAATAATTGCTCTAATAAACTCTGATGAAGAGTTTATGCTCAAAACATCGACTCTCCTGCTCCTCAGATGCTGCCTGTCAGGCTGTGCTTTTTCAGCATCACAGTTTTTAAGTGTGTTTGATTTATGGCCCTTCCACCAGTGGAATCATCCCCTTAACATCTATCCCATCAGAATCCTTTAATAATTTGAAAGACCTCTTCCCAGCCAAGCCACCTCCCAACGTTCCCTTAGTTGAGAAAACAGCACCAGTCTGTTCAACTTTTCCAACAGTTTCAATCTCAGCTATTTAGGGTGACTCAACTTTCAGAGTTATCTGCTGTTAACTACAGATGGGAAAACTGTACACTTAAAGCATTGGGCTGTAAGTGAAGTAATAGCACACTGGATTTATGACAGTGTTTACAGAAACAGTTCCACTTGTGTTAGTTGTAACACCAAGTGATAAATCTTAAACTCAATCATCAAGCCTGAAAATCCTGCTCTCTCACTGGATGGATGTTAAAACATGCAAACTGAACAGTGAGCAATCAGACCTTATTGAGCATGTAAACCAGCACCAACCAATGAACCACTTTTTTTTAGATTAGATTCTCTACAGTGTGGAAACAGGCCCTTCAGCCCAACAAGTCCACACTGCCCCTCCAAAGAGTAACCCACCCAAACCCATTCCCCTACCCTATATTTACCCCTGACTAACACTATGGGCAATTTAGCATGGCCAATTCAACTAACCTGCACATCTTTGGATTGTGGGAGGAAACCCACGCAGACACGGGGAGAATGTGCAAACTCCACACAGGCAGGCAGGAATCGAACCCAGGTCCCTGGTGCTGTGAGGCAGCAGTGCTAACCGCTGAGCCACCGTGCCACCTTATCATTTCTGCTATCATTTCAAACAGCTGAGTGATTTACAAAAGTGAGTAAACAACAAGTGGTAAAACTGGAGTTATCCAAAGATCCTAGTTTGTGGAAGAAATTGGAATACTCTGTTTGGATCACATGAAAGTGGTCTCAGAGCTATTGGGAATGATGCCCATAATTGGTCACTCAATGCATGATCACTGGAATTGTAATAAACAGATCACCACAACAAGAACCATAACCACAGCCATGCTTTGGCCTGTGAAGGCCCTCCTGGTCATTTTCTAGTGATCCCAATGGATGTCGTTCCAATTTTGGTCTGAATTGTGGTGACCCCCATGGTTACTCAGGAAATCAACAATTAGGAGCTGGGTTCACACCTGAATGCTGGTCACCTGAGCAAAGAACAAAGAGCTTTGGCCTAAAAACAACAAAAAGGGAACAAAAAATGTGCTGGGAAGTGGGACAACACAGACTCAGTGAGCCAAAGGGCCCCTTTAGTGCTCTCTGACCTCAAGTAAATTCCACTAATCTCTAACTTTGACAGTGTCTGCATGGTCTGGTTCTACTCTTACCCATCCTAGCTCTGCTATCTATAATAACACAATGTCACTCCAAATCTGGTCTTTTGTGCAACCTCCAATCTCTTCGTCTGTACTACACACCCCAGCCCCAATGGCAGCGATCTGGCTTGAGGAGCCGAGAGGCCCCCAAGCTGGAATTCCACCCTCAACCTCTTTATCTCTCTCCTGCATTTTTGAGATTATTCCAGGAAACTAAATATTTTGTTCACCTACCCTAATGAGAGACCTTGGATATACTTTAGGATCCTAAACTGTGGCTGGGGAGAATTCCAAATGTCTTGTGACATGCTCTTAGCTTTTCTGTGTACTCGCATGAAACACAACTTTGGGCTTGAAATGATAAATCACGAAGTAAAGCTCAGGACCATTATCTGGGCCGTCAGACTTATATTACAGCACACAATTCTCTCGGGCTTAATGTCTGTCTTCGATAATATATAGGGGTCACTGTTATTTGTATGAGTGGGTGGAGTGTTGTAAATTTTCCTGTTTATTCTAAGTGCTTGTACAATTGAGATGACAATTTTCAAAGAAGGATTGTAGTTGCATCACAGAGTGAGATGTCAGGCTTTTCAAAGCCCTGGTGGAACAATTCAGCATTTCTAGGTAATATTGCGAGAGGCACCACTGGTGAAGATAATGATTTTAACACTGTGCTACTGGTAGAAATTGGGCTGTCATCATCCATCATGTACATAATGCAAGGATTATGCAGTCATAATAGATCACGATCGTATCACCAACCTCAAACCATCGCAAACTGCAATGCACAAAACAGTTACCAGATAAGTTCTTCAACAACAAATATCCCAGAGAGAAAAAACCAGTGGCACTGGACCAGTACAAGACAGTGCCTACAACATATATAAGATACATCTGCGTGTCGTGGTGGGATGTGGGCAGGGTGCTTGAGGGGGACAGTAACAATGATTTTAAAAAAAGGAACAGATGCCAAATCCTGCAGGAAAAGGGTGTTGCAAGCTAAGTGGAAAAGCTGGAATTTGAGAGAGTTTTTAAAGACTAAGGTTGGCATGGATTGAAGGTGGAAATTGCAGCAAGTCAGAGTCAGGTGGTTGAAGGCACTGGCTGCAGTCAGGAAGAGGTGGACAGGAAGACAGCACAGGAGGCAGAATTTAGCAGATTAATCATTGCAGGGGGCAGGATTTAGGGAGGAGAATCATGAGCAAAGATCATGGAATAATGTGAAATTCAATGACTTGGAGATACCGGGGAACAATATGAAGGAGGTGAAGAAGGGTGGGAGGAGGTGCCTGTAGAGCACAGATCCTGGAATGGGTAAATTGGACTTGGTGTAAGTAACAATTGTGCAATTCCTCTGTTGCAGTGGCTGTACAATGAAGAATTGAATTTACATATTGGCTCATCAGTCTCTCAGAAATGCATCTCAGCATATACATAAAATGAGTTGGTTAAAAGTAACTACTTCAAACTGGAGAGACTCTGATAAGAGTTTCTGATTAGAGAAAATCTCTTGTACAGCAGTTCGGAGATTGCACATAACCTGGAGAAATGCTGAAATATACAACGGTGCAGGTAACAGGTGCAAGATAGAGACTAGTTATTGCTGCCAGCTACTCAGCTCATCAGACTATTCCTGTCACTAGGTTGTTGTGCATTTCCAGCATTTTCTGATTTCTAGTTTTCCTGTTTTATTTTCAGGCTAAATATCCCCACCTTACTGCTCCCCTGCCCCATGTGTGAATTGATACATTTCCGGGGCCCTTAGTTACTTGCTCTTAAACCTGTCATTTGTGTCCAAACTTTTGGAGTACACTCTCTGCAGTGCCTTTTGCATGGTTGCTATGTTCTTGATGACCCATAACCATTACAAGTTTCTGTGCTCTTCCAATTCAGACCTCCTGCACATCCACAATCATTGTCATTCCACCACTGGCCACTGTATCAGGAAATACCATCATCCGAAGCTTTTGTCTTCCTTCCTTACACCTCGCTGCTCTTTTATGCCTTTTTTACAACTCTCCTGAAAACCTGCCTCTTTGACCAAGCATTTATTGGTTGCTGTAATATCTCCTGATATTGAGTTTGAAAGGGATGCATATTTTATTAATGAAGGGTGAGGTTGCAGGTCATTGAATGATGGAACAGGTTTGAGAGGCTGAATGGTCTCCTCATGTTCCTAAAGTGACTCACTGTCTTTGCTGCTATGAAGCAGCTCAGGATGTTTTATTATGTTTTACTGGAATAGGCTTAATAGACCAGCTGCTCTTTTCCTGAATGACAATTTTAGTTGTTCACATGTTAAAGACACTTTATAAATGAAACTTGTTGCTTTGAAGGAAACATGCTCTTTCCACCTGAGACTGCGAGACGAGGAATATAAATTGGCCACGTAAACACTGATGAAGTTTGCAGCTGCTTCATTTTGTTTTAGCTATGAGCTGCTATGTCATCCACATCTCAGCATTTCTTTTTCTTTGACAACCCAGCAATCAGGAAAAGGATCTGTCATTTTCACACTGCAAGCTGCATCCCAGTGTGAGACTGCAACATTCCTTAAATGATAAAGTTCCTTTGCTCAAATAGTCCAGAAGAGAAAGGAACAGACAGTTAGATTGATGAGCTTTGAGGAACAAGGATAGGAGAGGGAACATAAAATTCAACATGAACTAGTTGGGCTGAATGGCCTGTCTGTGTGCAATTTGAGTATAATACATTGACAATACCCGAGTTCAATCCCTGACTCTCAGCCACAAGCAGAAGGAATGTTATGTTTAGCCTTCACATTCCGAGGCTATGGAAAAAATCAGCTGATCAAAGACTCTATTGAGTATTATGGATGTTGGTGCTTAAATGTGACTGTGATAGGTCCCCATTGTTAAAGAGCCTCCCAGCACCCACTGCTTACAAAGATGAGCAAAGCACTGCAATGTGACTGATGATCATTTTGGATTTAGGAGAGCAGGAGAACATCGGGCAAAAAATACATTTTTACTTCCAATCTAACCGGAAAGATTTTGTCATCTTGAAGAGTTCAGCTAGGTGTGGCTAATGGAAGAAATCCCATGGGGCTGAAGAATGTTACAAAGATATGAGATTATGGAGAGATTAGATTAACATTCTAAATCTGACGGACTCTGAGATGGGATGGGGTGATACTGAGACAAAAAAGGGTTAGGTTATGAAGGCAGGTTGCATAAACACAGCTTATATTTCTGTGAATATCAACAATTCAGGGTGATTTTACTGAGGTGCTCAAGATGATGAAAACAAATTATTTCCTCTGGTAGGAGCAGTCCAGAATGTGGCACATGGCTCTGTGGTTAGCACTGCTACCTCACAGCACCAGGGTGCCAGGTTCATTTACACCCTCAGGCAACTGTTTGTATGGAGTTTGCACATTCTCCCTGTGTCTGTGTGGGTTTCCTCTCATAGTCCAAGGATGTGTAGGTAGTTGAACTGGCCATGGAAAATGCAGATTGTAGGGATATGGTAGTGGGGTGGGTCTAGGTGGGATGCTCTTAGGAGGATTGGTATGGACCTGTTGGGCCAAATGGCCTCCTTCCACACTATAGGGACTCTGGCAAAGGAATACCACCTTAAAATTGAAACTAAACCATGCATGGATGATGTTATGAAGAATTTCTGCACACAAAAGGATAAGGAAAATCTGGAATTCCCCAAAAAGAACTGTTGATGTTGGAGGACAATTTAAAATTTCAAACACAAGATGTAGAAATATTATTGAGGGTTAATGGAGATGACATACAGATCAATCACAATCTAACTGAAAGATAGAACAGATTCAATGGGCTGAATGGTCTACTCTGGTTTCTATTCCTATATTCCTTGATGCTGACCTTAGTAGGTAACTCAATTTTCTGGTATTTCTTTGTAAACCAATAAAACGCCTCTTCTAATAGTGGTATAACTGAGGGTCAGAGGAATATGAATGATCTCACAAAGTTTCAGACAGACAGTGTATTTTTTGTCCAGTCTCTGTCACAGATAAGTCTCCAACACTGGGAGACAATACTTGTCATTTTCTGGTGTCCCTGGTGATATAATTCAACATTTGTTGAACACAATAAGTTAAAATGGCTAATCAAAAAAATGCACAGCCTTAAAAAGAGCAAATTAGTCTTCTAATTGTTCCAGTCATTGATTGGTGGATAATGTGTGTAATTTGTTTGTCAGCAGACTTTAACAGAGAAGCAGAAATGAAAGCTTCATTACGTAGGAACAAAGCTAAAATTTACACAGCTGCTTCACTCCATACAATCCACCCTCTGCAGCATTACAAAACTTCATTAAAAATCTTCCAAATGTTATATTGCAGCCAATGCACAAGCTGCAACTGTCAACATTAGCTCAATAGACAGTCGACTTGGCCCTCTGTCAAAGGGTCATGGGTTCAAGCTCACTTAAACACAAAATCTAGATTTATGTTCCAGCATAGAGTCACACAGCATAGAAACAGACCCTTTGGTCCAACCAGTCCATGCTGACCATAATCCTGTACCCAACTAGTCCCACCTGCCAGCTCCTGGCCCAAAATGCTCCAAATATTTCTGATTTATGTATTTATCTAAACAGCTTTTAAACATGGTAACTGTACACACATCCACCACTTCCTCTGTAAGTTCATTCCACACACAAAACCACTCTCTATGTAAAAAGAAAATTGGCTCTCATCTCTTTTTAAAATCTTTCTCCTCTCAGATTAAGAATGTGTCCCCTAGTCTTGAAATCTCCCACCCTAGGGAAAAGACAACAGTTATTCACTTTATCTATACCTATATCGCACAGGGTGCTACATTGTCAGAAGAGCTGACTTTTGGGTAGAACATTAAATGCCTGTGTTTTCAGAGATGCATCAAAGATCCCGTAGAGCTATTTTGAAGCAGTGTTCTCCTTGGTGTCCTGTGCCAATGTTTACCTCTCAACCAACATAACCAAATCTAATTATTGCTAATTTCCATATTACTGTTTGTAGGAGTTTGTTATGCACAACTTGACAACTGTCTTTCTCACATTACAACAGTGGCTAGACTCCTGAAAAGTACTTGATTTACTGTAAGGAGCTTTGGGATATCCTGAAATTATGAAAATCATGACATAAATGTAACTCTTTTAGTCTTTGTTATCTCTATTATACATAGATAAAAATATTATCTATCAATTAATTAACCCTCAAGCTACCAGCTAAAATTGGGTTCATTGTGTCACTGAAATTAGCACACACATAATGGTGTATAAACAACTGCAATTTCAGCAACAGATCTATCACTGAAATATTAACTAAATGCTCAAATTAAATTGCCCGTAGTGTTAGGTGAAGGGGTAAACGTGGGGGAATGGGTCTGGGTGGGTTGCTCTTCGGAGGGTCGGTGTGGACTTGTTGGGCCAAAGGGCCTGTTTTCACACTGTAAGTAATCTAAATCTATAATGTTTTTTAAAAAATGTTTAAACAAAAATGCTAACTTAAATGCTCAAGAACTCTTTCAGCATATTTAGACACATGCTCACCTGAAGTCTTTAAGTTGCACTCCAAGACTGATCTGGACTGAGGTTCAGTGTGGTGCTAAGGCTGCACTATCTTGCTGACAGGAGAATTAATTGCCTCCACATAGATGTTCAAAGAGACCCCAGAACGCCACCTGAAAGTCAGCGACGACTGCCCAATGTGTCCTGGCCAATGTTTATTCCCTTATCCTGCACAGATGGCTAATCTGAGTTGAGAACAGAAAATTCTGGCAACACATTCAGCAGGTCAGAGGACATCCAAATGGTGATGCATAGCCTTAACCTCAGCTTGGTGAACTTTTGTCAGAACTGGAAATTTAGAACAAGTATTTATCTCCTTATGTTTTGCTTGAGACCTTGCTATTCACACAACAAAACACTTTACAATAAATTTATTATGAAAACTTTGGGATGTCAGCGCTTGATAAGGCTTTACACAAACGTATGCCTCGCACTTTTCTAAAAAAGCTACCATGTTTTTCAATTGGTAAACTGCTTCACATTCTAAATTTTTTGTATTTTAATTCATGGGATATGGCTGTTGTTACGTTTGGCAGCATTAACTGCCCAATCCAAGTTGCTCCTTGGTAGGTGGTGGGGAGCTGCCTTCTTGAAATGCTGCAGCCACCTGCTGTGGGTAGACCCACAATGCCTTTAGGGAGGAAATTCCAGGATTTGACCCAGTGATGGCAATATATTTCCAAGTCAGAATGGCGAGTGGCTTGGAGAGGATTTTGCAAGTGGTGGAGTTCCCATGGATCTGTTGCCCTTGTCATTCTAGGTGGGTTTGGAAATTGCTGTCTTAGGAACCTTGGTGAATATCTGCAGTGTATCTTGTAGATAGGACAGCATGCAGCTACTGAGAATCAGTGTGGAAAGAGTGAATTTTTTTGTGGATGATATGGTGCCTATCAAGCAAGGTGAAATGTTGCCTAAACCTAACCTTTCCATTGACATCTTAATGTTCTGCTGTGTCCTCTTGAATCCTGTGACAAATATAAGTAAAGGAATCTCCTGGTTGGAAATGGTCAGAAGTTACCAGGTCCAGTTTTCTATCCCATGTTCCCTGACCAACAACATCTCCTGATCTGTTAATACCTTGATTTCAATGTTTTCAAATCCCTCCATAGCCCTTGTTCTTCCTTAGCTCTAATCTCCTCCATGCTGACAAACCTTTGTAATCTCTTGTGCTCATTCAGTTCCAGTTCTGTGCACATCCTGATCTGTGTCACTCCACCAATGACAGCCTGGCCAACACATTAGGCTCCAAACTTTGGATTTCCCTGCTTAAAGCTCAGTGCTTTTTCACGACCCTCTCATCCTTGGAACCTAATTCTCTGACCCAACTTTGGGTCATGTGTGCTAATATCACCTCAACCCAATGCTTGCCCGGCTTTTTTCAATTGGCAATGGCATCTGTTGGAGCGGGAGGGAGCTGGACTGGGAGATCATGGAGTGTGGGTGGAATGGGGTGGGGAGGGATCTGTGAGAGTGGATGTGATGGGGAGGGTAGCAGGACACTGTTAGGTAGTTTTTGGGTTGCGTCTACTTTTTCTTGAAGAACTCCAACATTTTATCAGCTGCTAGTCTTCAGTCAGTGTCCACAGCAGCTACTGCTGCCTCAGAATGTGTGACACCAGAATGTTAGCTGGATCACAACCTACAGTTTGGGAAGGTTTTCTTTCTGTGGTTAGGTGTCCAACTCTCTTTGATAATTGCTCTTGTGAAGCCTTAGAATGTTTAATTATCTTAAAAGTGCTTATATGAATGTAAGTTGTTTTTCTTTTTGTTGCTTCTCCAGGACATGTCGACATTCTCTGGAAAACATCCTACCAGATAGTCGGAATATTCTCAGGTATGGTACTGTTACTATGACAACCTTGGCTCAATGACTTTAGCAGAGCCACCCAGGGCAGTCTCTGGATGGAAACTGGGGTGCGTATAACAAGTTACCCTCAAAACATTTGGAAAGTAATGGAAGGAATGGCTGAGTAGGGAAGAAATGGAAATTTTGAAGAAGTACAGGTAGTGAATACGGAATGATGAATGGAACACCAGCTTTTACTATAGGACCATGGGAGAATCAAGTCCAAAAAACAATGGTTAACATAGTATGTAAGATTAAATAGTAAATTCCAGCATTTCAAAGAATGATTGTATCACTTCACCAGGAATCACTGATTAAGTATTTAATCAACAGATTTAAGGAATGGTATGTACAAATGGGCGTTACTAATTACAGGGACCCTAATGTATTTTGATTCATGAACAGAACTTGATCTTCTCCAATTGATGAAGAGAGGGGAGAAGTCTTTTCTCCCTCCAGACACAAATTTGATTTCTCTTTTACTTTGAATTTTAAAACTCATTTGAAATGTAAGTAAATGCAGCAATTTGTGTTCTACAACTAATTGATTTCTTTTTAAATTCATTCATGGGATGTGGGTGTTGCTGGTGAGTCAGCATTTATTGCCTATCCCTAGTTGCCCTTGAGAAGGTGATGGAGAACTGCCTTCTTGAACCTCTGCAGTCCTTTAGGTTAGCCAGGTGGACATTATAGAATATGAGTTCCCTGATTGGAGCTGTTAGTCTGGTCCAATCAGGGAACCCTAGCCGACAGATGTAAACAGGAGTGTTAGAGGTTCTGTTCACTCTGAGAGCTGTCTCTGAGGGAACTGGATCTGAGAGGGAATTCTGGGATTTTGACCCAATGACAATGAAGGAACAGCGCTTTATTCCCAAGCCAGGATGGTG
Source organism: Chiloscyllium plagiosum (assembly GCF_037043375.1). NCBI lineage: Eukaryota > Metazoa > Chordata > Chondrichthyes > Orectolobiformes > Hemiscylliidae > Chiloscyllium > Chiloscyllium plagiosum. The sequence goes on from NW_028270170.1 coordinate 7,831,296, forward strand.
AATGGTTTCATGGGAATTTTGCAGATGGTGGTGCTCCCATTACTCTGCTGCCTTTGTCTTTTTAGACTGAAGTGGTCGTGTGTTTTGAAGGTGTGGTCTAAGGACCGTTGGCGAATTTCTGCAGTGCAATTGTAAATAGTAAACATTGCTACTACCTAGAGTCGGTAGTGGAGTAATTGGATGTTAGTGGGTGTGGTGCCAATCAAGTGGGCTGCTTTGTCCTGGATGACGTCATGCTTCTTGAGTTTTGTTGGAGCTGCACCCATCCAAGCAAGTGAGGAGTATTCCATCACACTCCTAACTTGTGCCTTATAAATGGGGAAGAAACGTTTGGGAGCAGGAGTTGAGTTACTCACTGCAGAATTCCTAACCTCTGACCTACTCTTGTAGCCATTGTATTTAAATGGTGAGTCCAATTCAGTTTCTGGTCAATGGTAACCCCCAGGATATGGGTGATTCAGTAGTGACAACACCATTTCATTCATATCAAGGGGTAGTGGTTAAATTGTCTCTTATTGCCTGGCATTTCTGTGGCATGAATGTCACTTGCCATTTCAATCCCAAACCTGGATATTATCCAGGTCTTGCTGCATTTGCATATGGATTACTTCAGTACCTAAAGTATAGTGCCTGAATGTTACAATCATCAAAGAACATCCTCAATTCTGAGCTTCACATTTCCTGACTCCAAATATGACTGCAAAACCTTCTTCTCTTTCTCACAGACATATTTACATGCTCTATTAGCCTGCATTTACACCCAACGTTGGATGCAAACACTATTGGGCCTTCCTCTCCATTGAGTGTGAATGCAGGCCTCTACCTATTAGTTAATACTATCCTATTACCGTATAGGGAGGCATCGTTTGTCAATACCAGATATTGCTTGGGATCATAATGTGCCGACACCTTAAAGGATGATACCAGTTTCTTCACTTCCCTGAAGATTTTGGCTTGGCTACATGTCCATTTCCAAGGGTGACCCTTTTTTAAGAGTTGAGAGTCCTTGACACGGTTCCAGCTCCCTCAGAGTCAGCTCTCAAAATGAACAGGGTATATGTCAGCCAGGGCTCCCTGACTGGACCAGATTAACAGCCCCAATCAAGGAACTCATATTCTGGCTGACCTCACCACACATCTCACATTGGTTTATGAAGTAAAGGCACTGTTTGAATGTAGAAATAGATAATTTGCGAACAGCAAGCTCCCACAAACAGTATTGTGACAATATTCACAAACCTACAAACAAGAGCAAGCCACTCGACCCTTTGAGCTATTCTGACATTCAATAAGATCATGGCTGTTATGAATTGAACCTATATTTTTGCATATGTTGAATCAGCTTTCACGCCCACCCCCCAACAACTAACAAGAATCTATCTCCCTCTGCCTTAAAAATATTGAAACCATTTGCAACCATTGCCATTTGAAGGAGGAAATTCCAAACACATTCAACCCTTTGAGAGAAAAAAAATTCCTCAACTCTGCCTTAAATGGGCAACCCCTTATTTTTAATTTATAACCCCTAGTTCTAGATTCCCCAAAAAGATGAAACGTCCTTTCAATATGCACCCATAAAAAACTCTCAGGATCTTACATATTACAATTGGAGCCACTGAACCATAGAAATTATACATTCGACCCATCTTGTCCATGCTTACCCAAGGACACCTAGATGGTCTTTCTAATCCCATAATTCTGCACACGGCCCTTGGCCCTGCAGCTAACAACACTTAAGGTGCAGACCCAGGTACTTTTTGAAAGAGTTTAGTGTCTCTGCCTCCTCCACCAATTCAGGTAGCGTATTCCACGTACACACACCACTCTCTGCGTAAAAATGATTTTCCTCGCTTTCCACCCAATCCTTCTCCACTTAGTTTGAATCAATAACCCCTGGTGTTTGAACTCTCTGCCAAGGGAAAAGGTTTCTCCTGTGTACTCTATCTCCACTCCTCACAATTTTGGTTACCTCAATCATATCGCCCCCTCAGCCTTCTCTGTTCCAAAGTAAACAAACCCAACCTTTCAAATCTCTCCTCGTAGCTACAATTCTTCAGCCCTGGCAACATTCTCACAAATCTTCTCTGCACTCTCTCCACAGCAATTACATTCTTCCTGTGATGTCATTACCAAAACTGCACACAGTTCTCCAGGATGGCCACACCAGTGTCTTAAGTCATCTCAGACTCTTCTAAAGACCTGTTTTAGTGACTTGAGGAATAAATATTGACCAGAAAACCGATCCCTACTCTTCTTCACATTGTGCTGTTGCAATGTTTATATCAACTCGAGGCAAGACTTCAACATCTAAAGGACAGCTTATCAGTCTGGGACTGCAGTGTCAGCTGAAATTATAGGCTTGAATTCTCACTGCAGGGCCTGAGACCATGATGTTTGAACTCAGAGGCTAGGGTGCTAACCAGTGATCCACGGCTAATGCTGACACTGCCCCTGAAACATATTCTCAGGAAAAGGTAGGGCCCAAGCTCACAGTATGTGCTTGCCTTAGGTATTGCTGTCTTGCGTTCACCCAGAGGGATTGTCCCATCGACCTCCTCCCAAACGCGTTCTTTAATTGCCAATGCTTCATGTGTGAATGCTAATGCAAAATGGAAAAGAATCTCTAAATATTTTATGTACGGGACATACAAATGTGCAGCGCAGGCAGATTTTATCTTAGCACTTTGCACAGCCTCTTGTAATTATTGACGGTGCTGCACAACTGACACTACAATATGACAAGCAAGATGTGTTTAAACTGTTATCTGAAATAAATTGTCTGTGTGATAAATGTCTTTCTTTCCTTCAAACTTTATTCAGTAGCTTTTTCGTGATAGTCAAGGTAAATTTGCTGTGATGAAATCTGCTCTGCACACTGCTGCGATCCACAGGGACTGCACCTGGGAAATAATGGCCCGAGTGTTCACAATTTCCTAAATTATACTAGCTATGAGTGCCTCCATCCAGTGAAAGTAATCTCAGCATTGTCACCTCTAGGTTTGTAGCACCATCAACAACAACATATTCATTGAAGAAGTTTAGGGGTGGGAGGGTAATGGAAAGGTTTTGGGAGTGGTCACAGCAATACAGAGCAACAGAACATTGATAAGATTGGACTAACCACCCATTTTACACTCCAAACAACATTAAACACAATTTCATACCAAAGCTTATAGAGTCAGCAACTCAAAGTTAACTCTTTCCTACCCAAAGCCTCCATTTTATCTCCAGGTCACAAATTGTTATCATCTTTCTGAGTCTTAATTTGCACTCTGCTCTTCAGACATCTTACTGACCTTCAAAACACAGGAAAATAGGAGCCATTCAGCCCTTTAAGCCTGCTCAGCCATTCAATATGATCATGGCTGATCATCCAGCTCAGTCCCCTGTTCCTTGCTTTGTCTCCCATACTGTTTGATCCCTGTGGGCTTTCTTGAAAACATTCAATGTTTTGGCCACAGCTGCTTTCTGTTGCAGAATAACAATTTGCATTTATTCAGCATTTTTAACAAATCAAGTAAAATCATCCTCTGTTAGAACCATTATCAGAGAAAATATTAACAATATTTGAAAAGGGGCAAAAGAAGGCCATTCAGCTCACAGAGCATGCTCTGCCATTTATTACGATCATGGCTCAACAAACACTTGGATGACTTTTAGCCACATTATCCCCATAACCCTTATGCCACTGTAACCAGAAATCTACTGATCTTTAAACATACCCATAGAATGAGCTTGCACATCCCTCTGGGGCAGAGACTAAAACTGCATACTGTACTCCAGGTGTGATTAACCAAACTCCTGTCCTATTGAAGCAAGACATCACTACCCCTGGATTCAAATCCTCTTTCATTAAAGGCTAACATTCAATTAGGCTTCCTAATAGACTGCTGTATCTACATGTTAGCCTTCTCGGTCCTTGTGTACATTTAAACATTCCAACTTCATATCATGAAAGAAATACATATCTGTTTTTCCTGCTGAAGTGAATAACCCCACATTTTGACACATTATGTTTCAAAGACCATGTTTTTGCCCATTCACTAAGCCGTTTCAGGGAAAATCCCTGAGACACACGCACCAAACAACCCCACCACCCTGTGGCTGACCACATCAACTCCTCCTCCCAGTCTGCCAAGGACATACAAGTTCTGGGCCTCCTCCACCGCCCAATCCTAGCCACCCGATGCCTGGAGAAAGAATGACTCATCTTCCAGCTTGGGACCCTTCAATCACACAGCATCAATGTTGATTTCACCAGTTTCCTCATCCCCCCTCCCCCCACTTTTTCCCACATCCTACCCTCCAACTCGGCACCACCCTCTTGAACTGTCCTACCTGTCCATCTATTCCCACCTATCCGCTCCACCCTATCACCACCACCCTCTCACCTGCATCAACGTATCGCCTTCCCAACTACCTTCACCCCAGCCCAGCCCCACTATCCCATTATCTCTCGGCTCCCTTTTCCTGTCCCTCACATTCCTGATGAAGAGCTTATGCCTGAAGCATTGACTCTCCTGCTGCCTGACCTGCTGTGCTTTTCCAGTGCCACATTTTTCAACTCTGATCGCCAGCATCTGCAGTCCTCACTTCTTCAAACCCTCCTGAAGCCACTTTACATCTCCTTCACACCATACATTCCTGGTTGCCTTTCAATCATTTAGAAATTTAGAAACATTATACAGTATTTGGTCTCCACATCCAAATCATTGATGTACATTGTGAACAGCTGGAACATAATTACTGATCCTTGCTGTTCCCCATTAATCACAGTCTGCCAATGTAAAAACGATCCATTCATTCCTACTCTCTGCTTCCTGTCTATTAGCCAATCTTTAATCCTTAATCCATTGCCTCCCATTCCATACGCTTTAATTTTGTAAGTAACATCTACGGGGAGAAAGCCTAAACAGGTACTGAGTTGAATGATTAGCCACGGTCATAATGAATGGTGGCGCAGGCTCAGAGGTACAAATACCCCTTTTCTATGAATACAGCCCAAAGACAGTCGTTAAGATAACCTCCCATCCTTCCCACAATATAGAATCTTCGGCATCCATAACCCTGCAGCTGTCAGGATACATCCATAGACTCAACTACATCAACATTTCAAACAGAAATCACTCATGAAACTTTTAATAGCAACCATCAGATCATGTGACATGGCACCAATACTGACATCTATTGGCTTTTGAACATATTTAAAGCTGCTGGCTGACTAACACTATGTTGATATGCACAAAACGTATAAGCACGTCACTGCACATATCAGTCATTGCGATCAGCAGACTATCCTACCTTGTTTTATCTTTTCAAATAGACTGAGCTGTTTAAGCTTCAGCTACACTGGAAAGCACTTACAACTGAATTTCTATTCACAGTCCAAACTATTCCATTTTGCTGGAGGCATCACTTCAACTTATTTTCTAATCAACCTGCTCAGTGATGTTATTACACATCTCTGGAATAGGTGGGACTTGAACTCCTGACTTAAAGATAGGGTTACTACCACCATGCCACAAGGGGTACCACTTCAGTTAAACAGGTAGCTTCAGTCGTTATGTATAATATGGTTGTGCTACAAGTGCTGGGGCGTTCTGCTGAGGAAGATGCTATTTTAAGCCTTTTTGTAGCAGCTGGAGTTCTTGCAGAGCTAAGTGCCTCAATGGTTGGTCACTATCGTACTGCATCAAGCTTCAATTCCAGTTAAAGTGTCCCACCCTCAGCCCACTCCAAGTCCTTTACTTAAGGAGACCACACTTCATGCCTCAACAACAATTTTCATTTACATATAGCAATAACAACTTGCATTAATGCTGCACCTTTAAAAGCCCTTATCAGGGGCATCACCAAGCAAGAACTGAAAGAGGACCATATGATTCGTACAAAAGCTTAATCAAAGAGAAGGTTTTACACAATGACATATAAATTATAGTAATCTGGTAGCAGATAACAAGTATTGCTGGAAAAAAGTCACATTTTGTTGCAGCTTTTTGGTTTGCACCCATCAGGACAATTTGCAAGAATCCCAATTTGAGGAGAGAACCAATTTATGCTGCATGACAGGAGACTGCTAATTGATTGGATTCTAGTATGTACAGGCATTGCCATGAAGAAACCTTTATGTCAACACTAATAAACAGTCCACTTTCCAACTGATCACCTCACAAAGCTTATATTCCCTGGTTACCACAAAGGGATTTGAACTCAAATCTCTAGGTCAGGTTTGGGAGCACCAACATGACCATGATACTACCCCACAGTTAATATTACTGCTGGCAGGAAGATAGACTCAGGAGGATGTCAGTCCAAGAGTTGGAATGAAATGCTGTGACTTTACATATGAGTCTACTCCCTTCAAGCATGTGGTTAGTGAACTTGATCAATCTAGGAAGAAAACAGTGAACAGGATTAGCATTTAGAATAGAATCCCTACAGTGTGGAAGCAGGCTATTTGGCTTATCAAGTCTACACTGACTCTCTGAAGAGCTTCCCACCCAGGTCCATCCCTGTATTCCACTTGGCTAATCCACCTGACCTTCACATCCCTGGACAATGGGCAATTTAGCCTGGCCAATCCAGGTACTCTGAACGTCTTTTGGACTTTTGGAGGAAACTGGAGCAAACACATGTAGTCACATGGAGAACATGCAAACTCCACATAGACAGTCACCGAGGCCGGAATCGAACCAGGTCCTTGGCGCTGTGAGGCAGCAGTGCTAATCACGGAGCCACCATGTCACCCTATGGTAGTTGGCCAGATATTGGTAACAAACAAAAAAGCATCACTAACTTGTCATTGCAATATTTGAAGTTTATTTAATCACGATCTGGTTTTGAATTTGAACTTTCATTTACACAGCACCCTTCTCAGTGCCCAAAGTGCTTTAAGAAAATACCGCACTCGAGGCTGTTGTAATGTTGGGACATAGCAACCCATTTTTGTACCATAAGTGACAATGAAGCAGTTATTTTAATCAACACACTGGTTCATGTTATGATACAATTCTGGGGAGGCTGGGACCTGTACCTGGACCGAATAGTCCAGAGATAGGCACGCTACCACCGTGTCACAAGAACCAAATGCAATGACATAATTTTTTCAAAATTGCTGAGTTAATGTGTGAAGTTTTTTGCAACGTGAAACTGATGTGAAATTATATGATACTAGAGTCGATATTGAACTTAAACTCCTCCTTCAAACTGCTATTCCAGTTACATGGTGCAGTGCAGTTAGAGTCCATTACAGTTATTTGATCTGTTACTGATTTTTGGAGGAAATTCTTTTTTATTGATTTATTTCCCTCTGTTGCAAGCTGATCAGCACCAAGTGTGTGTGCAGCTCATGACCGACATTCTTTATCTGTTCATTGGAGCTTGCAGCGAGTTCAATGAGCTCCAGTCACACTGGGCCAAATAGGCTATTTATTAACTGCAAGCCAAAACAATGCGAGTCAGCACACTACTGAACAGCAGTACTATCAGGACCTGCTCTGTCTGGTTCTCAGCTGAGATCCACTCAAGTGTCCTTTCAGGAAGGGTCACTGGACAAAGATCCAGTTTATTTCCTCCTGCCTACTGCAGGAGTACAGAGGTTAATTGTAGCACCTTGGTGTCATCAGCTGACCCAATAACATACAGGACTTGTGAACTTTTGTTCAAACTTATTAGAAGGTGGATTTGAATACAGAACTTACGAAATGTTCCTTCAATTGTATTGGAGCTTGGTTAGACTGTTCCTTGTACACATGCTTGGAGTACTGTGCGCAGTTCAAGGCTCTTTAACTCATAAAAGGTATTGTTGTCATAGAAGGCAAGCAATGAAAGTTCACCAGACTTGTTCCCAGGAAGGTGGGAGTATCCTAAGAAGAGAGATTTGGCCCAAATTCTCTGAAGTTTTAAATAATGAGAGGTGATTTCATTGACACTGAAAAAATGTTTAATGGGACAGATGGGGTGGATGCAGAGAAGATGTTTCCCCGGTCCAATGGCTCTTCCTAACATAGCCTCCACATAAAGCGACTGATTCTGTTGGAAAGGGAGGGAGTGGGTGTCCTGGATTCTTCCCAGGACACTTCTACTTCTCACTGTCCTTGAAAGGCCCTTGGAAGTGTGCTGAAAGGCCCGAGACCATTACCACACTATACTATTGATTCTCCAGATCAATTCTCTTGTCTGGGGGCTGAGTGTCTCCTTTCGCAACAAAATAAGAGAAACTCTGAAGGGATCTCATTTGGGAGCTGTCTGGGTTATGACTGTCAGCTGTCCTGACATTGCAGTGAACACACAGCCACTACTGCAGGGAGTAGCAGGGTCCGCTTTCTAACAACACACCCACCTCTGTGATACTAAACCCCAGAAATTTCACAATTTCGGGTTTTTCTTTGATATTTTGTGGCCCACAGTCTCGATTTACCATGTTTGGAAAATTCCCTTCTTTGTTATAGTTTGAAATTCAGGATGGAGAAAATTCCTGTAGCCTCAGGCCAGGGAGATTTACGGAGTATCTCATTCCAATTAACAGCCTCAACCTGCTCAGAGGATGGCAATTCCTGTGATGGTCACCAGGCTGTCTGTGAACACTGGTTCTTTGGAACTGCATGAATCCCACTGGAAATGTACAACAGCTGGAAACACAAAGCTAGATATCAGCACGCATAGTAAACAGAAAATAGGTGAATTTTGTCATTGTCCATAGAATGTATTTAAAAATATACAGCTATAAGTACACATATAAACATACACATGTATGCATTAACACACAATTATATGTACACATATAAACAGATATAAATAGACATCTGTATGCACACTGCAGTGCTACAGTGAGCTGTATGTCAGAGCTTTGAGAAGAGAGTTATTGACAGGCAGGCTAATGAGACACAGTATACATCATCATAGGAAATATAGCAATGTCACATGATCTTGCTCAAGAAGGAAGCCACAGTAAGATGTTTCTTAAAAAAAAAATAATGTTTTCCTTAGCTCAGTATGACTCTAAATATTCTTTAGCAGCACAACAAGTCCAAGAATATTATAGAACCCACTCTCACCTCTAATTCAGAGGAACATGGTCTCGAGCCCCAGTAATAATTTAACTTAATTGAGGCTGGCGTGCCCGATTCCATTGCTGTGGGAGTGCTGCTCTGTCGGAGGGACTGTTTTTAGGATGAGACCTCACACAGACGACCATCGGGTGTATAGGGTGAATGCAAAAAACATCCCTTGGCATTATTTCAAAGGAGAGCAAAGAGCTTATCCCAAATGCATTGGTCAAAAAGAGGACCCGAGTGCACATAAGAATAGAAGTGTAAGTAGGCCATTCAGCCCATGGAACCTTTTCTGTCATTTCATAAGAACTTGGCTGATCTGCTTGGGGTATATGCTCTCCAGTCCACCTCCGATAGCCTTTGAAAATCCTGGCAGTCAGGAATTCTGTCTAATTCTAAATCACCCTTAGAAATATTCAATGACATTACCTCCACTGCTATCTGGAAGAATTCTGTTGAATATTGACCCTTTGGGAACAAAACAATTCTCCTGCTCTCCCCCTCAAAATGATGGCCACATTTTTTTTTATTTATGTGGTCATTTTTCTTTTAATTGCATTCTGGTTATGGCCAATGTATGGCAGCTTCCTTTGCAGAGATCAGCTGCCATATTTTCTACATTGGAATTCAGGAGGTGGCTTCAATGGTTGGAGAATGCTTTAGGATCTTGACAGGTTGTGAGGCACCCTCAATAAATCCAAGTATTTCCTTTTCACCTTGCCAGCAGCAACATCATGGAGACAACAGAATGCAAGCAATGTTCAACTGCTGAAATTCCAAAAATATATTTTAACATCAAGAAAATATATTTCCCAGAATTAAGGTAACTACATGTCACATTATAGAACATACATAATTTGACCATAAGTTAAAGTGCTTCAAACAACCAAACTTCTGTTTCAGTCTCAATGCCTAGTTATTGCACTGTGACCTTGAATTAATGACATAAGACTTAGGAGCAGTAGTTGGCCATTCAGTCCACCCAGTGTGCTCTCTCATATATAAGTGGTTCTAATTTACAAGAACCATATTTAAAAATTACATTTGACATAAAGTAACTATTTTTGTGTAGTAATGACAGTAATTGTAGTTATTTATTTAGGATTTCATTTTCAACAGAGGTAGTTGTTATTCTTAATTACACTTAGTCATGGAGTCACAGTGACATACAGCACAGAAACAGATCCTTCGGTCCAACTCGTCCATGCTGACCAGTTATCCTAACCCAATCTAGTCCCATTTGCCAGCACTTGGCCCATGTCCCTGAAAAGCCTTCCTATTCACATACCCATCCACAGCCTTTTAAATGTTGTACACTTGTGGCTGATAAGCTAGAATCATAGAATGAACCAGTGTAATAGGAGACCACTCCATGAAGGAATTCTCCAATTATTCTCACTCCTCTGCACTTTCTGTCAGCCTATAATTTCACTTCCTTTCGCAAAGTTATGCAATTCCCTTTTGGAAGTTACTATTGAATCTGCTTCCACCTCCCCCACCCCCTTTCAAGCTGGGTCCTTCCAGATGATAACTCACTGCACGATAATAATTCTCTTCAACTCACTAATATACAAACACACGAATGTGGAACAAGAGTAGGCCACTCTGTCCCTTGAACCTGCTGTACCACACAGTAGCTGATCTGATTACTCCCCCACATTCCCACCTAGCCCCTGATAAACTTTCACCTTCCTTGCTTTTTGACCAATTGTCTGAAATCTGTCCTCTGGTTAGCCACCCTCCTACATAGAAACAGTTTCACTTTAAGTAGTCTCATAACTCTGAACAGCTCTCTTGAAACCGTCTCACAACCTAGTATTTTCATCAATCCCTTGGCACCTCTGCCTTGCTGGGCACTTTAATCAGGTTGTGGATATAAATACAGGTGATAATATCATCATTACCATGTGTCCAGTTCATTTCTTTAAACAACGCTGTCTTACCCTTAGACTGAACCAAACAACTTTATTTTGTAATTGTTTCTCTGAAGTACTCTCTCTTTTCAGAAAACTCCCCCTCCTAGCCACCAACAAGAAACCTCCCCATTTTAATTCCTGGTATGGGCTCCACCACATTAATGCTCTACACAGCGTGACAGATTCCCAGCTCAGTCTTCTCGTCAATTGCATCTCATCGTTTAACTAATATTTCAGATCATTTCCAAAAAGGAAACCGAATAAATTATTTACATAACCACTCAAGTACAGGCAAACCAGCTGTCAACATTCCGAGGGGAAATGGGGGGAGTCAGCAGAGAGAATAATTCAATCCTGTCATTTCCAAAACTGCCCATCCTGTTTCTTTGTCTCTGACAAATGTCACTGTACCCCTTCCCCATCTTACTTTCTTCCTCCCCAACAATGCATCGAGCCTGGCTGGGGACTTCGATGACTGGACACACCTAGCTTATCTGAAACAGACCGAGTGCTTGTAGTTTTGAGATACACCAACGATGCAATGCATAGATGGAGCACACACCCCCCCTTGCAGTCAAGCACTGTATGTACATGTGTACAATCTACTTAATGCAAAATCAAACATTTTTTTGCAAAAACTGAAAAGAAAATTGCAATTCAAATAAAAAAAAGGTTGCAAAATATATTTAATTCGTAAAAGCAATAGATTCATTGCCAGTGGAGGCAGAGAAAGTCCGATTCCCCCAATTTGCACAGGTTGTTCTGGCTCTTATATAGAACATGTCAGTTAAACCCTGCTGTCTTTCTGGCAATAGAACCACATCAAATGACAACGAGCAAACACATTATATTGAGTTTGCCTGCCAACAAGAACATTCCTTCCACAGACAATAGCAGTTAAAATCAGGACTTTTTTTGCCATTGTGTTCAATGCCAGCAGCTTCACAATCAGAGACAGAAACAGAAGGAAAGAGAAAGAGAGAGGAACAGCCACAGCCTTCCTTTACTGAATAAACCATCTCATCTCGCAACAGAAACCTCTCAACTAGATACCACGAGATAACGACATTGTGCACGAACAACAAGATTAATATCCTTCAGGCATGCAATACACACACAGGGATAGATAGTGAGCTTAGGCAGCAATGCTTTTTCTCCTTGCAAGAGCTTGCCTTGTCTACTTACCTGGGAGAGAGTTGACAGAGCCCCCCTTTTTTCCCCCTCCGTGCCATCAACAGAGTCAGCCAGCTTCTGTGACCATTTACAGATTTTTCCCCCCCATATCAAGTCACCAGCAACGCTGCATTTGAGAACACAAATAAATACCTTCTATTTAACAATGCATGGAGATTTGGATGACATGCCTTGAGAAGGAGTATTTCCCATCTTGTAACACAACTCTGCGTGTTCAGATCCAGCAGACCATTGACGATGTTCAGTTATGTGTGTGTGTGTGTGTGTGTCTGAGTGAGTGAGTGTGTGTGTGAACACAGGAGCGGAGCAGAAATGAAAACGAAAAAAAAAATCAGCCCATGACAGATTAATGTGTTCTCCAGTTAAAGGACCCTCACTCCTCACTGCGATAGGTGCCTTTGTTTGTGCCAGCCCCTGCAGTCTGGATGATAACGTGCGTTGGACCACTCCTCCATTAGCAGCCTCAGTACCAGCGGACTGCTGCCTGGGATTAGCTACAGGAGACAAGGTCTCAGGAGCGCAGCAACCCAACTGTTTCACCGACCCCCCACCACAGCAGCCATTCGATTTTTGTCAATAAAGACTGTGCCTCATCCTGGGGGTGGCCAAGAGTATTGCCGACCTCCCACTGATGTTAACGCCTGCAGCTCAATTAAAGCGGGGTGCTGGTCTTTTGCTGCTCGGCTCAAAGGGAGTGTGACAAGCACCTTTGCTAAACAGCACTGTCTGTTACACTGAACACATTTAGCTGAGGATCAGGCTTGTCCCTCCAGCTGGGGTACCCCCCCCCCCCCCCGAACAAAAGCTTCTTTCTCCTATTCAGTCCCATTCATTGCAGCCCTGGAATCTTCAGAAATGGAAGGTGAACTTCCACAATCCACTGCAAAACAACCCAAAGAAATGATAGGGGCATTAGGATAAAATTATGTGTTTTAACAAAATAAACCAAAACTTTTGATGGGTGGGGAGGGTGTTACTGAACTGCTGGTTGACAGGTTGTCAAAATTAGGGTTGGAATCTTAGTTTTGTATTGATTGTAGGAAGGTGGGGTAAAGCAATGATGGACATTCTAGCTGACCAATGACAGTCGTGCAGGGGTGGGACAGTTTGAGCCATGGCTCATGCTGTGCGCAAGAGGTCGTTCCGCCCATCGACTCTGTGCCCACCTATCTACATTTCATAGCTTTGATCGCTGTGACATTTCAAGTGCTTATCCACGTCCTTCTTAAAGGTTATCTGATTTCCCTCCTCAACAGTGCTATGCAGATTCCTACCACCCTCTGGATGAAATAAAGGTTTTCTTCAAATCTCATTGAAACCTCTTGCCCCTCACCTTAAAATTCTGTCCAGTTTGACTAGAGGAACAGTTGCTTCTTATTCACCCTGTCTATGCTCCTCATAATCTTTTACAACTCAATCAGATCCCCCTCTGAGCTTTCTCTGCTCCAAATAGTCCTGGCTTAACCAGCCTCTCCTCATAACTAAACTTCTGCATCCAAGACATCATCCTGGTGAATCTCCTCTGCAACTCCTCCAGTGTAATGCACACAGTACACCAGTGTGGCCTAACAAAGTCCTATACAGCTCCAACGTAACCTCCTTTTCTACAAATAAAATATACTGTGCCTCGAATGATAAAGGCTAGTGTTCCCTTATACCTTCTTTACTGCCCTATTAACATGCCCTACTCCTTCAGGGATTTGTGGACAAGCACCCCATGATACCTCCATTCCTCAGAGCTTCCTAGTATCCTGCCATTCATAGAGTCCTCCCTTGTCTTGTTAATTCTTCCAAAGTGCATCACTTCAGATCTATCAGGATTAACTTCCATTTTCCACTCATGTGCCAATTGAACCAATCCATCTGTATCTTCCTGTGTGCTAAGAAATCACTATCATCCACCAGGCTAGTAGGTAGGTAGGAGGTCATGTGATGAATGCTCCAGGAAAACATCCAACTAGAGTTGGCAACTTTGAGGGTGTAATGGTTTCACAGTCAAAACCAATCCAAATGCATTGTTGATTATCAGGAAAAACCCATTTAGTTCACTAATGTCCTTTTGAGAAGGAAACTGTCATCCTCACCTGTTCTGACCTACATATTACTCCAGACCCACAGCAATGTGGTTGACTCTTATCTGCCCTCTGGGCAATTAGGGATGGGCTGGTGTAGCCAGAGACACCCACTTGCTGTGAATGAATTTAAGAAAAGGTCCTCCCTGCTCCAAATGCCACTCCTCTGGAGATTGGAGACTGACACATTGAGAGCAGTACTGAGGAAGGTCTGGTTTTCAGAAGGACTATCTTAAGGAACAGTAATTATAGCGAGTCTCCCTCCACCCTCTCAGGTGAACACAGAAGTTGCATGGGCATTCTGCTGAAAAAGAGCAGGAGAGCTCCCCCTGGAGTCTTGGCCAATATTTACCCATCAACCAACATCACAAAGAAATGGATTAACTGGTCAATATCAAACTGATGTTTATGGGAGCTTGCTGTGTACATAGTGGATGCTGTGCTGCCTACATTATAAGAGTGACTACATTCCAAATGCACTTCACTTGCTGCATAGGACTTTGGGAAATACTGAGATCATAAAAGGCACTATTAAAGTGCAAGCCTCACTCTGTTTGGTGCTAGGTCACAAGGTGTAGATGTTACAGGTGGGATTTTCAACCTACACAAGGGGAGACTGTGTTTCTCATAGACTGATGGCTGACCACCCATCAGCATTAGGTTAGCAGTTGGACCAATGAAAGTGTCTATTGAGGGCACCTGTCAGACACTATCTGGAATTTTCCAGAAGGCATACCAACCCTTTCTGAGGCTGAAGCATAGCCAACAGATGGAGGAAACGTGTAAGAACCTGTGGCTGCAGTGAATCAGAAACAAAAATAGAAATTGCTGGAAAAGCTCTGCAGGTCTAGCAGCATCAATAAAGAGAAATCAGGGTTAATGTTTTGGATCCGGTGACTCTTCTTCAGTTCTGAGGAAGGGTCACCAGACCTGAAATGAGGTGGTTCGAGTGATATTTGAGGACGATTTAGTGAACAGTAATTATAATAATATGTCAGTTATTGTTGTGGTTCTGTTCGCCGAGCTGGGAATTTGTGTTGCAGACGTTACGTCTCCTGTCTGGGTGACATCCTCAGTGCTTGGGAGCCTCCTGTGAAGTGCTTCTGTGATCTTTCCTCCGGCATTTGTAGTGGTTTGAATCTGCCGCTTCCGGTTGTCAGTTCCAGCTGTCTGCTGCAGTGGCCGGTATATTGGGTCCAGGTTGCTGTGCTTATTGATTGAATCTGTGGATGAGTGCCATGCTTCTAGGAATTCCCTGGCTGTTCTCTGTTTGGCAAAATCCCATGCAAGGACTGCACAAAACACTACACAGGACAAACAGGAAGACAGCTAACGATCCGCATCCATGAACACCAACTAGCCACGAAACGACACGACCAGCTATCCTTAGTAGCCACACACGCAGATGACAAGCAACATGAGTTCGACTGGGACAACACTACTATTAGAGGACAAACCAAACAGAGAACAGCCAGGGAATTCCTAGAGGCATGACACTCATCCACAGATTCAATCAATAAGCACATCGACCTGGACCCAATATACCGACCACTGCAGCGGACAGCTGGAACTGACAACTGGAAGCGGCAGATTCAAACCACTACAAATGCCGGAGGAAAGATCACAGAAGCGCTTCACAGGAGGCTCCCAAGCACTGAGGATGTCACCTAGACAGGGGACAAAACGTCTGCAACACAAATTCCCAGCTCGGCGAACAGAACCACAACAACGAGCACCCGAGCTACAAATCTTCTCACACAATGTGTCAGTTATTTATGGGAAAGGAACAATCTAGATTAAAAATATTTAATTTGGAAGAGGGACTATTTAAATTGAATGAGAACGTATTTGTTGAAATCAAAGATCAAGGCAAAACATCAATAGAACATTAGATTGTATTTAAAGAGAAGATGGATAAGGTACTGGTGAGGGAGAATGGTGGGGTATAAACAGCTAAAGTTTCCTGGATAATGAAACAAATAGAGAATTTGGAATAAAACTATCTTTCTGAGGGGGAATGTCTGAAAGATAATATAAATGAGAACCACATCTTTTATTGCGAATATGCCTATATCCTTTATGATATCTGCCATTGTCTTCTCATGCTCCCTATTTGAGTCTCTTGTTTGCCTTTCCACTTCCCCATTGAACTTCCTTTACTCAACCTACTTCTTTTATAGAATCCCTACAGTGTGGAAACAGGCCCTTCAGCCCAACATGTCCACACCAACCTTGTGAAGAGTAACCCACCCAGACCCATTCCCCTACCCTACTACTCTACATTTTACCCCTGACTAATGCACCACACCTACCTATCCCTGTACACTATGGCCAATTTAGCATGGTCCAATTTACCTAACCTGCACGTCTTTGGATTGTGGGAGGAAACTGGAGTACCCGGAGGAAACCCACGCAGACACGGGGAGAACATGCAAACTCCAAACAGACAGTTGCCTGAGGCTGGAATCAAACCCATGTCCCTGGCACTGTGAGGCAGCAGTGCTAACCACTGAGCCACCTTGCCGCCCCATTTCTCATTTATATTATCTTTCAGGGATCCCCAGAAAAATGTTGTTTTTCATATTCTCTATTTTTTCCATCATCCAGGAAACTTTAGCTGTGGAATAACTACCATTCTCCCCCAATAGTACGTTAACCATCTTCTCATTAAAAGCAACCTTGATGTTTGAATGCAACAAATCCGTTCTCATTTGATTCAAACCATCCCTCCTCCAAATTAAATATTTTTAATCTAGATTGTTCCTTTCCCATAAATAACTGACACTTTTAGTATTATAATCACTGTTCACTAAATCTTCCCCAACTATCACTTGAACCACCTCATTCCCCAGAAACAAATCTAGGCATTCGTTCTTTCATGTTAAAACCAAATCATACTGAGCAATGAAGTTGTCCTGAAACCAATTTTGAAACTCTCTTGCTCTCTGCTCTTTGCAGTATTGCAATCCCAGTCTAATTAAAGCCTCCTATTATCATTGCTCAATAGGTTTTTCATCACTGTATAATTTTCTTCTCCATATCTTTCCCATGTTTTGGATGCCAATATGCATCCAGTCGCATAATAACACCAATATTTCTTTAGCTCTAACCAAATAGCTTGTGCCCCTGATCCCACCACACCATTATGTTCCCCCAGCAATGTAATATTTTCCTTTACCTTACTGCTGTTTCCTTACTTTATTTCCTTTCCTGCCTGATCACTTTGTATCAAGAATTTTTTAATTTACTTATTGATAAGCTGTCAGCTTCGCTGGCTGGCTGGTATTTATAGCCCGTCCCTATTTGCCCTTGAGAAGGTGAAGGTGAACTGCCTTCTTGTACTGCTGCAGTCCACCTACTCTGGGTGGAACCATAATGCTGCCCAGGCGGGAATTTCAGGATTTTGACACAATGACAGTGAAGGAACGCTAATATATTTGCAAGTCAGGATGGTGAAAGGCTGGGAGAGGAACTTTTCTAGTGGTTGTGTTCTCATGTATCTGCTGCTTGTAGGTAGTACACACTGCAGCTACTGAGCATCGATGGTGGAGGGAGTGGATGTTTGTGGATGTGGTGCCAATCAAGCGGGCTGCTTTGTTCCAGATGGTGACAAGCTTCTTGAGTGTTGTTGGAGCTGCACCCATCCTGGCAAGTAGGGAGTATTCCATTCCATCCCTGACGTGTACCTTGGAGCTGGTTATCAGGCTTTCGGGAGTCAGGAGGTAAATTACTTGCCACAGTATTCCTAGCCTCTGACCTGCTCCTGTAGCCACTGTGTTTATGTGGTGAGTCCAGTTGAGTTTCTGATCAATGGTAACTCAAAGGATGTTGACAGTGAGAGATTCAGTGATGGTAATGCCATTGAATGTCAAGGGTGGTGGGGGGATGGTTAGATTGTTTTTTATTGGTGATGGTTGTTGCCTGGCATTTGTGTGACATGACTGTTACTTGCCATTTGTCAGTCCAAGCCTGAATATTGACCAGACCTTGTTGCATTTGAACATGGACTGCTGAAACTTTGCAAATGGTACTGAACATTGTGCAATCATCTAGTACCTCCTTGAGTTTTGAGCCGGGTCAGTGTTATAGCCAAAACATTATATATGTATGTGGCTATCTGATCTTTCACTCACCAAACCTTTTTACCACACAACACAGGTTTACTCCTGTGCATCTGTAACCTTGTATGCTTCGCTCTGTCTAAGCACACTATGTCCTTGTTTGTTATGATCTGTCAGTACTGCTCGCAAAACAATGCTTTTCACTGTACTTAGGCACATGTGGCTACAATAAATCAAATCAAATCAAATTAACTGGACTATAAACCTCACTTAGACCTTATTGTATTCTCCATTCCACCTCATGTTACCTTAGCCAATCTTTCATGCAACATGTTCCCCTTTCTGAAGCTGTATGCTGGCAGGTTATTTTAAATGCTCCCAAAAGTTACAGGTACTAGCAAATTGCATCAAGAGGACATTAATTGTAGGTAGATGCAGCAGTACAGGTCCCCGTGCTTCCAAAACTAGCTCAATATTCCAGGAATCTACATCTTTCCCCAGAAGAACAATCAGTCACCAATATTCAGAAATAAACAGTGGCTGAAGAATGGACTGCATTCAGGAGAGTCCTGCATTACTGGCCTGGTCCTCCTTGACTGCCTGATCAGTTGTTCCCTCTCTGCCTACACTTTCTTTTAAACTGTGTGTGACGAGATCCAGCAGCATGCCATCCCATGTACCTTTTGGTCTCATAGAGGCACGGCCATGAAACCACTGCTTAAGCTCCAAAGCTCAGAGTTTGAGCTTCAAAGACCGATACTATTCAAAATATCCTGAAGTTTTAGGAAAGTGCAGGATGTACATTCCACAGGACTGAGCTGCCCTGTGAAGCCTATGTTTATCAGATTAGCTAAACTTCAATGGAAATAAACTAAAGAATTAGTACAAGTAATGATTGAAAGAGAACAGCTAGTCAGCAATTAGTACCTTCCCTTTGGTGATATCACTTTTAAAGTCTGATACTCCCCCTCCCTGTTGGGAGATGGTGGGAAGGCCAAATAATTGTGCAAGTTGCCCCAGAGAGATACTCGCTCTGTTTTACTGTGTCAGCATTAGGCAGGTGGCTCTGCCAGTGACTTTCTCAAAGTGCCACTCATTAAGGTCCATTGTGGTCAATGACTGGCCAGTTCAGGGCCTCACTCAGCCCCACCATTGCCTTGAATAACCAGTGCCCCAGCAGATGGCTGCTTTCCTGACAGAGAAACTGAGCTGCCTGCTTGGGCTGGGGGAGGGGTTGGGGGGGGGGAGGTGTACATCTCGGTAACTAGGGGCAGATTCCTGAAAGCCAGCCCCGAACCTCCAGCAACACCCCTCCCCACGATCTCCCCGCTTACCGATGCTGCACAACCTGGCCCCTGGCAATGCTTTTCCGCATCGTTTGGTAGCTGGCCTCTGATTGGCCGGCAGCTTCAGGCAGGGCAGGTCTTCAGCTTTAAGGCTCCTGATTGGATGAGTAGAGAGCCCCTACCTGGCTGACTGGTGTGTGATTCGGTGTGGTTAAGCACTGATAGAGGAAGAGTATAACCCAGGAGCAGACTCTTCAGATCACCAAGACTGGGCCGACACATGACACCTTTCTAACCCACAAACCTTTCACCTCTACATTGTCTGTATCCCTCTATTCCCCACCTATTCACATATCTGTCAAGATGCCCCTTAAACATTGCCAGTACAGTTCGCAGTTTAGTCACCCGTGCCCACACCCAGCATCGAATCCTGGCCTGTTTTTCTTTATGGATATTTTCAAGTCGACCTGTTCAAAGACACATTCTCACACATCTCTGGAGCAGGTGGGACTTGATTCCAAGTCTTCTGGCCCAGAGGAAGGAACACTACCACTGCACTGCAAGAGCTCTACTGTCTTCCTTTTTAATCTTGCTCCCTGAGCATCCGACACTTCCAGACTGTGGCTGCTTTATTCCTTGATCCCTGCGTTCCTTCAATTGCTCTCTCATTGCCACAGTGCCCTCTGAACTTGTTAAGAAAGGACATTATTTTGAGGCTTAGTCACTCGCTTTTCTTTGTCTCAGAGTTTCACCTGTATACATTCTGAGATGCCAACATTGGAGTCTCTCTTTCAGAGAGGCACCTGGGAGTGGTGCTGTCCAGCTCACCCCTCAAAGTTCCACCTGACTGGGGTCTCCCTCATTGCTGCTCCTGTGGGCCAGGCTTCTCTCTCCTCCATTTGACATAAAGTACCCTGTAGGTTGGGATGACAACATTCTAACAACCAATATTAATTACTTCAATGGTCTGGGCAGCCTGTGTGATTTTTATCACTTATCATACAATGGATTGAAGGAATTTTGTAGCTGGTCCCATATTCTCTCAAGTGTAATTGAAGGTGTCTGTAATCTCACGATTCATAAAGCTACGGGCCATTGATGCTGGGGTCTAGTCAGCACATCTAACCCATTTAGACAGACCACTCACTGCAGGAAATAGAAGATTTAAGACAGTCACAATACTGTCTGATTTCAACAAATTAACATTGGGAATTGGTGGATTCTGGATCAGTGGTGCTGGAAGAGCACAATCTTCGGATGCTGCCTGAATTGCTGTGCTCTTCCAGCACCACTGATCCAGAATCTGGTTTCCAGCATCTGCAGTCATTGTTTTTACCTCATTGGGAATTGGTGGCTGATTTATGAAAATAGGATTGTCTAAAATTGGCTTGTATTACCTTTAACTACAAATGATCGAGGGAATGAATCAATTGCTTCATCGAATCAGAAATTGGTTCCAGCCCTGGTGGAGGTGGTTCAGCCTGTTGACTCTGTGCTACCTCACGCAAATGCAACTCAAAGATTCCCATTTGCTGTCATTTCCCTCTAACTCTGCAATTCTCTCACACTGCAACTAGTACAATGGATGGGAAGAACCCAAAACAGAGGAATACAACATTAAAATTAGATCTGGTAAATCTGGAGCAAAACCATGAAGAGCTTTCACCAAAGTGTGGAAGAAACTTGTAATTCCAGTAAAAGGATGGGATCCTTGACATCAGTGGGGAGGTTCGAAACTGGCATTGATGTGTTTTGGATACCAGGGGGATTGGGTTCAGAGGCTGGCAAATGGAGCTGAGGTAGAATTCAATTCTGGTCTAACTAAATGTTGGAACAGACTCAAGGAGGAGGATGGCCTTCTTCTGTACCGAATGTCCCCTATCCCCAAAACATGATACAGGGTTGTTGAACAAGCCTATCAGAAAATGAGCCATTCCACTGGATTACAGGAATGACTTTTGGGGGGAATGTGTGATGCAGGAGTAAATCTGGAACTTTCAGGGAGACTGCTCATCAACTTTGTTGAAAAGAAAAACAGGGCAGAGCATAGTGTCCATTTTAAACATAACTTTCACTGCTGAGCTTCAGCACTTG
Source organism: Chiloscyllium plagiosum (assembly GCF_037043375.1). NCBI lineage: Eukaryota > Metazoa > Chordata > Chondrichthyes > Orectolobiformes > Hemiscylliidae > Chiloscyllium > Chiloscyllium plagiosum. The sequence goes on from NW_028270170.1 coordinate 7,852,972, forward strand.
GCGAACTCCCCAATTTCATTGAGGGGAAACCATCATCTTGAGGGCACAGTAGGTTCAGCCAATAACCAGTGGCATCAATCCATCGCAGGTAGGGAGTCATCAATGTTCCCTGCCGAGTTGCTGTTGAGCTCACTGATGCCAACCAAATGGAGCCCAAAGTCTCAGTGCCCAATGGGCATTCAGAAAAGAACACCAGAAACCAAGATTTTCTTTCATTAAAAAATACAGGAGTACAGATATCATGTAAGGAAATGATCCAGATAAACAATGATGGCTTCATAAAAAGGAAATGATTTGCATTTATATAGCAACTTCCACAACTCCAGTAGCTCTGAAACATTTTACAACCATTATATGTTTCTATTATTTCCCCCCTCAGTCCACTCTGCTCCAGCTCAGGCAATATCCTGGCAAATATTCTCTGCACCCTCTCCAGTGCAATCACATCCCTCCTAGAATATGGATTCCAGAACTGCACACGCTACTGTGGCTGCAACCTGACCAGGAGTTTATACAGTTCCAGCATAACCTCGAAATAAGAAAAAAAGAATTGTGGATGCTGGAGATCAGACACACAAACAAACAGCCCTGCCCTTAATCTCTATGCCTCAGCTAATAAAGGCAAATATGATTCCTGAAGAAGGGCTTATGCCCGAAACGTCGATTCTCCTGTTCCTGGGATGCTGCCTGACCTGCTGCGCTTTTCCAGCAACACATTTTCAGCTCAAATATCCCACATGCCTTCTTAACCACGTTATCTATTTTAAGTGACCCAGTGTGCAAGGTCCCTCTGATCCTTGCTTCCAACTGTTCTACTGTTTATTGTGTATTCCCTTGTTTCAGGTGCATCATCTAATATTTACTTGGATCAAGTTTCCATTTGCTTCTGATCAGCCCATCTCATCCCAGTGCATCTATATCCTCCTGTAATCTTAGTACCACAATATACAATGGGGAGGCAATGGCCTAGTGGTTTTATCACTGGAATATTAGTCCAGAGATGTGGGAATGTTCCAGGGATCTGGGTTCAAATGCTACCACAGTATATGGTGGAATTAAGTCTAATGATGGCAATAAATCCATTGTCGACTGTTGGAAAACCCCATCTGGTTCACTAATGTCCTTCAGAGAAGGAAACTGCCATCCTTACCTGGTCTGGCCTACACGTGACTCCAGACCTACAGCAATGTGGTTGACTCTTAACTGCCCTCTGGGCAATTAGTTATGGGTAATAAATGCTGGCCTAGCCAGTGATGCCCTCATCCTGTGAATCAGTTAAAAGAAAATACGTGTTCAGTTTTTACGTTATGTGTATAACGTAAACATAGCTGAAACTGATAAAATGTCCTATTAGCATTAAAGCCTACATCACTTCTGTGAAAGTTATCTTTATGAAGTTAAGGTAATTTAAGAAAACAGGGCTTCAGCGATTGCCAGAGTATCTTGAGAAATGGAAATTCAGAAGGTTATCCATGTGTTTTAGCTCAGATTAGACAATAGATAGAACAGCTATAAAATGACAAGTGGGCTGACCTAGCTGGAGAAATTGTCATCGAGGGATAAACAACTTAAAGGTCATTTGAGGATAACCCACAGCATCATGGAGATGGAAAGACTTTCAGAAGGTTTTCTGGTTTCAATTGATCTGGGTGTTAGCAGGCAAACATTTTAGTTGTGGTTTGGCCATTGTGAGTTCTGCAGCCCTCTGAGAGAAGTTCACTAAAATAAATGACTTAATCATAGAATCTGTACAGTGTGAATGCTGGCCATTCAGCCCTTTGAATCCTAACTGACCCTCTGAAGAGCATCCTACTCAAACCCAGACCCCTGCTCTATCCCTGTAACCCTGCATTTACCCTCTCTCGTGCACCTTGCCTGCACATCCCTGGACACTATGGACAATTTAGCCCGGCCAACCCACTCAACTTGCACATAGAGTCATAGAGATGTACAGCATGGAAAACAGACCCTTCGGTCCAACCCGTCCATGCCGACCAGATATCCCAACCCAATCTAGTCCCATCTGCCAGCACCCGGTCCATATTCCTCCAAACCCTTCCTATTCATATACCCATCCAAATGCCTCTTAAATGTTGCAATTGTACCAGCCTCCACCACTTTCTCCGGCAGTTCATTCCATACACGTACCACCCTCTGCGTGAAAAAGTTGCCCCTTAGGTCTCTTTTATATCTTTCCCCTCTCACCCTAAACCTATGCCGTCTAGTTCAGGACTCCCTGACCCAGGGGAAACACTTTGTCTGTTTATCCTATCCATGCCCCTCATAATTTTGTAAACTTCTATAAGGTCACCCCTCAGCCCCGGACGCTCCAGGGAAAACAGCCCCAGCCTTTCAGCCTCTCCCTATAGCTCAAATCCTCCAACCCTGGCAACATCCTTGTAAATCTTTTCTGAACCCTTCTTTAGACTGTGAGAGGAAACCAGAGCATCGGGTGGAAACCCATGCAGACACGGGTAGAATGTGCAAACACCACGCAGACAGTTGCCCGAGGTTAAAACCTTTCTGGGTCCCAGGTGCTGCGAGGCAGTCGTGCTAACCACTGAGTCACCGTGCCACCCCTGCATTGCAAACAGAGGAAAGCACTAACTTCGTCATTGGCTCATGGAAAGCAGGTGAAGTTTTGAATTTTGTGAGGACCAGAAGCTTGAAGATTGTCTCGTGGGAGAATCTACAGAGGAAGTCACAGTGTCTGACTGTAAAAGAAAGTGAATAGCACATTAGTTGGAAGGATTGGAAATGTAACCAAAACAAGGCACTGTGGCTTCCAAAGTCCAGAAAGGGTACGTGAAAACTGAGAACAGCTGGAGCTGAGGACAATTCTCCAAGAGTGTTGTGCTTTACTTATGGATGGTCAGCCCAGAAATAACGAATGTGAAAATTAATGTGACATATCAGGTAATTCTTGGGTAAGTAAGAAGCAAACCTGAACGCTTAAGTACTTCCAAACCATATTGTTAATTTGTTAGCTGTTATTTAATTTTTTGATACACAATAAAGTTTCTATTTTAGTTTTAAAAGATTAAATTGAATGGTGTAGCTTTATAGATTAAAAGGTGATCAGATTTCTTTTTAAATGCTCATGTCAAATAACTGGATCGTAAAACATCCATAATCCCAAACCCTTTATCAGGTCATCCCTCAGAAAAGGTGCAAAAAGGGGCAGAGCACATAAAAGAGGCATTATCAGATAGTTTGAGTGGAGCACTTAGGTCCACAAAAGAGGGTCAGCACTTTTCAGGAGAAATGTTAACATTTTGGAAACAAAGAATCTTACTTGTTGCGTCAAGTCTCCTCTGGATATATTACCAGCATATTGCAACCTTCAGAACTCAAATCCTGGCTTTGTCGGGTTAATTGTCCATTGTAAGGTGTCTTCAGTGAGCTGTGCAACCACATTCTCAACCTGTAGAAATCACCCTCGAGTCCTTTTTGCCTATGTAATGTATGTTCCGGGAGGGGTGACGGAATATACACAGTACCTGTGGAATTTTGCGTTACACAGTCAGAAAGGGGATATGTTCTGGACTTGCACCAACATTAGAAAGATTCTGCATGCTGCTTCGTCCCCATTTCCTCACCCTGGTCAACCTGAGACCCATCACACTGTCTCCTGCATTAATTCAGTCCAGCAAAAGTGAGGCCCTTGAACTGGCAAATCTCTCCAAATCTTCACGTAATCCTCTGATTCTGAGAGGCTGGGGTCAGCTAATAGATGCTTTGCAATTCAGCCTACCTTCTTCTCCACTCTGTTCAAACTCGTTGGCTTGTCTACAGCATAGAATTTGGTTCAGTTTCCCCAACAATAGGGGGAATACCTGGAAGTAGACAAAACAGTGGGAGAGAGGGCAGGGAACAGCACAGTTAGCTTTACACTGATCAGTGGGTGAAGTGAACAGAATATATTGGACTCAATTTCAAGGCAGTAATTCCACCTGCGGATGACATCATAAAAAGTCTTAAATTCACATGTGTGTACCTGTTCTCATTAATAATAAAGACTCAACAATGAACTGATCTAAATTAATCTTTGTTCTGGTTCCCCTACAGACCTCACCTTTTGAGTGGAGGTTTCCCAATGTTATTTCAGGATGAAAACAGTGTTTGTGGATGTGACAAAAGGGTTTTTATATTGTGGACTCTGAAGGTTTACAGCATTGTCGCAATATGAATAGTGATAGTGGTTTCATACTCAATTACCAATTCCATTCATTAAACTGTTCGGATCAGTACAATCAAGCTACTGTACTCACACAACTGTTTTCTTTCATGAATTGTTTGATGATCTCCTCTCCATTTCTGAAAGTGCTGGCTCATATTCACTGACGGGATGTTGGCATTGACGGCTGGGCCAGCATTTATGGGAAACATAAACTATCAACCAACTGGTCTGATCATGAAAGATCAGCTCATTGAATGTGGCCGAACCCACCTCAGAGATGGTGGGGGAAGGGACAGTGCAGCCAGATTGAATCCTATGTGCAAATGAAAAAGAACATTTGAATCTAAATAGCGCAGTTCACGGCCAATCTGCACAGAGCTTGACAGTTAATGACATATTTTTTGGAATGCAGTTAAATTGCAGGAAATGCATTTGTCAGTTTGTATACAGTAACTCTCATCAACAGTCATGTGATTAGGAGGGAATAACCTGTTTTCGTGATGCTGTTGAGGGGTATATACCTTCCTGTTTGTAATAACATGGGTGACATGGTGGCTTAGAGGTTGGCACTGTTGCCTCACAACATCAGGGACCCAGACTTGAATCCAGCCTTGGGTGACTGTCTGTGTGGAATTTGCACATTCTCCCCGTGTGTGTGCGGGTTTCCTCCAGGTGCTCCAGTTTCCTCCCACAATCCAAACATCTGCAGGTAGGTGGATTGGCCATGCTAAATTGTCCCATAGTGTCCAGGGATATGTAGGTTAGATGGGTTGGCCATGGGAAATGCAGAGATTTGGGGATAGGGTAGGAGGCAGAGTCTAGTTGAGGGCGTCAGTGCAGATTAATTGGCCAATTGGCCTTTCTGCACACTGTAAGGATTCTGTGAATGTCTTGGGTTCTTCTCCATCCATCTAACAAGGCTGGTAATATCTCAATTTCAAGCTTCATTCAAAGCACCTGTGGTAGTACAACACGACTACAGAGAAAAGCCAGCCTGGATTGCCGTGCTCAAAATCCTGGAGTAGTGCTTTACCTTTTGTTTAGTTCATTTGCGGGTTACGGGTGTTGTTGGCAAGACCAGCAGTTAGTGCCCATCCCTGTTGGTTTAAGATGGCAGCAGAGTAAGTCATTCCAGCCAGAGCTCCATTGTGTGTTTGTCTTGGACTTACATGGAGGAGCTGGCAAGACCCAGTGGTGAACCCCAGAGCAGAGACCCGCATGGGGAGAGAGTCCCGGAGCAGAGATCCGCACGGGGAGAGAGTCCCAGAGCAGAGACCCGCGCGGGGAGAGAGACACGGAGCGGAGACCGGAACGAGGGAGAGAGACACGAGGCAGAGACCGGCACGGGGAGAGAGACACGGAGCAGAGACCAGCACGGGGAGAGAATCCTGGAGCAGAGAGCAGCACGGGGAGAGAGACCTGGAGCGGAGACCCGCACGGGGAGAGAGACCTGGAGCGGAGACCCGCACGGGGAGAGAGTCGCAGAGCAGAGACCCGCACGGGAAGAGAGTCCCGCAGCGGAGACCGGCAAAGGGAGAGAGTTCCGAAGCAGAGACCTGCACGGGGAGAGAGTCCCGGAGCAGAAAGCAGCACAGGGAGAGAGTCCAGGATTGGAGGGCAGCACAGGGAGAGAGTCCTGGAGCGGGGAGAGAGTCCCGGAGCAGAGACCCGCACGGGGAGAGAGTCGCAGGGCAGAGACCCGGTCGGGGAGAGAGTCCCAGGGCAGAGACCCGCAGGGAGAGAGACTGCTGGAGCAGAGACCCGCACGGAGAGTGAGTCCCAGAGCAGAGACACGCAAAGGGAGAGAGACCTGGAGCAAAGACCTGCACGGGGAGAGAGTTTCGGAGCAGAGGCCTACACGGGAAGAGAGTCCCGGAGCAGAGAGCAGCTTGGGGAGAGTGTCCCAGAGCGGAGAGCAGCACGGGGAGAGAGTCCCAGAGCAGAGAGCATGGGGAGAGAGACGTGGAGCAGAGACCCGCATGGGGAGAGAGACCCAGAGTGGAGACCTGCACAGGGAGAGAGACGTGGAGCAGAGACACACATGGGGAGAGAGTTCCGGGGCAGAGTCCCGCACGGGGAGAGAGTCCTGGAGCAGAGTCCCGCACGGGGAGAGAGTCCCGGAGCAGAGATGCACGGGGAGAGAGTCCAGGGGCAGAGACCCGCAGGGGGAGAGAGTCCCGGAGCAGAGACCCGCACGGGGAGAGAGTCCCGGAACAGAGACCCGCACGGGGAGAGAGTCCCGGAGCAGATACCCGCATGGGGAGAGAGTCCCGGGGCAGAGACCCGTACGGGGAGAGAGTCCCGGAGCAGAGACCCACACGGGGAGAGAGACCCAGAGCAGAGACCCGCACGTGGAGATGGTCCCAGAATGGGGAGCAGCATGGGGAGAGAGACCGGAGTAGGGAGCAGCACGGGGAGAGAGTCCCAGAGCAGAGACCCGCACGGGGAGAAGGTCCTGGAGCAGTGACCCACACAGGGAGTGAGTCCCGGAGCAGAGACCCGCATGGGGAGAGAGACCCAGAGTGGAGACCTGCACAGGGAGAGAGACATGGAGCAGAGACACACATGGGGAGAGAGTCCCGGAGCAGAGACTGGCATGGGGAGAGAGTCCTGGAGTGGGGAGCAGCACAGGGAGAGAATCCCAGTGCAGAGAGCAACATGGGGAGAGAGTCCCGGGGCAGAAACCCGCATGGGGAGAGAGTCTTGGAGCAGTGACCCGCACAGGGAGAGAGTCCGAGAGCAGAGACCCACACGGGGAGAGAGACCCGGAGCAGAGACCCGCATGGGGAGAGAGTCCTGGAACGGAGAGCAGCACGGGGAGAAGGTCCTGGAGCAGTGACTGTGGTGTAAAATTCCAAGCAGTGGAATGTGGTGAAACGGTTAAAAATTATGTCCCAATACATGTGTGAATCTAACCGGAATGGAGGTGTTGCTTAGTCCCGTGTGAATCTTCTTATCTGTATGTAACCAGAATGGAATGTGTTTTTTAGCCTTGCTCTGCTGTTCACATGAATGTTTATATCTGGAAAAGAGTATATCAGCTGGAAAAGTCTCCAGTTCGGTGAGTCTGCTCCGGGGTTACGTTTAACCGCCGAGCGTGGGTTGTTGGCAACCGCTCTACGAGAACTGACGGCTCCCAGTTTTGATAACATGTAGAGTGAGTATAAGCCAGACCCGTTCTGGCGACGCTGCGGGGAATAAAATGCCCATATTCTAGCAGACTCGCCTCTTGGTCGTTTGTTCTGTGTCAGACTACTCTCCTACGAACCTGACCTTGAGAATTTTTTAAAACATTTGGCGTAGTCGGCAGGATCAATCGCAATTGAGGAGAGATTTTGATACAGAACAATGTTTTGGAAAAAGACTAAGAAACCAGAAGAACAAACTGTGGAGGTCCCGACCGTCCCGGGATGGCATGGATGTGGGCATGTACGTGGCAGTTTGTTTGAGAAAGGATCCCAGTCCTGCCGAAGAACCCCTTGCCTGGGGTACAGCGGAGGATGTGGGCATGTCCAAAAAGCTGAAGCGGAGTTAACAGAATTGAATGGGATTGAACTGAACTGAACTGAGTGGAACTGAAGTGAATCAAATTGAACGGAACAAAATGGAACTGAGCTAAATTGAATTGAAATGGACGGAACTGAATTGAACACAATTGAATTGAACTGAACAGACCTGAACTGAGCTGAATTGAATTACACTGAATTGACTGAACTGAAATTAACTGAAACGAATTGAACTGAATTAAGCATAATGTAACACATGTATTGGGCCAAGCAGTGGAATGTGGTGTAAAATTCCAAGCAGTGGAATGTGGTGAAACGGTTAAAAATTATGTCCCAGTACATGTGTGAATCTAACCGGAATGGAGGTGTTGCTTAGTCCCGTGTGAATCTTCTTATCTGTATGTAACCAGAATGGAATGTGTTTTTTAGCCTTGCTCTGCTGTTCACATGAATGTTTATATCTGGAAAAGAGTATATCAGCTGGAAAAGTCTCCAGTTCGGTGAGTCTGCTCCGGGGTTACGTTTAACCGCCGAGCGTGGGTTGTTGGCAACCGCTCTACGAGAACTGACGGCTCCCAGTTTTGGTAACATGTAGAGTGAGTATAAGCCAGACCCGTTCTGGCGACGCTGCGGGGAATAAAATGCCCATATTCTAGCAGACTCGCCTCTTGGTCGTTTGTTCTGTGTCAGACTACTCTCCTACGAACCTGACCTTGAGAATTTTTTAAAACAGTGACCCACACAGGGAGTGAGTCCCAGAGCAGAGACACGCAACGGGAGAGAGACCCAGAGCGGAGACCTGCAGGGGGAGAGAGACCTGGAGCAAAGACCTGCACGGGGAGAGAGTCTCGGAGCAGAGGCCTACATGGGAAGAGAGTCCCGGAGCAGAGAGCAGCATGGGGAGAGAGTCCCGGAGTGGAGAGCAGCACGGGGAGAGAGTCCCGGAGCGGAGAGCAGCTTGGGGAGAGTGTCCCGGAGCGGAGAGCAGCACGGGGAGAGAGTCCCAGAGCAGAGAGCAGCACGAGGAGAGAGTCCCAGAGCAGAGAGCATGGGGAGAGAGACGTGGAGCAGAGATCCGCATGGGGAGAGAGACCCAGAGTGGAGACCTGCACAGGGAGAGAGACGTGGAGCAGAGACACACATGGGGAGAGAGTTCCGGGGCAGAGTCCCGCACGGGGAGAGAGTCCTGGAGCAGAGTCCCGCACGGGGAGAGAGTCCCGGAGCAGAGACGCACGGGGAGAGAGTCCAGGGGCAGAGACCCGCAGGGGGAGAGAGTCCCGGAGCAGAGACCCGCACGGGGAGAGAGTCCCGGAGCAGAGACCCGCACGGGGAGAGAGTCCCGGAGCAGATACCCGCACGGGGAGAGAGTCCCGGGGCAGAGACCCGCACGGGGAGAGAGTCCCGGAGCAGAGACCCGCACGGGGAGAGAGTCCCGGAGCAGAGACCCGCACGGGGAGAGAGACCCAGAGCAGAGACCCGCACGCGGAGATGGTCCCAGAATGGGGAGCAGCATGGGGAGAGAGACCCGGAGTAGGGAGCAGCACGGGGAGAGAGTCCTGGAGCAGTGACCCGCACGGGGAGAGAGTCCCGGAGCAGAGACCCGCACGGGGAGAGAGTCCCGGAGCAGAGACCCGCACGGGGAGAGAGTCCGCGAGCAGAGACCCACAAGGGGAGAGAGACCCGGAGCAGAGACCCGCACGGGGAGAGAGTCCTGGAACGGAGAGCAGCACGGGGAGAAGGTCCTGGAGCAGTGACCCACACAGGGAGTGAGTCCCAGAGCAGAGACACGCAATAGGAGAGAGACCCAGAGTGGAGACCTGCACGGGGAGAGAGACCTGGAGCAAAGACCTGCACGGGGAGAGAGTCTCGGAGCAGAGGCCTACACGGGAAGAGAGACCCGGAGCAAAGGCCCGCACCGGAAGAGAGTCCCGGAGCAGAGAGCAGCACGAGGAGAGAGTCCCGGAGTGGAGAGCAGCATGGAGAGAGAGTCCCGGAGCGGAGAGCAGCTTGGGGAGAGTGTCCCGGAGCGGAGAGCAGCACGGGGAGAGAGTACCAGAGCAGAGAGCAGCACGGGGAGAGAGTCCCAGAGCAGAGAGCATGGGGAGAGAGACGTGGAGCAGAGACCCGCATGGGGAGAGAGACCCAGAGTGGAGACCTGCACAAGGAGAGAGACGTGGAACAGAGACACACATGGGGAGAGAGTTCCGGGGCAGAGACCCGCACGGGGAGAGAGTCCTGGAGCAGAGTCCCGCACAGGGAGAGAGTCCCGGAGCGGAGACCCGCACGGGGAGAGAGTCCCGGAGCAGAGACCCACACGGGGAGAGAGTCCTGGAGCAGAGACCCGCATGGGGAGAGAGTCCTGGAGCAGAGACCCGCACGGGGAGAGAGTCCCGGAGCGGGGAGCAGCACGGGGAGAGAGTCCCGGAGTGGGGAGCAGCACGGGGAGAGAGTCCCGGAGCAGAGACCCACACGGGGAGAGAGGCCCGGAGTAGGGAGCAGCATGGGGAGAGAGTCCCAGAGCACAGAGCAGCATGGGGAGAGAGTCCTGGAGCAGAGACGCACAGGGAGAGACACCCGGAGCAGAGACCCACAAGGTGGGAGAGTCTCAGGGCAGAGACCCGCAAGGGGAGAGAGACCCGGAGCAGAGACCCGCATGGGAAGAGAGACCCAGAGCATAACCAGCATGACGAGAGAGACCCGGAGCAGAGACCCACAAGGGGAGAGAGACCCGGAGCAGAGAGCCACAAGGGGAGAGAATCCCGGGGCAGAGACCCACACGGGGAGAGTGTCCTGGAGCAGAGACCCGCACAGGGAGAGTCCCGGAGCAGAGACCCGCAGAGACAGAGAATACCGGAGCAGAGACGCACGGGGAGAGATACTCGGTGCAGAGACCCGCACAGGGAGAGAGTCCCGGAGCAGAGACCCGCACAGGGAGAGAGTCCCGGAGCAGAGACCCGTACGGGGAGAGAGTCCCGGAGCAGAGACCCGCACGGGGAGAGAGTCCCGGAGCAGAGTCCCACACGGGGGGAGAGTCTCGGAGCAGAGACCCACACAGGGAGAGAGTTCCGGAGCAGAGACCCGCACGGGGAGAGAGTCCCGGAGCAGAGAGCACGGGGAGAGAGTCCCGGAGCAGAGACCCGCACGGGGAGAGAGTCCCGGAGCAGAGACCCGCACGGGGAGAGCGTCCCGGAGCGGAGACCCGCACAGGGAGAGAATCCCGGAGCAGAGATCCACACGGGGAGAGAGTCCCGGAGCAGAGACCCGCACGGGGAGAGAGCCCCGGACCAGAGTCCCACACGGGGGGAGAGTCTCGGAGCAGAGACCCACACAGGGAGAGAGTTCCGGAGCAGAGACCCGCACGGGGAGAGAGTCCCGGAGCAGAGAGCACGGGGAGAGAGTCCCGGAGCAGAGACCCGCACGGGGAGAGAGTCCCGGAGCAGAGACCCGCACGGGGAGAGCGTCCCGGAGCGGAGACCCGCACAGGGAGAGAATCCCGGAGCAGAGATCCACACGGGGAGAGAGTCCCGGAGCAGAGACCCGCACGGGGAGAGAGCCCCGGACCAGAGACCTGCACGGGGAGAGAGTCCCGGAGCAGAGACCCGCACGGGGAGAGAGTCCCGGAGCAGAGACCCGCACGGGGAGAGCGTCCCGGAGCAGAGACCCGCACAGGGAGAGAATCCCGGAGCAGAGACCCGCACGGGGAGAGAGTCCCGGAGCAGAGACCCGCACGGGGAGAGAGTCCCGGACCAGAGACCCGCACGGGGAGAGTGTCCCGGAGCAGAGACCCGCACAGGGAGAGAATCCCGGAGCAGAGACCCGCACGGGGAGAGAGTCCCGGAGCAGAGACCCGCACGGGGAGAGTGTCCCGGACCAGAGACCCGCACGGGGAGAGAGTCCCGGAGCAGAGATCCGCATAGGGAGAGAGTCCCGGGGCAGAGACCCGCATGGGCAGAGAGTCCCCGAGCGGGGAGCAGCACAGGGAGAGAGACCCGGAGCAGAGAGCATGGGGAGAGAGTCCCGGAGCAAAGAGCAGCACGGGGAGAGAGTCCCGGAGCAGGGACCTGCACAGGGAGAGAATCCTGGAGCAAAGACCCGCACGGGGAGAGAATCCTGGAGCAAAGACCTGAACGGGGAGAGAATCCTGGAGCAAAGACCCGAACGGGGAGAGAGTCCCGGAGCAGAGACCCGAACGGGGAGAGAGACCTGGAGCAGAGACCCAAATGGGGAGAGAGTCCCAGAGCAGAGACCCGAACGGGGAGAGAGTCCTAGAGCAGAGACGCACGAGGAGAGAGACCCGGAGCAGGGACCTGCACGGGGAGAGTGTCCCGGAGCAGAGACCCAAACGGGGAGAGAATCCCAGAGCAGAGACGCACGGGGAGAGACACCAGGAGCAGAGTCCCACACGGGGAGAGAGACCCGGGTTAGAGACCCGCACGGGGAGAGAGCCCTGGAGCAGAGACCCGCACGGGGAGAGAGTCCCGGGGCAGAGACCCGCACGGAGAGAGAGTCCCAGAGCGGGGAGAAGCATGGGGAGAGAGTCCCAGAGCAGAGACCTGCACAGGGAGAGAGTCCTGGGGCAGAGACCTGCACAGGGAGAGAGTCCTGGGGCAGAGACCTGCATGGGGAGAGAGTCCCGGAGTGGGGAGCAGCACAGGGAGAGAGTCCCAGAGCATGGAGCAGCACAGGGAGAGAGTCCCAGAGCACAGAGCGGCACAGGGCGAGAGACCCGGAGTGGAGAGCAGCACAGGGAGAGAGTCCTGGAGCGGCGAACGGTGTTGGGAATGTCCCGGTGTAAACCTACCTTGGAGCAGCTGAGAGCCTGTGTGGAATGGACTGGAGGCTTGGATTGGAGTCGGGACGATTGTTGAACTGGGGTCTGTGAGGGCAGTCAGACCACGTGGGGAAGTCTCTGCGCTGAGCCACTGCAATGTAATGTTTATCTGTAATTTATTTATCTGACTGTAATGTTTGTGTTCTTAATCATGTTATATTTGTAAATTATACCATGAATCACTGTAAAGTAATGCAACCTCTTTTCTTCTTCATTCTCCTTTTGTATCTAAGAGTTGTACCTCCGTACTTTGTACCTAATCTGGAACCATAACAGGTTACATTGCAAAATTCTTCACTGTATTTCTGCACTTGTGCACATGTGACAATAAAGGATATTCTATTCTATTCTCATTGCCCGTTATAATTTGGTGATGATATGCCTTCTTGAATCGTAGAACATAAAACATAGAAAAGTACAGCACAGAACAGGCCCTTTGCCCCAGAATGTTGTGCCAAGTATTAATCCTAATGAAAAATAAAATAACTTAACCCAAGCACCCTTCAATTCACTGCTATCCATGTGCATGTCCAGCAGTTGCTTAAATGTCCCTAATGACTCTACTTCCACCATCATCACTGGCAACGCATTCCATGCATTCACAACTCTCTGCGTAAATAACTTCCTCTGACGTCCCCTCTATACCTTTCTCCTAATATCTTAAATATATGACCCTTTGTGCCAGTCAATCCTGCCCTGGGGAAAAGTCACTGGCTATTGACTGTATCCATGCCTCTCATTACCTTGTATACCTCGATCAGGTCTCTTCTCTTCCTCCTTCTCTCCAGAGAGAAAAGTCTGAGCTTAGTCAACCTTTCTTCATAAGGCAAGCCCTCCAGTCCAGGCAGCATCCTGACAAACCTTCTTTGCACCCTCTCCAAAACCTCTGTATCTTTCCTAAAGTAGGGTGACCAGAACTGGACACAATATTCCAAGTGTGGCCTCACCATGGATTTGTAGAGCTGTAGCAAAACCTCGCGGCTCTTAAACTCGATCCCCCTGTTAATGAAAGCCAAAATACCATATACTTTCTTACAATCCTATCCACTTGGGTGGCAACTTTGAGGGATCTATATACTTGAACACCAAGATCCCTCTGTCCCTTCACACTGCTAAGAATCTTGACTTTAATCCTACATTCAGCTTTCGAGTTCAACCTTCCAAAATGCATCACTTCACATTTATCCAGTTTGAACTCCATTTACCATTTCTCAGCCCAGCTCTGCATCCTGTCTATGTTGCACTGCAGCCTGCAATAGCCCTCGATACTATCAACGGCACCTTCAACCTTTGTGTCATCTGCAAGTTTACTAACCCACCCCTCAACCTCCTCATCCAAGTCATTTATAAAAACTACAAAGAGCAGAGGCCCAAGAATAGAGCCCTATAGGACACCACTCCCCACTGACCTCCAGGCAGAATACTTTCCATCTACAACCACTCTCTTCCTTCTTTCAGCCAGCCAATTCTGAGTCCAGGCAGCCAAATCTCCCTGTATCCCATACCTCCTGACTTTATAAATGAGCCTACCATGGGGAACCTTATCAAATGCCTTGCTGAAGTCCATATACACTACATCCACTGCTCAACCTTCGTCGACCTGTCTTGTCACCTCCTCAAAGAATTCAATAAGATTTGTGAGGCATGACCTGCCCCTCACAAAGCCATACTGATTGCCTTTAATCACGCTATGCTTTTCCAAGTAGTCATAAATCCTATCCCTCAGAATTCTTTCTAAAACTTTGCTGACCACAGATGTAAGAATCACTGCGATATCTAGTGTGTAGGTAGCCCCACAGTGCTGTTAGGGACAGAGTTCCAGGATTTTGACCCAGTGACACAGTGGGAATGGCAATAACGTCCCAAGTCAGGCTGCTGCTTGCCTGGGATGGGAATTTGCATGTGGTGCTTTCTAGTTTGGAGAGATCATGGGTTTAGAAAGTGCTGACAGAGGAGCCTTAGAAGATCACAGCAGTGCATCTTCCAAATAATACATATTGCTGCTGCGTGTGCCAGTGGGAAAGGAGGTGACTGGTGAAGGTGATGGATGGGGTCCGAAGCTGCTGGGTCTTGGATAGTGTTGAGATTCTTGTGCATTTCTGGAGCTGCAGGCTCAGGTGGAGACAATTCCATCACACTCCTGACTTGTGCCTTGTAGATGATGGACCAGCTTTGGAGAGACAGCAAGTGAGTTCCCTGAATTCCTAACCTCTGTCCTGCTCTTGTAGCCACAATATTTATATGGTGAGTTCAGTTCAGTTTCTCAAGAATGGCAATCCTTAGGATGTTGATAGAGTTGCATTCATCGACAGTATTGCCTTTGGACATTAAGGGGTAATAGTTAGACTCTTTCTGTTTTATCTTAAGGTCTCAGTGTTGTCAGCATGTTTTTTGTCACTATGGTTATGTTCAGGATACTTTGGGTGGATTCATTGGCACCAATCCATCTTACTGGTACTAGCCTAGGTTATGATAAAGGGGAGAAAGATGCCCATATAATGTTTAATGAAGAAGATGAGTTCAATCTTCATTTATCGCATGGGGCTCAGCTAGCTCAGTTGGTTAGCCAGCTGGTTCTGTTCCCACATTGGCTGAGGTTAGTATGAAGGACCCTCCTTCTCAACCTCTCCCCTCACTTTAGGTTAAACCACCACCAGTTATCTCTGTCTAATGAGAGAGGAGCCCTATGGTCTGGTACGACTATGTCCATTTTACCTTTTCTTACTTAATATCAAGTCACGTTCAATTTAAGGCATATGAGAGTTCATGGTAAGACCTCAGGCTATACTTGAGATTGTGCACACACTCCTGCAACTGAAGTACTCTCTCACTGAACTGGTAAGTAATACAGAACTGGCTATTTAAATTATGATGGGCAGGGCTTAGTTCATGATGTCAGGTGACCCTTTCAGCTGCTGAATTTATTTCCCAAAGTATTCCTTTATTCATAAAATTCGTAAAAGAAGAACGCATTACAAAACATTTCAACTTGCATACTACAGAATTTTCAATTGTCCCCATGCAGTATGTTCCACTCAAAATGCTTGTAATAGTTTTAATATTTACAAAATGCATTCCATTTCAGAACACAAACAAGGTTAAAAATGATTCAATTAGTTTAATTACATAACATGCAATGGAAATAAAATTCTCAATGCACCCTATTTAACTCTGAAGTGTGCTACACATTCCAACATTGTAACTCAGGGTCAGGTATACTACCAGCTGAGCTGACCATAAACACAAGACAACAATCAGCACCTGACTCACACCCTCCATCTGAATTGAGAGCAATTGCAGAGATGCTAAAATGCTGATCAGCTCAGCTGTAAAGCTGTTTTCCCAAAAGACTGAAAACAGTTACCAATTTATTAGACAAATCAACAAATGACTCTTGTGTTAGGAAGCTTCAGGTCCCAGATCTTCTCTGGGTCAAGGCGCTCAGGTGCTGAATACAAGGAGGTTAAAAATAGGCATAGAAAGAGAGCTGAAAATCAGGTGGTGCTTGGTGGCATCCATCCAACCTTGGAAGATGAAGATAGTTAAAAACAATTTCTCCTCTCAACATTTTTCATGGTGTTTCACCTGGTCACTAGAATGTAAACGTTTTCACACAGGTCTGCACAGGCAATCTTAAAGAGAACAACTTGTGGCTTGTTATACAGCCACACACACACACACACATTGCAGGAGATGTTGGTTAGAGGGATGGAGGGGATGCTCTTCAGAGGATTGGTGCAGACTCGATGGGCTGAATGGCCTCTCTCGGGATTCTGTGATCTACATTAGTTTACTTAAGCAACTAACACACAGGCAGAGCAAATCATAGTGTCATGCTTAGTTTGCATTTTTATGAATTGAAAACAGGCTAATCTGACCAGTACGCTTGTACTTGTACTTGCAGTCTGAGAATTAAAACAAGTTCCTGGGAGCAATGGGCATCACAAACATGACGTAGTGTGTGAGAGAGATTCTCAGTTTATTGTATTCTGTATCATAGAATCAATTGAGATTGAGTTAAATCCACAAAAATTGAATATAGCAGAAATGGCGAGCAGAAACATTCTCGTCCTCTGAAAGAACAGTTTTTCCAGCATCTATACCTCCCACTGGGTTGAGAGGAAGAGTCACTTCAGTTGCTTACTGTCAGGTCTTAAAGCAGCCCCGAAAACTGCTTTCAGCGAGTTTCCTTCTCAATGAACATTCACTTCCTCACTCAAAGCAGAGCAGCCTTTGATTAAAATCACTGGTGAACGTTTCCTTAATGTACGGAAAAATGGGAGATAAGAAGTCACAAAGCAGCATTAAAATGAGAAATCCCAATGGTTGCCTTATTCCAATGGGAACTCACCTGGCAGACAAGGTTGTGGAGATTTAGCATTGGGGCAGTTAGATGTTAGTTTGGAAAGGCTGTCCAACTTGATGAGGGGCTTAGACTTAATTTTGCTCATATTCTTGTGATTGAGAGAAAGTCTTACTTTATATGGTACCTTTCCCAGCTGTAGGATCTCCCAAAACATTTTCCAGCCAATCAAATATTTCCTTTGAAATGAATTCACCCCTGTAATGGAGGAAATTGGGCAGCCATTGTCACACAGCAAGATCCCACCAACAATGATGTGGTAACGACCTGATCACCTCTATTTGTGATGTTATTTGATAGATAAATGTGAAGTCATCCATTTTGGTAGGAGTAACAGTGAAAAGGACTATTACTTGAATGGTAAAAGGTTGCAGTAAACTGCTGTGCAAAGGGACTTGGGTATCCTTGTACATGAATCATGGTCTGCAGGTACAACAGGTAATTTGGAAGGCAAATGGAATTTTGTCCTTCATTGCTAAAAGCAGGAAGATTATATTGCAGCTGTATAGGATGCTAGAGAAGCCACACGTGGAATATTGCATGCAGTTTTGGTCTCCTTTATTGAGAAAGGATGTACTGGCACTAGAGGGGGTGCAGAGAAGATTCACTACGTTGATTCCAGAGCCGAGAGGGTTGGCTTATGAGGAGAGACTGAGTAGATTGGGATTATATTCATCGGAACTTAGAAAAATGGGGGAATCTCATAGAAGCATAGAAAATTATGAAGGGAATAGATAAGATAGACGTGGGGGGATGTTTCCACTGGCGGGTGAAACTAGGACAAGAGGGCATAGCCTCAGGGAGCAGATTTAGGACTGAATTGAGAAGGAACTTCTTCACCCAGAGGGTTGTGAATCAATGGAATTCCCTGCTCAGTGAAGTGATTGACGCTACTTCAGTGAATGTTTTTAAAGCTAAGATAGATATTTCTTGATCAGTGAAGGAGTTAAGGGTTAGGGTGAGAGGGCAGGTAAGTGGAGCTGAGTGCACAAAAAGATCAGCCATTGTCTTATTGAATGGCAGAGCAGGCTCGAAGGGCCAGATGGCCTATTCCTGCTCCTGGTTTTATCTTCTTATAAATAACAGCCAGAAAACAGGGAAGAATTCCTCTACTCTTCAAGATTGTACCAAAGAGTCTGTCATGTTAACCTGAGAGTGTAGATGACATCTGGGTTGTGTATCTCATCTGAAAGTCAGCACCTCCTCTCAGTGCTATGTGTGTCAGCTTTGATTAAATGCTAATGTTTCTGAAGGGACTTGAATCCACATCTTTGTAAATTAGAGGCATGAATGTTACCCAGAGGTAACACCAAACATGCCAAGTAACTGCGAAAAAATAAAGGAAATGCCAAGAATTCTGCTCAAATTTCAAAGTCCCTGTTTTACCTCAGCTAATCACTAAAGGCCTCGCCCCAACCATTGACATGTTACCCTCTGCAGAGATGCGATTGCTGGCAGTTGTTCTGTAATGTTAGGCTCTGTTTGACTGCAGGACCTGACATTGGGAATGAAATGGTGCTGGGAAGTTTGAGACAGGATAAGGTCAACATATCCAGAAGAAGCATTCAAGGAGCGTTTTGAGTTCTCATTACAATAGTTGCAATTTTAGAACTTTTTAAAAATTTAAAAAACTCTCCCAATGGGGAATGGGGAGGTGGCTGTTTTATATCCAAACGAAAGTGGGTCCTTCAGATGCTGGAGATTAGAGTCAAGATTAGAGTGATGCTGGAAAAGCACAGCAGGTCAGGCAGCATCCGAGGAGCAGGAAAATCGACATTTCAGGCAAAAGCCCATCATCAGGAATGTTTTATATCCAGGCTGATTTAACTCTCCATTAAATGTAATGGAAATCGGAGCATTACAGCAAAGCATCACACGCAGCAAAGAGATTATTTACAAAAAGACAATCATTTTTCAGCAATTTTGGGCGAGGGTTGAACTTTTCCTGAACCTAAACAGAAATTGCTGGAAAAGGTCAGCAGATCTGGCAGCATCTGTGGAGAGAAATCAGAGTTAATATTTCGGGTCTGGTGACCCTTCCTCAGAACAGCAGGACAACCTGTCTGCTCTTCCTCAAGTAATAAGACGACGTGTCTGAGAGATTCACCTGTAAGGGACCTCACCTGAAGGCCAGCAACAATGCAGTATTTCCTCAGCACTGCACTGGAGAGTCAATCCCTGGAGAAAGGCGACAACCTCCTGCCTCAGAGACAAGGGTGCTACCCAGTAAGTAACATCTGAAAAGGAACTCCTGCGATAGGATAAGGATAAAACAATTCCCTATTCTACTGCTATGTACCAGACTCAACAACAAATTGCCTCATCACAGAGAACAACCAGGGGCCAATTGGTGTTTAGATGAGGAGAAATTTCTTCACCCAGAAAGTGGTGAGCCGATGGAATTCTCTGCCACAGAGCGAAATTGAGGTCAAAACATTGAATCTTTTCAAGAAGGTGTCAGATGGGAACAGGGGACTGAGTTGGATGAACAAACGTGGATGTATTGAATGGTGGAGCATGCTCAAAGGTCTATGTTTCTATGGTTGTCAATTAAAACATTGAGATCCACTGTAGAGCTTATGCACTGTCATTCAAAGATTCTATCTGATTGTATGAGTCAGGGATAATTCATTCAAATGTCTGAATTTGATGTGCAAATAAACCTAGGGAAGAGCTATTTTCTGCATTGACCTTCAATGTCCCTATTCTGGTACGGGAGATGTAGCTGTTCGTTTATTGTTGTATTCATGGCTCGGGTTTGGTCTTCTATGCAATAGATTAGATTTAGGTTACTTACAGTGTGGAAACAGGCCCTTCGGCCCAACAAGTCCACACCGACCCTCTGAAGCGTAACCCACCCAGACCCATTCCCCTACATTTACCCTTTCACCTAACACGATGGGTAATTTAGTGTGGCCAATTCACCTAACCTGCACATTTTTTGGACTGTGGGAGGAAACCCATGCAGACACGGGGAGAATGTGCAAACTCCACACAGTTAGTCGCCTGAGGCGGGAATTGAACCTGGGTCTCTGGCGCTGTGAGGCAGCAGTGCTAACCACTCCCAATCATTATGGGAGTGGGCATCTTTAGAGGTGACTGGCTCCCCATCCCCCAAACCAATGAAAATGTTCACCTGATCAAGCTCGGATATCTGACTGGTGAGCTTTTCAACCAATCACAAGCCTCGATAATGAGGTCAGAAACTGCTGGCCAATCAGAGGTTGGTGGTTTCCGTGTACTAGATATCATCACTGGAGGCCCCAGGCTTTAAGGGTCAACACAAAAAGGTGAGGTCAGTACTTTTGGGTCTTGGGGGGCCGAGAAGTGACTGGTTGGGGGCAAAGGCAGAGTGTTTAGCCTTTAGTGGACCACCTGCTCAGAGTCCCATCCCTGCCCCTCATTTGCCCCAGACTGAGGCAAATGGAGGCCCGCCTCCATCCTAACAAGATGGTTGTCCTGGTTTCAGAGTCATGAAACATAGAAGATAGGAGCAGGAGGAGGCTATTTGGCCCTTCAAGCCTGCTCCATCATTCATCATGATCATGGCCTGATCACCCAACTCTTTCTCTTAATCCTGCTTTCTCCCCATAACCTTTGATCCCATTTGCCCCAACTGCTATATCTAACTGCCTTTTGATTACATTCAATGTTTTGGCATCAACTACTTCCTGTGGTAATGAATTCCACAGGCTCACCACGTTTTAGGTGAAGAAATATCTCCTCATCTCCGTCCTAAATGGTCAACCCCAAAACCTGGGACCCCTATTCTGGTCACCCCCACCATCAGGAACATCCTCCCTGCATCTAACCTGTCTACTCCTGTTAGAATTGTATAAGTCTCTATGAGACCCCCCTCATTTGTCTGAACTCCAGCGAAAATAATCCTAACCTAATCAATCGCTCCTCATATGTCAGTCCTGCCATCCCTGGAATCAGCCTGGGAAACCTTCACTGCACTACATCGAGAGCAAGAGCATCTTTCCTCAGAAAAGGAGTTCATATTTGTAACACAATATTCTAGGTGTGGCCTCATTGAGGCCCTGTATAACAGCACATCCCTGCTCCTGGATTCAGAACCACAAAACCAATGTTCTCAACTAGAGAACATTGGTGCTGAGTTGAGGGCCTTATATACGGCCTTTAATTCAACATTTAATGTCATTAATTGATGGCAGATCAAGAAAATCCCCAATAGACCCAGCACCTAATTAGTGAGGTGGAAAAAGAGCAATTGCATATCTCTCAGACCAACTTTCCCAATTATTTACCTTTCTTGCTACCTTCCTCACTGGCTCCAGTGAGAATCATAGCATACAATCCATACAGTGTGGAAACAGGCCTAATGAGTCTGCACCACCCCTATGAAGACCAATTCCCACAGGCCTACCTCATTCCTGTAACCCTGCATTTCCCATGGCTATCCCACCTAGCCTGCACCTCCCTGAATACTATGGGCAATTTTAACATGGCCAATCCACCTAACCTGCACATCTTTGGACTGTGGGAGGAAACTGGAGCACCTGGAGGAAACTCACGCAGACACAGGGAGAATGTGCAAACTCCACATAGACAGTCACCTGAGGATGGAATTGAACCCAGGTCCATGGCGCAGTGATACAGCTGTGCTAACCACTGAGCCACTGTGCTGAGAAGAATCATGATCTGGGGGATGGGGATGTTGTGATGCAGTGGTCGTGTCTATACCTCTGAGACAGGAGGCCTGGTTTCAAGTCCCATCTGTTCCAGATGTGTGTCATAACATGCCTGAAAATTAGAAATCTGTATAATCATATGCTGATGCCTGGTTACAAATCTATGAGAATCACCAGATTCAGACTTTGTGTGGTCTACCGATAACAAATACCTGTATACATTTCATAAAACTTACTAAACTAAGAAACAGACCAAAGGTGTATGCTGCTGTTTATCTTCCATCAAACCTTTGCTACTCTACTTCAGCGAATTATATCTCTTATTCCAATCGCCTTCATGTGTTTATCAAGCTTTCCTGTCAAGGCATCTTATGATATTCACCTCAAGCACTCTGTCCATAGCAACCTCTACTCTCTGAGTAAAACAGTCTCTCCTGAATTCCCTGTCACATTGTCATGTGTAGAAGGAGGTCATTCAGCTCATCATGTCTGCAATGATTGTAACAAGGTCAGCCAGGTAGGCTGTTAACCTGGCTGATAGACATGCATTAATATTAGAATCCCTACACTGTGAAAACAGGCCCTTCAGCCCAACAAGTCCACATTGACTCTCAGAAGAGTAACCCACCCAGACCCATTTCCCTACATTTACTCCTGACTAATGTACCTAACACTATGGGCAATATAGCATGGCCAATTCACCTGACCTGCACATCTTTGAATTGTGGGAGAAAACCCATGCAGACACGGGGAGAACGTGCAAACTCCACACAGACAGTCGCCCAAGGCTGGCATTGAACCCAAGTCCCTGGCACTGTGAGGCAGTAGTGCTAACCACTGTGCCACCCCTAACCAGGAGAGTCAAGGGTTTCTGTTCATTCTGAGAGCTGGCTCTGAGCTAGCTGGGTCAGTGTCATGTACGACACCCGTGCAGATAAAGGGTGGCTTGGTGACGGGATACCAGCTTTAGTTGAGTTATTTCAATAACTTCACTGGCTCTCAGAATGACCATTATGACTGAGTGCCTTCTCCTGCTTTTTCCCTATAACCCTGCACATTGTTTCTATTCAAATAATCATCCAACAACCTCTTGAATTCCACAATAAAGCTGGATTGTAACTTACCTGAACTGAAATCCTACCCCATGCAGTTTGCCAATATAAGATGTTTACCATAGCTGCTGGTTAGGGTATTTCATTAAATTCAAAATTCAGGTATCAAAGTAATAGTTTGGAGTAATACCTGACAGTAAATTAGCACAGCCCCAGGGTTGGCTGCTCATTTCCCTTTAAAAATGGCAGTGTGCAACATGCAAGCTATTTTCATCTGCTTGAAGTTCAAAGCAAGGTGAAGATTAATAAGGTGTTTATTTTGATGCATTACTGCAATGCAGTTCTGTCTTTCCAGTCATTTGCATGTCTAGATTTCAAATCTAAACTCAAGTTGCAACACTACAGCTGAATTTTGAATCATATTGCTTTTCAATAAAGAAAACAGGAGATTGTTTGTAAGGTATGTCAACCCCACTCAGTTGATTTTGGAGTCTCCATGAAGGACTAATTTTGGATGTGAAAGATTTGATTCTTGCAGAGTCATGGAAACTACACACCTTATCTAAATGGCATTGGGATCCCAGATCTAAACGTTTCTCCCCTATTTCTGACAGTTGTATTTTCACCTTCAGGGGAATGGGGAGGTTGCAACTTGAACAGTGAGGCCATTTGAACTCAGTGGAGAAAGTGAGGTCTGCAGATGCTGGAGATCAGAGCTGAAAATGTGTTGCTGGAAAAGCGCAGCAGGTCAGGCAGCATCCAGGGAACAGGAGAATCGACATTTCGGGCATAAGCCCTTCTTCAGGAACCTTTCTGAAGAAGGGCTTATGCCCGAAATGTCGATTCTCCTGTTCCCTGGATGCTGCCTGACCTGCTGCGCTTTTCCAGCAACACATTTTCAGCATTTGAACTCAGTGCTGAGTTCAAGCAGATCTCATTTTCACTGAACCCAGGGCCTTACCCCGTAGTGGTGACTTATGATTATTTTAAAATAGACATAAATGCTCATAAAAGACAGACAACGACTGTGGACCTGTCCTTCAAGCTTAAAAAACAGCTTGCCTGTGTCTCCTAGATGTGAAGAAAACAGTGCTTGTAGTTTCTATAGTTGTTTGTTGGCATAAATCGTAATGACTATCATTAAAGCATTATTGATGCTAGACTGCTCCCACAACGGAGCATTATCACAGTGGGTAGCTACAGAGACACAGTAAAAAGTTATAAACAGATTAGTTGCCTTTGCTAGTGGACACTATTGTTTTCCTAGGCACAGGATCAATTACTTGAGATTTAATGTATTGAATGATGTTTTGACAGTTATTACCTATTGAAGTCTGTAACAGATGCTACAATAGATATTTTATTTCAGTTCAGCATGGCTCCCAATGTCTATGCACGGTTGGTAATGGATGAGCTGGCATAAAGAAAGTAAGGGAAAAGATTGGTGGGTAGGGGTTTTTGGTGTGGGTTACCACTAAGGTAGTATAGGGGTAACAGGAGGCTGTGGTAATCAGTAGAGGGGTCATGAGGGGCTATTAGGAGTGGCAGTAAGTGTGAGCATGAGTTGGCATGGCAGTGTTTTTACGTATTCAAATCATTTCAGTCCATGAAGTGTTCCAAATATTAAAAATTAGATGAAAATTGATCATCGGTTTTTGCCTCTACCATAGCAATCCATACTCCCATAGAGAAAAGCAACGAAAACATTGTCTCATGCTCCTTGCAGTTTTATGTTGTCTTTCAGTTCATGTTCTCCATCAGACAGTAAACAACATTGAGCAAACCTCCCCATATCTTTATTTGGAGATGCACCTGATTGGCTCCTGTCCAAGTCAGTAAATAATTAGATTGAGCACAGCTGCAATTGCTCAGTGATACGGTGTCCACTGTCATTCAGATGTTATTCAAATGAATCATTCAGATCATTGCCTTATACACATTGATGGATTGACTGTACTTCTTTGTCAGTTAATGCAACACAGTTCTCAATAGTCTCCAGGTTTTTGGTCTTTGGGCTGTGAATGCTGAGTTCTCTAATTTGGCTTTCCACACATTCTACACTTCCCCATCTGTTTCTAAGTGAAAGTTATTCCTTTCCAAACACAGACTATTCTCAGCCTGCCCAAACAGCCCCCTGCCAGATCTCATATCTGACTCAGAATAGAAAAGACAACGAGAAGAAATCATGGACGCAGCTTTAACAAATTACCCTCTGACTTACCATCAGATCTGGGAAAGGTTAGAGATTTAACAGTCTTTAAGCAAGATCAGAGGCCGTGAGGGGAGGAAAGAACACCGTGGAAGAAATCCAGAGGGACTAAATAATAAAAGGATGCAATTGATGTAAAAAGAGATGGGTCTGGAGGAATGGTAGATGGTAACAGCAGAAAGATTGCCAGCACTTTCTGTCAGATAAAAACTGAGGCAATTGGCATGATCTGAAATTATTGAATTTGATGTTGAGTCAAGAAGTATGTTTAGTGCAAAACAAAAAGATCAGTGCTAAATAATAAAAAAAGCAAAGAACTGCAGGGAATCATCAACAAAAGCAAACAGAGAAACTGCTGGAAGAAACTAAGCAGAAACTTCTTCTGGAGAAGGGTCACTTGACACAAAACGTTAACTCCGCTTTCTCTCCACACATGCTGCCGGACCTACTGCATATTTCCAGAAAAGGTAAATGCTATTCCTCAAGTGTCCATTGAAATTCATCAGAATAGTATGGGAGTCCCAGCGAGAGAGGTCAGGGTCGGAGTAGGGTGTGGTTACAAACCTGCAGACTGAGTGGGGGCTCCCAATGTAACAGAGACTACACTGCAAACAGCAAACACAACAAGTCAAGTTGGGGGCACTACATGCAGCCTGACCTTTGACACTGTAGATGCTGGGACTCTTTTAAAAAAAGGTCAGAAAATGCTGGAACATCACAACATCTGTGGAAAGAGAAACAGCTCTTAAATGGAATATACAAGGCTGCCAGTGTTATCCACCCTTCTAAATATTTAAGGTAAAAACAAAATGTTGTGATTGTTAGAAATCTGAGATACTCAGAGGATATGGCAGCATCTGTGGAGAGAGAGTAACCGAGTTAATGTTTTGAGTTTAGTATAACTCTTTCCCAGACCTGAATAATAATGTTAAGCTTGCAACTTATGAACATCTGGGAGTCTGTACTAAATCTGGGAGAGCTGTCTCATAAACTAGTCAAATAGCAACCTGACATAGATCCTTACCTTACAGACAATATCCCAGACATGTCCATCATCATTCCGGATATGTGCTGTCTCTCTGGCAGGAAGACTCAGCAGAGGTGGCAACATAGTGGTATATAGTCAGGAGGGAGTTAGCCTGTGAGTTCTCAATATTGATTCCAGATCCCACAAAGTCCCATAACTTCAGATCAAACATGGAAGAGGAAGTCTCCTGATGAATACCACATACCACAACGCACACCTCTTCCATGCTGAACACTATTGAAGGAAGCACTGAGGGTGACAGAATGTACTCCAGGTGGGGAATATGCAATGCTGAGGAGGTCATGGATAGCATGTTTAGCGAATTGGTCACACTGCAGATCAGGATTGCTGAGGGAGAAAAAGAATGGATGACCATAAGGCAGAGAAAGAGCAGGAAGGCAGTGCAGGTGCAGGGGAATGGGAACCAAATGAGGAGGTTAGTGGACAGTTAGGAGGTAGTAACTAAAGCCTGTAAGGAACTAGATAATGAAGTCAGCATGACTAAGGGGAAGAGTAGGGAGGGAGCAGATGATGAACGCAAAGAGACAGGCCTCCCAACAGCGAGCGTGAGATAGACGTACAAATATGTAAACAGATTATGGAAAGATGTAGGAGCAACAGGGTGGCGGTGTTAGGAGGTTTTAATTTTCCCAACATTGACTGGGATTCAATTAGAGGTAGAGGTCTGGATGGAGCAGAATTTGTAAGAAATGTCCAGAAGGGTTTCTTAGAGCAGTATGTAAGTAGTCCAACTCGGAAAAGGACCTATAATGGACCTGGTGTTGGGAAATGAGACCGGCCAGGTAGTGGAAGTTTCAGTGGGGGATTACTTTGGGAATAGTGATCACTATTACATATGCTTTGGGATACTCATGGACAAAGACAAGAGTGGTCCTAAAGGAAGAGAGATAAATTGGGGGAAGGCCAACAATACCAAAATTCGACAGGAGCTGGGGAATGTAGATTGGGAACAACTGTTTGAAGGGAAATCCACATTCGATATGTGGGAGGCTTTTAAAGAGAGGTTGATTACAGTTCAGGAGAGACATATTCCTGCGAAAATGAGGGATAGAAATGGCAAGATGAGGGAACCATGGATGACAGGTGAAATTGTGATACTAGCTAAGAGGAAAAAGGAAACATATGTAAGGTCTAGGCGACTGAAGACAGACAAAGCTTTGGAAGAATATCGGGAATGTAGGACCAAACTGAAATGAGGAATTAAGAGGGCTAAAAGGGGACATGAACTATCTTTAGCAAATAGGGTTGAGAAAAACCCCAAAGCCTTTTATTTGTATATAAAGAGCAAGAGGGTAACTAGAGAAAGGGTTGGCCCACTCAAGGACAAAGGAAGAAAGTTATGCATGGAGGCAAAGAAAATGGGTGAGATTCTTAACAAGTACTTCGCATTGCTATTCACCGAGGAGAGGGACATGACAGATGTAAAGGTTTGGGATAGATGTTTGATTACTCTAGGACAAGTCGGCATAAGTATTGGGTATTCTAAAAGGCATTAAGGTGGACAAGTTCCCAGGTCCGGATGGGATCTATCAAAAGTTACTGAGGGAAGTTTGAGAGGAAATGGCGGGTGCCTTAACAGATATCTTTGTAGCATCCTTGAACATAGGTGAAGTCCCAGAGGACTAGAGAATTGCTAATGTTGTCCCCTTGTTAAGAAGGGTAGCAGGGATAAACCAGTTATTTATAGACTGCTGAACCTGACGTCAGTGGTAGGGAAGCTGCTAGAGAAGATACTGAGGGATAAGATCTATTCCCATTTGGAAGAAAATGGGCTTATCAGTGATAGGCAGCATGATTTTGTACAAAGAAGGTCATTACTTACCAACTTAATAGATTTGTTTGAGGAAGTGACAAAGTTGATTGATGAAGGAAGGGATGTAGATGTCATAGATTACAGAGGAGGAAGTGCTGGATGTCTTGAAATGATTAAAGGTGGATAAATCCTCAGGACCTGATCAGGTGTACCCGAGAACTCTGTGGGAAGCTAGAGAGGTGATTGCTGGGCCGTTTGCTGAGATATTTGTATCATCGATAGTCACAGGTGCAGTGCCAGAAGACTAGAGGTTGGCAAACGTGGTGCCACTGTTTAAGAAGGGCGGTAAAGACAAGCCAGGGAACTATAGACCAGTGAGCCTGACCTCAGTGGTGAGCAAGTTGTTGGAGGGAATCCTGAGGGACAGGATATACATGTATTTGGAAAGGCAAGGACTGATTAGGGATAGTCAACATGACTTTGTGCATGGGAAACCATGTCTCACAAACTTGATTGAGTTTTTTGAAGAAGTAACAAAGATTGATGAGGACAGAGCAGTAGATGTGATATATATGGACTTCAGTAAGGCGTTCGACAAGGTTCCCCATGGGAGACTGATTAGCAAGGTTAGATCTCATGGAATACAGGGAGAACTAGCCATTTGGATACAGAACTGGCTCAAAGGTAGAAGACAGAGGGTAGTGGTGGAGGGTTGTTTTTCAGACTGGAGGCCTGTGACCATAGAGTCATAGAGTCATAAAGATGTACAGCATGGAAACAGACCCTTCGGTCCAACCCGTCCATGCTGACCAGATAGCCCAACCCAATCTAGTCCCACCTGCCAGCACCTGGCCCATACCCCTCAAAACCCTTTCTATTCATATACCCATCCAAATGCCTCTTAAATGTTGCAATTGTACCAGCCTCCACCACATCCTCTGACAGCTCATTCCAAACACATACCACCCTCTGCGTGAAAATGTTGCCCCTTAGGTCTTTTTTATATCTTTCCCCTCTCACCTTAAACCTATGCGCTCTAGTTCTGGACTCCCTGACCCCAGGGAAAAGACTTTGCCTATTTATCCTATCGATACCCCTCATAATTTTGTAAACCTCTATAAGGTCACCCCTCAGCCTCCGACGCTCCAGGGAAAACAACCCCAGCCTGTTCAACCTCTCACTATAGCTCAAATCCTCCAACCCTGGCAACATCCTTGTAAATCTTTTCTGAACCCTTTCAAGTTTCACAACATCTTTCCGATAGGAAGGAGACCAGAATTGCACGCAATATTCCAACAGTGGCCTAACCGATGTCCTGTACAGCCGCAACATGACCTCCCAACTCCTGTACTCAATACTCTGTCCAATAAAGGAAAGCATACCAAAAGCCTTCTTCACTACCCTATCTACCTGCGACTCCACTTTCAAGGAGCTATGAACCTGCACTCCAAGGTCTGTTTGTTCAGCAACACTCCCTAGGACCTTACCTGTATGTACTTCAGTATGACATTTGATAAAGTACCCCATGGTAGGCTGATGGAGAAAGCAAAGTTACATGGGGTCCAGGGTGTACTCACGAGATCAATAAAGAACTTGCTGGGCAATAGGAGACAGAGAGTGGAGGGGAGCTTCTCAACATGGAGAACTGTGACCAGTGGTGTTCCACAGGGATCCGATGCAGGTATACTGACGTTTCGGGCACATGATACTAAGAAAGGGTTTGAGCTACTGAATGCTGCACCATCTAAGGGTTCTGATAACATTCCAGCAATAGAACTGACGGTTTGTGTTCCAGGACTTGCCAAGCTCTTCCTGTACGTATACAACACAGGCATCCGACCGTCAACGTGGAAAATTGCCCAGGTGTGCTTTGTTCACAAAAAGCAGGATTAATCCAACCTGGCCATCTATTGCCCTATCTATTTATTCTGAATTATCAGTAAAGTGATGGAAAGTGCCATCGACTGTGCTCTCAAGCAGCAGCTGCTCAGCAATCACTAGGTCAGTGACACCTGAGTTCCTGCCCGAATTATGGCCTTACAGGAGCAAAACTCTCAACTGTTTCAAGTCATACCTTGGGAGGTGGTTGTGGTTGTTGGAGGTCAGTCACCTCAGCTCTCGGACCACTCTACAGGAGTCCCTCAGGACAGTGTCCCAAACCCAACTATCTTCAGCTGCTTCATCAATGACCTTCCCTCCATCAGAAGGTCAGAAGTTCAAATATTTGCGATGTTCATCAACATTCATGATTTATTGGACACCAAAACAGTCTGTTTCCAAATGCACCTGGACTTGGAACCTATCCAGGCTTGGGCTGATAACTGGCAAGTCACATTCACACCACATAAAGGCTAGGGCATGGCCATATCCAACAAGAGAGAATCTAACTATCACCCCCTTGACATTCAGTGACATTGCCATCACTGAATCCCCTGCTATCAACATCCTGGGGCTAATACTGACCAGATAGAGAAGTGGAAAAGCCACATAAATGATATGACTACAAGAGCAGGTCATAGGCTAAAAATCCTGCAGCAAGTGACTCATCTTCTGTAAGGCACAAGTCTGGAGTGCGATGGAATTCTCTCACTTGCCTTTCTTTTATTCACAAGACAAGGGCATCCCTGGCTAGGCAGCATTTATTGCCCATCCCTATTTGCCCAGAGAGTTGTTAAGAGTCAACCATGTTTCTGTGTGCCAGACAAGGTAAGGATGACAGTTTCCTTCCCTAAAAAGCATTAGTAAACCAGATGGGGTTTTCCAACAATTGACTCCTCCATCATTAGATTCTTAATTCCAGATACTTACTGAAGTCAAATTCCACCATCTGCTCTGGCGGAATTTGAGCAGATCCCCAGAATGTTACCCGGGTCTCTGAATTAACGGTCTGGCGCTAATACCATTAGGCCATTAGTCTAGATGGTGTAACTCCAATAACACTCAAGAAACCTGATACCATCCAGGACAAAGCCAACTCATTGTTGGTACCATATGTACAAACATCCACTCCCTCTACCATTGAAGCAGAGAATCCAAGGCTCCTCAGGCACCACTTTTCAAACCGACCATCACTTCCACCTAGAAGGACAAGGACAGCAGAAATATGGTAACATCACCCCCTGAAAGTTCACCTCCAAGCCACTCACCATCCTGACTTGGAAATATATTGCCATTCTTTCACTGTCACTGGATGAAAGTCCTGGAACTCCCTCCTTAATGGTATTGTGGGTGTACCTACAGCAAATAAATTGCAATCTTTCAAAAGCCATACATCTCAAGTAAGATAAGTGAGCATGGGCGATAAGTGCTAGCCCAGACAGCAATGCCCACATCCTGAATGAATTAAAAAAAGACTGATCCATCTTCAAGTAGTCAATTGGTAGTACAGTACTTGAGTATTGCTGAAAATAGATATAATTTGTTAAAGCTTTTCATCCTACATTCATCTGACAAACACTTTTTGTTACTGTATGAACGCTCGTATAGCACTCTTTCTCATTCAATAAAAAAATCCAGTTCCCCTTCACTGTAGTGTTCTTGTAAGTACTTTCACGATCAAGGCTAAAAGCTTCAACAAAATGTGCTGCTTTCTTTTCAGCATTATCCAAGTTACCTCGCTACCCCTTTAACATGTCTATGTTAATAAGCGCAGCAGATCCACATGGCTTGTCAAAAAGAAACAGAAAGTTGACTGGTATTACAGAATCCACCAGGAGAGACAGTGAGTCAGGGTCTTTGACTGAAATAAATCAATTTCACAGTCACAACCACAAAGTGGAAATCGGAGTCAAAATTCAGGGCAGGGCCAGAGATGTTGAGAGACAGTCAAGCTAATGGAAATGAAAGGGAATGATGAGACAGAAAGGGAAAGAAGCCAAATAGATTACTTTAAAATATATTGGAAAGAAGAAGAAAAATGGTTCTTCTCAATATTTCTTGTCGTGTGAAGATGCTTTTGTTCTCAGAACAAACATTCTTCTTATTGGTCATGTTGCGGCTGTACAGGACATTGGTTAGGCCACTGTTGGAATATTGCGTGCAATTCTGGTCTCCCTCCTATCGGAAAGATGTTGTGAAACTTGAAAGGGTTCCGAAAAGATTTACAAGGAGATTGCCAGGGTTGGAGAATTTGAGCTATAGGGAGAGGCTGAACAGGCTGGGGCTGTTTTCCCTGGAGCGTCGGAGGCTGAGGGGTGACCTTATAGAGATTTACAAAATTATGAGGGGCATGGATAGGATAAATAGGCAAAGTCTTTTCCCTGGGGTGGGGGAAGTCCAGAACTAGAGGACATAGGTTTAGGGTGAGAGGGGAAAGATATAAAAGAGACCTAAGGGGCAACTTTTTCACGCAGAGGGTGGTACGTGTATGGAATGAGCTGCCAGAGAAAGTGGTGGAGGCTGGTACAATTGCAACATTTAAGAGGCATTTGGATGGGTATATGAATAGGAAGGGTTTGGAGGGATATGGACCGGGTGCTGGTAAGTGGGACTAGATTGGGTTGGGATATCTGGTCAGCATGGACAGTTTGGACCGAAGGGTCTGTTTCCACACTGTACATCTCTATGACTCTATGACTCTAATTGGAGAAAGACCAAAGAAAAAGTTGCACCACTGAGGAATTTGGGAGTCATCATGCATGAATCACAGTGGCTCAGTGGTTAGTACTTCCGCCTCACAGCGCCAGGGACCAGGGTTCAATTCCAGCCTCAGGCAGCTATCTGTGTGGAGTTTGCACATTCTTCCCCATGTCTGCGTGGGTTTCCTCTGAGTGCTCCAGTTTCCTCCCACAATCCAAAGATATGCAGTTTAAGTGAATTGGCCATGCTAAATTGTTCATAGTGCTCAGGGGTGTGCAGTTTAGGTGCATTAGTCAGGGGAAATGTAAAGTACTAGGGAAGGGGACTGGGTGGGTTACTCTCTGGAGGGTTGGTATGGATGTGTTGGGCTGAAGGGCCTGTTTCCATACTGTAGGGATTCTATGAATCGCACAAAGCCAACATCTAATTTCAGCAGATAGTAGGAAAAGCAAATGTAATGTCAGTCTCTGCCACGATGGTATTGGAATATAACAGCAGGGAGATTTTGCTAAAACTATCTGGTACTAGTCAGACCACAGCTGGAAATGCTGTTGAAAGTTTTGGGCCCCTTATCAAAGGAAAGATATACTGGCTAAATAAAAACTGAAAGAACTACGGATGCTGTAAATCGGAAACAAAAACAGAAGTTGCTGGAAAAGCTCAGCAGGTCTGGCAGCATCTGTAGAGAGAAATCAGAGGAAGGGTGACTCAACCTGAAATGTTAACTCTGATGTCTCTATGCAGATATTGCCAGACCTGCAAAGACAGAGACAAAAACCTGCTGATGCTGGGATGCAAGGTAGACAAGCAGGAGGCTGGAAGAACACAGCAAGCCAGGCAGCATCAGGAAGTGGAGAAGGGTTACACCAAAGCATTGACTTCTCCACCTCCTGATGCTGCCTAGCTTGCTGTGTTCTTCCAGCCTCCTGCTTATCTAGACCTGCAAAGACATACTGACATTGGAGGTACTCCAGAGAAGGTTCACTCAGACAATCTTGGATGTGGAGAGACTGCCTTACAAGATGAAGTTGAGTGGGTTGGGCCTGGCTTTTAGAAGAATGGGAATTTATGGCGTTTATTGAAGCAGACATTGTTCTTAGAAAAAGGAAGCCTTGACAGGTAGATGTGGACAGATTGTTTCCCCTTGGTCTAGGATCAGAGGGCATAAGGGATCACTGATTTAAGACAAATTAGAATGTCTACTGTGTGGAACTGGCCCTTCAGCCCAACAGGTCCACATCGATCCTCCGAAGAGTATCCCACCCAGACCCATCCCCCAACATTTACCCTGACTCTTGCACCTAACCTATACATCCCTAAACACTATGGGCAACTTAACATGGCCAATTCACCTGACCAGAGCACCCAGAGGAAACCTCCGCAGACAAGGGGCGAATGTGCAAATTCCACACCGAGTCGCCTGAAGCAGGGATTGAACCCAGGTTCCTGGTGCTGCGAGGCAGCAGTGCTAACCACTGAGCCACCATGCCGCCCCCAAAATGAGGAAGAGGTTTTCTCTCTGAGGAATTCCTTACCACAGAGGGCAGTCAAGTCTGTATGATTACATGTGTTCAAAGCTGAGTGAAACAGATCTCATTAAGAGAATTGAGGGTTACATATGAACATATCAACAAGGAACAAGACCAGGTCACTCTGCCCTTCAAGCCCACTCTGCCCTTCAATATAATCATGGCTGATCTGATTTTAACCTCAACCCTATTCCTGCATATCCCTGATAACCTATCGATTGCCTTGGTCATCGAGAATCTATCTTCCTCTGCCTTAAAAATATTTGAAGATTCTGCATCGCTGCCTTTTGAGGAAGGGAATTCCAAAGTCTCTCTACCCTCTGGGAGAAAAAAGGTTTCCTCACTTCTGTCTTAAATGGGTGATCCTTTATTTTTAAACTATGACTCCTGGTTTGAGATTCTCCCACAAATCCTGTATAACTGTAGCATTATCTCCTTGCTCTTGCATTCAGTTCCCCTCACAATAAACCATAACATTCTATTAGCTTTCCTGAACACTTGCTGTACCTGCCGACCAATCTCCTGTGATTCATGCACCAGGACATCTCGGCATTTCTGCAATTTCTCACCATTAAGATAATATGCTTCTCTTTTATCCTTTCTGCGCTAGTGGACAACTTCTCACTTTGCTTCATTGTTCTCCATTTGCCAGATCTTTGCCCTCCCACTGAACCTATCAATATCCCTTTGCTGGCTCTTTATGTCCTCTTTGCAACTCACTTTCCTACCCAGCTTTGTGACATCAACAAACGTAGTTAACATATCTCAGTCTCTTCATCCAAATCATTTGTATAAGTTGTAAAGAGTTAAGGGGCCCAATGCAGAACTCTGCAACACACCAATTGTGAAATCCTGTTAGTCTGAAAATGACCGATCTACTCCTACTCTCTGCTTCCTATTAGCCAAGCTTCTCTCCTGGGGAGGCAATAGCCTAGTGATATTATCACTGGACTGTTAATCCAGGGGTCCCAATGCAGGCCTTTTACCTGAAACGTCAATTTTCCTGCTCTTCGGATGCTGCCTGACCAGCTGTGCTTTTCCAGCACCACACTCTTCGCTGTTAATCCAAGGAACATTCCGAGGACCTGGGTTTGAATCCGACCATGGTAGTTGGTGGAATTTGAATTCAATAAATATCTAGAATTAAGAATCTAATCATTGACTTGAATCCATTGTCAACTGTCAGGAAAAAACCATCTGGTTCACTACAATCCTTTAGGGAAGGAAACTACTGTCCTTCCCTGGTTTGGCCTCCAAATGACTCCAAATCCACAGCAATGTGGTTGCCCCTTCACTGTCAGATGGGTAATAAATGATGGTCTAGCCATCGACACCCTCATCTTGTGAACAAGTAAAACAAAAATGCCAATATGTTATTTCCTATGCAAGCTTTGGTGTGCCACCTTGGCAAATGCCTTCTGGAAATGTAAGTACAATACGTCCACTGGTTCCCCTTTATCTATGAAGCAAATTAGTTTTTACATCATATAAGAGTACAGCATAGTATAGGCCCTTCAGTGGTTGATGTTGTGCCAACTTTTTATCCTACTCTAAGTTCAGACTAACCTCCATACCCTTCATTGTACTATCCTCCATGTGCTTATCCAAGAGTTGCTTAAATGTCCCTAATGTATCTGACTCTGCTGACAGTGCATTCCACGCACCCACCACTCTCTGTGAAATGAACCTACCTCTGACATCTCCTCTAAACCTTCCTCCAAACACCTTAAAGTTATGCCCCCTCGTGATAGTCATTTCCGCCCTGGGAAAATAGTCTCTGGCTATCCACTCTATCTATCCCCTTCTTCGAAGTCCTCCAATAAATTAAATAAAAACCAAAAGAGCTATGGATGCAGGAAATCAGAAACAAAAGGAGAAATTGTGGAAAGCTCAGCAGGTCTGGCAGCATCCACGGAGAGAAATCAGAGTTAATATTTCAGGTCAGGAGATGCTTCTTCCGAATATCTACATTTCAGATATTGTGGATGTTTGATTCATCATATTGTATTCTGAGAAATTAAATCCATGTACATGTACCAATTCACATTTTGATGGCCCAGTTCAATAAGCAGCTGAGCATCTGTTATTCATGGCGCAATATCCAACAAAGAGAACATTTAGTCACCATTATTAAATTAAGAATAAAAAGCATATCTTGCCCTTCCTTCCCCATGCGTTTGTTAGTAACTCATGTTAAACAAGCAATTAACTTTAAAACTTGGCAACAAACCATTCAGAAAATAGGACACCACTTTAAAATCATCTTAAGCCGACCTAACCTAGATTCCAAACATCTCCTACCCAAAGGTAAAATGTGGAACTCTGTACTAGATGAAGTGGTATAGGTAATTGATGTTGATGCAGTTAAAGACAAAGTAGATAAATGCATGAGACAGAAAAGAATGACAAGGACTAAAAACATGACAAGCTGCATTTGGAAGATTGATAGGATTGGGTGAAAAGGGGGATGATGGTCTTGTGGTGTGCTTCATAGTTACTTATGCAGCATCCTGTTAATGGACATTTTCATGATACCATCACTGTAACATGTCACCTGAGGTTGGAAAGGTCTTAGACTCCAACTTACCTTGAAACTTGATGTGCTGATCAAGGGGTTTGTAATTGAAAACTTAATACTAGTCCAGACACAGAAGTACACACTGCAATATATACTGCTATATATATATATTACACTGCAAAGTGCACACTGTAGTAAAGATAGAATCATAGAGAGCTACAACACAGAAAAAGACCCTTCAGCCTATCAAGTCTATGCCAGTCAAAAAAGCCACCGGATCATTCTAATCCCATTTTCCAGCTCTCAGCTCATGGCCCTTGCATGGCTTGGCATCACAAGAGTATACCTAAATATCACTTCAATGTTGTGAGGGTTTCCGTCTCTGCCACATTTACAGGCAGTGAGTTCCACCACTTTCTAAGTGAAAACATTTTTTTTCACATCCCTTCTAAACTTCTTGCCCTCCTGTCTGTTGAATCTTTCAATAGCACTTTACACAAGTTTTTATTTAGAGCTTACTAGTTAATATTTTACTGGGTCTAACTGAAGCATTTCCAGATCAGGGGCAAACAGCTTGCCGAGGGAAAGCCCACATCATGGTAATGGTTCCGAGTATAGATGCTTTGTTCTCTCTTACTCAGATGCAAGGAGCAACAACTGTACCTCAGGATGCTCAGATCTCCATGCAACCATCCAGCCAGATTCCAGAACAGGAAGGGATTTCACTCCCTCAATATCCAGATTGTTTGTGACCACGGACAACAATGTCTGCCAGTATACCCGCTATCAAGGAGCTGTCACAATGATTACATTCTGCACATCTCCCAGGTTCCTTGAATGTTTGCTCTCCTGCACCATCTTCAGAGCTGGCTGTGGAGACAAGGGGTGATCCCCAAAAGATGTAATTAATGGCCCAAATGCAAGAACACAGACTAGTGCTGAAAAGTCTGCAATGCTGCTTGTGCCTCATCTAGGGCCAGCATGGAATAGACAATTGATCTTCTGAAATGCTCCAAATGACTGGACCAGTCGAGAGGAGCACTCCAATACTCATCAAACAGTGTCTCCAGGATAATAATTGCTTGTTATGCCTTTGCGGAATGATTTGGTGCAAACTTGGAAGAGGGGAGATGGATCATCCAGTTATTTCCTCAGATAAGGAAGAAGAGGAAATGTTGAGGGGGCTGATGAGGAGGCCACTGTAGAAATAAGGGCAGAGCTGAAATAAGGCAGACTGGCCTGAGAGAACCTGATAGTGGTTATATTTGAGATCAAATAACTTTGTAGTAATATATGTGGACGATTAGAAATATGAAGCTATTATAGAACAGTAGTGTTTCTTTCCTCAAGGGAATATTTGCTTTACACTTTTAAAGCTTTAAGATATTTTGATGCAGCTTTGGCACTGGTAACCTCCTTTCTTCGTCAGGGCATCATTCTGCAGATGTGTAGAATTACATAGGGGTTGCAGCTGTATGGCTTGAATCTCAGTTTGAATATGGTCTTCATGTACTAGAGGGTATAGACTATGCTAATTGACTCCTTAAAATCATCTATCCAGCTTATATTCCTACTTTCGAGAAGTTATGTTCCTCACAGAGGATATTGGGGAATGATAACCTCAATACTCTTTGCACTGCTCCATACAATGCACAAGTTGGATTCTGAACATTGAGGGAAATAAGGCATTTAGTGAGAATAGGAAGCTAAATAAAGATGGAGTAGTGGCACTCCTTACCAAATATCGGTATTGGTGCAACAGTTAGGAGACTCAGATGTACGATTAATTTAAGTAAAGATGAGGGACAGTGGGGAAAGAAGTCTCTAGAGTAGTGCTCTACAGGTCTCTGAACAGTAATCATGACGTCGAAAGAGGTATATGAGAAGAAATATTGGGAGCATGTGGGAAGGGGACAGCAATAATAATGGGTAACTTTATTTACATTCAAACTAGAAAACTCAGATTCATAATGATAGCCTACACGAAGAGTTCATAGATATCATAGATACCTTAGAATCCCTACAGTGTGGAAACAGGCCCTTCGGCCCAACAAGTCCACAGCGACCCTCCGAAGAGTAACCCACCCAGACCCATTGCCTTATCCTATTACTCTACATTTACCCCTGACGAATGAACCTTACCTACATATCCCTGAACACTATGGGCAATTTCCCATGGCCAATTCACCTAACCTGCACATCTTTGGACTATGGAAGGAAACTGGAGCACCCAAAGTAAACACACGCAGACACAGGGAGAATGTGCAAACTCCACACAGTCAGCCGAGGCTGGAATCGAACCTGGGCTCCTGGCGCTGTGAGGCATAGAACATTTTTGAGATAGTATCTTAGAGTAGTACATTCTGATACCAAGCAAAGGAACAGGAGAATCGACCTTTCGGGCATAAGCCTGAAGAAGGGCTTATGCCCGAAAGGTCGATTCTCCTGTTCCTTTGATGCTGCCTGACCTGCTGCGTTTTTCCAGCAACACATTTTTAAGCTCTGATCTCCAGCATCTGCAGTCCTCACTTTCTCCATTCTGATACCAACCAGAGAGCAGGTTATACTAAACTTTAAGTTGTGTAATATGACAGGATTAATTAGAGACCTCAGAGCTAAGGTACTTCTTGATGGCAGTGATAAATCATGATTTGAATTTTACATCCAGTTTAAAAGAAAGGACAGTAGGTCTAAGACTAACAATTAAACTTGAAAAAGGGCATCTAAGTAGGCATGAAAGTTGAACAAGCTGACGTGAACTGGTATTGAGCCAGCAGACATCTAAGGAGAGAAGCAGAGGCAGATATTTAAAGGTATTTATTATATTTATTATATTATTATTTAAATATACCTTTAAATACCTTTATAATAAATAAATATAATATATTAAGGTATTTATTTATTATTAAAGATATTTATTTCCAGAAAAGGTTCATTCCTACTGTAAAGAAATATGCCAAGGGGGGACCTAACTTCTGTGAACAAGTAAAGTAGTTAAAAAGAGCATCAAACTTAAAGAGAAACAAATAATTGCACAAAAGTGAGAAGTGGGTCAGATGATTGGGCAGAATACAAAGAACTAAATGACTAAAAGGTTAATTAAGACAAATTAGAGCATGAACTCTAATTATGAGTATAGGAATTGTGACATCATTTTCACATTGCACTGGATGTTGGTGAGGCCATTTTTGGAGCACTGTGTAGAGCGTTGGTTGCCCTGCTATGGGAAGGATATTATTAAATTGCAGAGGGTTAGAGAAAAGATTGGCCAGTATAATGTCGGGGCTACAGGTTTTGAGTTCTAACAATAGGCTGAGCCGTTTTCACTGGACAGTAGGAAGTTAAGGAGTGACCTTACAGAAGTTTAATAAAACCATGAGGG
Organism: Chiloscyllium plagiosum; assembly: GCF_037043375.1. Classification (NCBI taxonomy): domain Eukaryota; kingdom Metazoa; phylum Chordata; class Chondrichthyes; order Orectolobiformes; family Hemiscylliidae; genus Chiloscyllium; species Chiloscyllium plagiosum. The sequence continues at coordinate 7,892,576 of NW_028270170.1, forward strand.
GCAAAGATAAGGTGAAAAGCAAAGATCTTTTCCCTTGGGTTGTTCTGTTCAAAATTAGGGGGCATATTTTTAAGGTGAGGGGAGAAAGTTTTAGAAGGGACCTGAGGGGCAACTTTTACACACAGAGGACGGTTTATGTGTGGAATATACTGCCAGAGGAAGTGGTGAATGCAGGTACAGTTACAACATTTAAAAGGCATTTGGACAGGTGCATGAATAGGAAAGATTTAGACAGATGTAGGCGAAAGTGAGGACTGCAGATGCTGGAGATCAGAGTCAAGATTAGAGTGGCACTGGAAAAACACAGCAGGTCAGGCAATATTCAAGGACAGGAAAATCGACGTTTCGGACAAAAGCCCTTCATCAGGAATAAGGCTGGGAGCCTCTGGGGCTCCCTGCCTCATTCCTGATGAAGGGCTTTTGCCCGAAATGTCAATTTTCCTGCTCCTCAGATGCTTCCTGACCTGCTGTGCTTTTCCAGCACCACTCTCATCTTAGACTGATGTAGGCCAAATGCAGGCAAAAGGGCTAGTTCAGTTTGGCAAACTTGGTTGGCATGGACAAGTTGGAGCGAAGGGTCTGTTTCCTTGCTGTATGACTTTATGACTAAAACCTGACCAGCTCCCAGTCGAAATCCCTTCCACTTTTAGACCCAACTCCATGCTTTGTTTCAAAGATACAACATTCCAAACTGCATCTCTGATTTTGTGATTTCATTCAAAATTAGCTATTCTCTGCAATAACTTATTACTGTCAGAATACACAGAGGCACACACTCATGTAGACACAATACAGATACATGCTTATCTTTACAATTATACACGTGAAAACAAATATTTCACAAAGAACACATGGTAAACAAGACATCACTAATGCATGTGTACATATTTACCCACAAAATGCAGATATGCTTAACCAGTCATACAGCACCCACACAAACCCACACGAAATGCACAGACATGTATTCCAGCATATGTAAGTGCTGTCAGAGTAAAGACGGTGATAGAATGATATTGCAATTACAGGAGCTGCACCATAAACTTTGCTTAACCAAAATCAATGAAGGATTAAAACATTAAATGTCAACATTTTTTTCTCAAGGATCTAATTAAAACGTATAAATCCAGCGGATGTTTGGGGTGACATTCAGTGTAATTTTGAAGACACAGTAAAACATGAAGAGAGATGGTTAGATATAGTGATAGAGTCAAGTATCATTTGACTCAGCCAATCAGAAAAATGTGAACGATCATTTTGTATATGGGCAGTTAAAGTGGAACCAAACGAACAGTCCAGACTTAATACATAAGCAAGCTAATTTAACAGCTTACAACTTAATACTACCTTCAGTATTTTTTTGGGTTGCTTTTTAACAGAGCAGTAGAGCATGGATTAAAAATGTAACAATAATAGTTGAAATATATGTTTTCACAAAAACTGCCAAACAATGCTTTCCCATTTTCTATCTCAGCCAAATGTCAATATTTCTAAATCTTCCTCTCCTCACCTTCAAACAAGAGTGAACAAGATTAATTTCTGCATGGAGCTTTAGATGATGTAATTGGAAGCAAATTTTCTTTTCCCTTCTCTCCATTGCAGTTGTCACCTTGACTCAAGTTCAGAAGTCACATTATGGCTGAAATCCTGATATCCTCCCCTCTTTTAAGATGCTCCTTGACCAAGTTTTTGGTCACCTATTCTAATATTTCCTCGTTTACCTGTTAATGTTCCTGTTAAACACATTACAGCCTCTTTCTATGCTGAAGTCATTATATAGATGCACATTCAAGCAGCCCACTCAATCAGCATCCATTCACCATCTGAAACATTGAGTCCCTGTACGAACAGTGCATGGTGATAGTTTCGTGTACCACCTAGAAGAGACATTGTTGCAATTAAACTAATCTTCAATAACGCCTTCTAATCCCACAATCTATCACCCATATCCATGGGAACACCGGCCCTGAAAGTCCCCCTCCGCCATCCTGGCTTGGAAATACATCCTTTATTGCCGCTGGGTCAAAATCCTGGAATTCCTTTCCAAATAGCACTGTGTGTCTACCAACACCATGCATACAGAAACTGTTAAAAAAAAAGCAGCTCCACGTCACCTTATCAAGTGTAATAAGCGGTGGACTGGCTGTCATATACCACAAATGAATTTGAAGAAGTTGTTGCTATTGTTGTCAGACACATATTCATACAGCAGAAGCATTAAACTTCCTTCCAGCTAAATCTTTCTTAATCTCTTACTGTGTCTTCCAAAATCACAGTGAACATCACCAGCAAACATCGGTTAGATTTATATATTTAAATTAATCTTTTGGGGGTAATATTGTGAACACTGAATGTCTCCTGTCTTAAATTTCAAATCTAACGTTGATCTTGGTTTTTGTACACCTTCTTTGCAGCTGTAACTTTGTATTCCTCGCTCTGTTCCATAACCCTACGATCTGTGTCTTTGTATGTTATGGTCTGCTGTACTTTTCACTGTACTTAGGTACATTTGACCATTATAAATCAAATCAAAGTTTATATTGTGCAACTTTGTAATTGCAATATCTGGTGGCATTCCATCATTGCCTTTAATTAGGACACTTGGACTGGTACTGCAGCATTTCTGCATATATTTTGAGTGTAGATATGATGGTATATTTATGGCTGTGTAGGTCATGCTATTTAATGCCATCCAATTGGGTTCCAACACTTGCCAAACTTGTGGCAAACGTTCACCAGATGATGGAAGACAAATGCAAATTTTTTTTTAAATCTCTCAGCGATCACCTGGGATTCAGGGAGCAGGACAAATGATGAGCAGTAATGTATTGCACTCTGCAGCTCAAATATTTTTAGAAGCAGCGACTGATCATCGCACACTGCATCCAATTGTGGTGCTGCCACTGAAACATTGTAACATGCCTTCACTTCATTCCTTTGCCACATACCTCGGTGAACCTAGAGTTCTTTCGTGTTAAAGATTGTCTTTCCTGCAGGATCATCTTGCTATTTTTGGCCAGGCTAACGTACTGGAACAGGATGTTCAGTCAAATGGAATGTTGCAAAGTCCTAACGTCCATCTGATGAAGACTGAATTGAAAAAAAAGTATTAATTTGCTGTGTGTGAATAACAGGTGGTGACTGTATTCGACAACACTAGTCAGGAAGAAAGGAATTGGTTTTCAATAATGGTTCGCTCTATTTTGCATCGAATGTAGAACTACACATGAACTGGATTTTAAAATTGACATGGAAGTGGTAGTGTAACCTGACACTGGGTTAGCAACGTGATGATGAATTACAGAATTAGTGGATTTATGTCCAATTAATAAGTGGCGATGCTGATGGTGAATTTGTGAAGCTCAATGTTCAGATTTATGTGGGTGTCATTCCCAGCCCTTGGGTGTAGTCACACTAACCTGATACCCTGGGGAACATGAAAAACTAAAGCAATTCTGGCATCTACTTCATGCTACAATCAAAACACGCGATAAATCAAGCTACACCCAATTCTCTGATTGATTTATTCCTAATTAGGCCTTCAGCACATTCATAAATTTTCGATATTAAGAAAAAGGCAAGTGAAGTCAATGCTCAGATCATTAGCAGACGTGGAATAGGGTGCAGAATGGGCGTCCTGCATCCCATCTCGTCAGATAGTTTTTTGAAAGTGGTAATGTCCATGAGGGCCTACTGCCATGTCTCCCTCTGTTCAATAGAAATAACTGGTTACCTGGCTGGAGGGACAACACTCCACATCAGGTGGCTCAGTGGTTAGCACTGCCACATCACAGCGCCAGGGACCTGGGTTTGATTCCTGCCTCGGGCGACCATCTGTGTGGAGTTTGCACATTCTCCCTGTGTCTGCGTGAGTATCCTCCCACAATCCAAAGATGTGTAGGTTAGGTGAATTGGTCATGCTAAATTGCCCTGTAGTGTTAGGTGCATTAGTCAGGGGTAAATATCGGGCAGGGGAATAGACCTGGGTGGGTTGCTCTTCAGAGGGTTGGTGTGGACGTGTTGGACTGAAGGGCCTGTTTCCATACTGTAGGGAATCTAATCTAAGCAGGCATGGGGCTTGACATTGAAAACCATGCTGTTGGTGTCATTCTGAGCCATATTCAGGCTGACTAAGTTAACCAACCCTTACTTTACAAGAGGCACCTATCAGAAAAGAATGTCCAGTCTACACGCAGTTAAAGAGCACCATGAACCATTTACCAGATGGAGAGCAACATAAGGACTTAAGAACTAGGAGCAGGAGTAGGCAATTCAGCCCTTAGAATCTGCTCCAACATTTGATGCATTTGATTTCATCTCGGCCTCAACTCCACTTTCCTGCCTGCTCTCCGTTACTCCTTATAAATCAATGTATCTCATCCTCAAATCTACAGAGGAACCTCGATTATTGGAACGAGACGTGCAGGCAGTATTTTGTTTGGATGATTGATTATTTGGATAATCGATTTGACCTTAAACACGGGAAGCCATACTGATCTAACGCTGTGCTCTACCAGAGAGACTGTTTAAATCTATAATTTTGATGAGTCTGCTATTTAAGCAAACTAATCTTTGCATTCTGCAAATTGCAGGTTAAACTGAGAAGGACTAAACCCTTATCATAACAGAAATATATGAAATCTATAAGACCATAAGACCTAGGAGCGGAAGTAAGGCCATTCAGCCCATCGAGTCCACTCCGCCATTCAATCATGGCTGATGCGCATTTCAACTCCACTTACCCGCATTCTCTTAATTCCCTTAATTCCTTGTGATATCAAGAATTTGTCAATTTCTGCCTTGAAGACATTTAGCGTCCCAGCCTCCACTGCACTCTGTGGCAATGAATTCCACAGGCCCACCACTCTCTGCCTGAAGAAATGTCTCCGTATTTCTGTTCTGAATTTACCCCCTCTAATTCTAAGGCTGTGTCCACGGGTACTAGTCTCCTCGCCTAACGGAAACAATTTCTTAGTGTCCACCCTTTCTAAGCCATGTATTATCTTGTAAGTTTCTATTAGATCTCCCCTTAATCTTCTAAACTCCAATGAATACAATCCCAGGATCCTCAGCCGTTCCTCATATGTTAGACCTACCATTCCAGGGATCATCCGTGTGAATCTCTGCTGGACACGCTCCAGTGCCAGTATGTCCTTCCTGAGGTGTGGGGACCAAAACTGGACACAGTACTCCAAATGGGGCCTAACCAGAGCTTTATAAAGTCTCAGTAGCACAACAGTGCTTTTATATTCCAACCCTCTTGAGATAATTGACAACATTGCATTCGCTTTCTTAATCACGGACTCAACCTGCATGTTTACCTTTCGAGAATCCTCAACTAGCACTCCCAGATCCCTCTGTACTTTGGCTTTACGAACTTTCTCACCGATTAGAAAGTAATCCATGCTTCTATTCTTTTTTCCAAAGTGCAAGACCTTGCATTTGCTCACATTGAATTCCATCAGCCATTTCCTGGACCCCTCCTCCAAACTGTCTAGATCCTTCTGCAGCCTCCCCACTTCCTCAGTACTACCTGCCTGTCCACCTAACTTTGTATCATCGGCAAACTTTGCTGGAATGCCCCCAGTCCCTTCATCCAGATCATTAATATATAATGTGAACAGCTGCGGCCCCAACACTGAACCCTGCGGGACACCACTTGTCACCGGTATACTATTAATGTATATTATTCAAAATCCCAACATTAATCAAGGTCCTAAACAACTTCCACAATCATAAGACCATTTATTAGTTTCCGTGAACTCAGTGTCGCAATAGAAAGACAGAAACACCGCCTCACGCATGTGTTTACTTTCTCTGCCATTTCTTTCATGAATGGCCCAGTGAAGTGATGGGAATAAAGAACTTATGTTTGCAAAGGGCTGTGTAACTAACCCTTACATTAAAAAAAAATCCAGTCACTGTTGCTTGAGCCGCTTGTGTTTCTTTGTTTTTACCAGCATTTTCACATGTTCCTCAGTACAGGTCATCCAGATTCACTTACCTCTTTGATGCAATGCTTTTATGGAATCTTGAGATCATCTTCAGATAATCCAAAATTCGAATAATTGATGTTCGGATAATTGAAGGTCCTCTGTATTCAGTGTCCCGAAATCCACCACACTCCGGGCTAATGAATTCCACAGATTCATGATCCTTTAAGAGAAGTAATTCCTCCTTATCGCTGTATTAACTCTGCTTATCTAAAACCATGAGGAGAAAGTGAGGTCTGCAGATGCTGGAGATCAGAGATGGAAATGTGTTGCTGGAAAAGCGCAGCAGATCTTAGCCTGCTGGACCAACTTTCCTCATTCCTGATTTTATCTTAGCCTGCTGGACCAACTTTCCTCATTCCTGATTGACCTCTTTCCACCTATCACATTTCCGACGCCCCTCCCCCAAGTCCCTCCTCCCTATCTTTTATCTTAGCCTGCTGGACCAACTTTCCTCATTCCTGATTGACCTCTTTCCACCTATCACATTTCCGACGCCCCTCCCCCAAGTCCCTCCTCCCTATCTTTTATCTTAGCCTGCTGGACCAACTTTCCTCATTCCTGAACGGACCCCACCACCAAGGATATATTTCCCTCCCCTCCCCTATCAGCATTCCGTAAAGACCGTGACTCCCTCGTCAGATCCACACCCCCCACCAACCCAACCTCCACTCCCGGCACCTTCCCCTGCAACCGCAGGAGGTGCAAGACTTGCGCCCACACCTCCCCCCTCACCTCCCTCCAAGGCCCCAAAGGAAACTTCCATATCCGCCACAGATTCACCTGTACCTCCACACATATCATCTATTGCATCCTTTGCACCCGATGTGGCCTCCTCTATATTGGGGAGACAGGCCGCCTACTTGCGGAGCGTTTCAAAGAACACCTCTGGGACACCCGGACCAACCAACCCAACCACCCTGTAGCTCAACATTTCAATTCCCCCTCCCACTCCACCAAGGATATGCAGGTCTTTGGACTCCTCCATTGTCAGACCACAGCGAAACGACGGTTGGAGGAAGAATGCCTCATCTTCCGGCTAGGAACCCTCCAACCACAAGGGATGAACTCGGATTTCACCAGTTTCCTCATTTCCCCTCCCCCCAGCCTGTCTCAGTCAAATCCATCAAATTCAGCACCGCCTTCCTAACCTGCAATCTTCTTCCCGACCTCTCCGCCCCCACCCCAGTCTGACCTATCACCCTCACCTTGACCTCTTTCCACCTATCACATTTCCGACGCCCCTCCCCCAAGTCCCTCCTCCCTATCTTTTATCTTAGCCTGCTGGACCAACTTTCCTCATTCCTGAAGAAGGGCTAATGCCCGAAACGTCGATTCTCCTGTTCCCTAGATGCTGCCTGACCTGCTGCGCTTTTCCAGCAACACATTTCCATTATCTAAAACCATGACCTCTCATTCTACATTGCTCCACATTGGGAATCAAGTATTCTACATCTACTTTTCAATCCTCTTTAGCACCTTATATACCTTAACTTGATCTCCTCTCGTTCTTCAAAATCATATAGATTCACATTGCCTGTATTTCCACCTTTACATTTTTGTTTTGTTCAGATTTCTGTATAAGTTTATTGGACTTGGAACATCAGATCATGACATAACTAGCCATATAGACTACGCATATCAATACTATGGCTACAAAAGCATTTCAGAAGCTGGGAAATGTGTGGTAAATAAATCATCTGCTAACTCTCCAAAGCCTGTCCACTATCTGCAAACCACAGTGAGGAGTGAGATAGATCTTGCAGTAGACTTCTGATGACCTTCTGCAATCCGCCACCGTAAGAGAGACCAGTTCTGGTCTCTCTGTTAAAGGAAGGATATTATTAAGCTAAAGAGGGTTCAGAAGAGATTTATCAGGATGTCGTCTAGCATTATAAGGAGAGACTGATTGGCTGAAGCCTTTTTCAATGGAGCGTAGGAGGTTGAGAGGTGACCTTATAGATGTTTCTAAAATCATGAGGGGTATAGACAAGGTGAATGGCAGGTATCTTTTCCCTAGAGTGGGAGATTTCAAGACTGGGGGGATATTTTTAACATGAGAAAAGTAAGGTTTAAAAAAGACATGAGGGACAATCACAGAGGGTGAATTGTGTCTGAAATGAACTTCCAGAGGAAGTAGTGGATGCGGATATAGTCACAATGTTTAAAAGACATTTAGATAAGTGCATAAGTAAGCAATATTTGGAGAGATGTGGGCCAAGTGCAGGCAGGTGGAACTAGTTTAGTTTGGGATTATGGACTAGTTGGACCGAAGGATCTGTTTCCACACTGTATGTCTCTAAGACTCTATGACCTTAAGTGCCCCCTTCCACTATCCAAACTTCACTCTGACTCTATCTCAGCTATTTTACTCATATCTCACCAAGGCTCCTGCTCTACCACTCTCACTGTTGCCTACAACATCCTCCCACTCACACTCAGACACACCAGCTCCTGACACCATTAACCCCGCACGCCCTCCTCACTGCCGATTCCTTGGCTCCGGACACCTCCTCACCAAGGTAACAGCTGTACCACCACTTTCATCACCTGCCTCTCTCTCATTCCAGGAGGTAACCACAATAGGGCAAACAGAGGCAAGGCAGATGGTGAGCTGCCCAACATTCAGCTCCTATGCAGAGAAGATTCTGACTCTGGCCACCCAGAGTTGCTGACTGACCATGTCCAAGCCTTTGGACTCTATGGGAACCTGCCCTTGAACTGCTGTACCAGGATCCTCTGACTGAAGGCGATCTCCCTCAACCTGACTGACAACTGCCGACAGCCATGACAAACGTCCTGCCTTTTTGTCTGTACTAAACAGCACGGTATACTGTTGTACTGTAAAGTTGGGGCAAGGTGCAGAAAGACAAGATAAATTTGGAGTGCTGTAAGCATTCGAGTCAGCCCAAACTGAGTGGGCACTAAGAGAGTAAGTGAACAAGCCGGAGAAATAACCTGCTCCAGTCCATGAGCTTGGTGCATGTCCTGGAGTGTACAGTATCCTTGCTGCATCCAATTTACTCTTTTGTTCAACACTCAAGTGTAGAAATGTTCTGTAAGTGGATCAGAGATATACCATGAAGGTTCTTAGAGGCTGGCACATGTTGGATGCCAATGTCTTTGGACATTGAGTGTGTGTGGCTGGTGCCTTATGTGAAACCATTCAGAATAAAGCAGTTCATGTGATTGGCACCACACCCACAAACATCCACTCCCTTCACCACCAACACTCAGTAGCAGCAGTGTGTGTACGATCCACAAGGTGAATTGCAGAAAATCACTAAGGGTCATTAGACAGCATCTCTCAAACCCACAGCCTCTTGCATCCAGAAGGACAAGGCCAGCAGATACTTGGGAATACCACCAACTTCAAGATTTCCTCTAAGCCACTCATCCCCCCCCCTGACTCAGATATATATTGCCATTCCTTCAGTGTCACTGGGTCAAAATCCTGGAATTCCCTCCCGGATGGCATTGATGGGGCTGGTGTAGGGAATGGACATGGACTGCAGTGGTCACGTCGGCAGCTCACCACCACCTTCTCAAGGGCAACTAGGGATGGTTAATAGATGCTGGCCCAGCCAGCTACACCTTCATCCCAGGAATAAATGAATCAAAAGTAGATTAAACTCCCTACAGTGTGGAAACAGGCCCTTCAGCCCAACAAGTCCACACTGACCCTCCGAAGAGCAACCCACCCAGCCCCATTCCCCTACATTTACTCCCGATTAATATGCCTAACACTATGGGCAATTTAGCAGGGCCAATTCACCTAACCTGCACATCTTTGGACTGTGGGAGGAAACCAGAGCACCCGGAGGGGACCCACGCAGAAACAGGGAGAATGTGCAAACTCCACACAGACAGTTGCCCAAGGTGGGAATTGAACTTGGGACCCTGACGCTGTGAGGCAGCAGTGCTAACCACTGAGCCACCGTACCACGTATCCTGAGAATACTTTTGAAATGTTCTACTGCCCCCTTCTCTGGCACTTCAAACCCTGCAGTTCTTTGTCCAAACTACCCACAAATCTTCAGGATAGTTTTTAAAACTCAGAGATGGCATTGTCTGCCTGATCACTTCCTGCTCAATGACATTGTCTCTCTTCCTGTTGCTTTTCGGCCTGGTTATTCCCGATACTCTTGGCCTTCCAGCTGGGATTCTCCATTATAAAGAATGCCAAGTGCTTTGTGTGACAGAGGGAGGAGGGTACAGACACTGAGACCCAGAATTATCACTCACTGGCTAACAATTATCAATGATCGGCAAAAATGGAAATTGCTGGAAAAGCATTTGTTGAGAGAATTCAGAGTTGATGTTTCAGGTCGAATGACCTTCCTCAGAACAGTTTTGAGGAAGGGTCACTTGACCCGAAATGTTAAATCTGATTCCTCTCCACCGATGCTGCCAGACCTGCTGAGCCTTTCCAGCTATTTCTATTTTTGTTCCTGTCTTACAGCATCTGCAGTTCTTTTGGTTTTTAATTATCAACTAATGCTGTACTCTGGCAGAAAGGTTTGCGGTATCATTGTGCAAAGGTGACTGCCTCAACCACACGTCTGAGGCTGGGCAAGGGCACCGACAGTCAGCATCTGTCCTGAGTTTTTCTCCTTACAGAGGGCAGAGGTTGACAGTGGGAATAACACAAACAGTTGTTGCTGGTCTTCAGGGAAATCACTTTCTGAAACCATTAGCAATGGACTGCTGGTAACAATTTAATAAAAATTAACTCCTTTATTATCTCCTCCTTTAGCATGCAGATGGGGTTAAAGCAATCATGTCATGTTAATCTGCTCTTTTTATTAGTCCCTTTCAAGATCTTCAATAGATTAATTCTGATAGAAAATGCATTGGTTGAGCTCTGTGAAATATGACTTTGATGTACTAGGACCGTTATAATGCCAGCAGCGCAGTGTAATTTATTACATAGCACTCTCATAATTTTTAAATCCATAGTGCCTGATTTATGGAACAACATTGGGGTTTTCCCATGGATTTCAGTAGAGCAACATCTCGTGTAGTACTAACACCTAGATTGCAGCATCCTGTATAACCTGAACATGGGACAGGTCTGACTTGGATACCTCTTGTAGTGTTACCACCATTCTGCCCATTTAGGACAGAGATGAGAAATTTCTTCACTCAAAGGCTCGTGAATCTTTCGACCTTTCTACCCCACACTAAGTCAGTGAATATTTCAACAACAAGTCCATTTGAATGTAAGAGGATTAAGCAATACAGAGATCAAGAAGGAAGGTAACATTAAGGTCCTATAGTTTGTGTTGAATGGTGAAGCACACTCAAAGAACAGGAGCTTTCGTGTATTATTTTGTTAACTTCCTATAACATCATGTAGTCTGAAACATTAGCGACACTGTAATCTTACAGAGCTTGGTGACCAGCCTTAGACTGAATCTATGCAGAACAGAAGAGACTCTTACTATAAAAGACAAATATCGCTGTTATCCATTATTGATCTAAGCGAAGGGTTTCAGCAGTTTTAATCTAAGTTCTCATAGACTTGTAACTACAGCATGAAACAGGCATTAAATCTGAGTCAGCTGACAGAGAATTGGCCACAGGGATGGATTTGCTGAAGATGTAAACATTGCTACTGTGTGAGCAGGGAAACATTGAACCTGGATATAAGGTTTGTTTTTCAGGCAGAATAATAGAATCTTTCCCTGTACATGGACCCGTGCTCACCTCAATTTGAAAAGTCTGCTTTGGCACTGGATTCTCCATCTGTGTATTATACTGACTCTGTTAATTATTTGACCCTTTTATCAGTTTGAGTCTGACCATTTTATTGATTATAGTGTGTTGATGGATTCATGTGGTAAATGATAAGACAGGGAACAATGTGACAATGAGATGAGGAAATGCATTTGCCAGAGTGCAGTACTCAATGTTTGCCAAGGCAAAATCCATGCTGCAAGTATCAACTGTTCTATCCTTTAGGTTATTGAATTGCTGATGTCTGAAGGCTTCTGGCTACAATCTATGGGTGCCCTTGTCCCAAATTGTCCAATGGAGAAATTACATAAAATGTTTGTATGGCCAAATTTGGCATCAGCCATCAAACATTTGTCCCGAAGAAGAGTCAAACTGGACTTGGAACGTCAGCTTTGCTTCTGTCACCACAGATGCTGCCAGACTTACTGAGTTGCATTGGCATCAGTCTCTTGCTGTCTGCAGATTGGCTGATGTTACTGAGTACCCGGTGACAGGCTGGAATGAGGCAGAGTCAAAAATGTTTAAGCTGGAATGACCTTGATCATAATGAGAACTGATGGATTAGGTTTTTCTTAAACAGTACACTGGCTGGGTAAGTCACTGGCTAGATCCAGCATGGATCATCATGAGAAGGTGGTGGTGAGCTGTTTTCTGGAACCACTGCCGTCCTTGTGGTGTAGGGATGCCTACAGTGTTGTTAGAAAGGGTGTTCCAGGATTTTGACCCAGTGATACCGAAGGAAGGGTGCCATCATTTTAAGTGAGGATAGCATGTGGCTTTTATGGAGATCTTGCAGCATCTGCTGCTCTTGCCCTTCCAGATGGTTGACATCATGTGTTCAGAAGGTGCTAATAGGGACCCTCAGTAAGTTACTGCAGTGGATCTTGTATATAGTACACACCACTACCGCTGTGTGACAGTGGTGGAGCAGTGAATGTTGAAGGTGGTGGATGTGGTGTCGATTACCCAAAGGATTCTGGGTAATGTTGAGCTTCTTGAGTGTTGTTAGAGCTGCATCCTTCCAGGCAATTGGGGCACCTTCCATCACACTCCTGATGTGTGCCTTGTAGATGCAGACTTTGAGATGATTTATATCTGTGGAAAACAGCTGGAAAAAGTGACACACTCCATTGGCACCCTCCCTGGAAAAGTGCAGAGTTCCTTAGAGAACTGCCGTCCTATTGTCTTCACCCCAACAATCTGTTTGTGACCCTCACTGTACTTTTATCCTTTCTGTTCACTGCTCACTCCTTCAAACTAATGCATCATCAACACCTTACACTTAAATAGCATCTAAGATCCCAAGCTGCTTAACAGGGAGCATTATCAAGTTAAATTTGATGCCAGACTACATATGGAGACATTTGGGCAAGTGAACAACATCTTATTCAAAGATCTAGGCACTAAAGTGAATCTGAAAGAATTAGACAATTGTGGAGGTGTTTGAACAAGGAATTTCAGAGCTACGACCCAGGGTGCTGAAGGCAAGGCTGCCAAAGGTTTTGCAAACGGTAGATACTCATGAGGCCAGGATGGAAGCAGCACAGAGGCCTCACAAGGTTGGCATTGTAGTGATGGTCCCTGGGAGGGCAAGATCATGGAGGAATTGGCTGAGGAACACCCAGAAGGATAATATCTGTTACTACAAACCCCAAGATATTCAGAAGGATGTGACACCACTGGAAACACCTCAAAATGATCCCATTGAGAAATTACATTCATTTCATAGAAACAAAGAGAAATAAAAAAAACTCCTTTAGGTGTGGGGAAGACTGGTTCAAAATGGATGGGAGTTACACTAATAGCATTTCTTGAAAAGCCAGGAACATGCAACCGTTCCTTCAGTCATTACAGTATAAAAGAAGAAAACTATTCTCAACTTCAACTTGTCCCACAACACTTTACAGTCAATGTATGATTTTTGAAGAGTTTTAATGCAGGAAATGCAGCAGTCAATATGTGTACTCTCCAAATCAGCAATTAGATAATGATGACATTGTTTAAGGGATAAAAATTGGCCATAGAAAAAATAAATAAAAACTGGTGAAGAGACTTGATATACTTTGAAATAGTGTCCTGGAATATATTAGATGTCAGATAGGGCCTTGGTTTAATAGTTCCTTCAAAACACAGAACCTTCCACAATGAAACACTGCCTCAGTTCTTGAATGGGGGCTTTCAGCCTGGAATTTGCCCCAATGTAAGACTGGGACTGACAATTTTCTGCAGAGGCAAGACAATGGGACAGCCGTGTGAGACACGGTCTAAGACAATGGCCAGGCATTCTCGAAGAATGAGCTGTCAAATACACAAGGGAAGAAAATGTCATTATCATGGTATATGAGAACTGTCAGCTCGATGTTCTGCCTAGTATCTGATAAGAGCTCTTAATTCAGGAGATATTCTCTTGATTTTATGAAGATTCTTGCACAAATCACCAAGTAGCAAAGGCTTATTTTATGGAGGAGGTCACTTGGCCCATTTTATCAAGTATTGGCTGTTTGGCAGAATTTTCCAAGTTGCTCCACTCACCTGCCTTTTATCCACAGCCCAGCAAATTTCTTTCCCCTTCAAGTATTTGTTTGTTTCCCCTTTGAAATTTACGATTGAATCTGTGATCACTGCCTTTTCAGACAGCATATTCCAGCTCACAGGAATTCACTGGGCAAAAACATGTTTCTGTCCATTGCTTTCTGCCAGTTACTGCTAATCCATGCCCCCTGCAACTCCTGGGGGAATAGCAAAAAGATATTTCAGTGCCCCACACTCTCAAGCTCCTCTAATCATACTAAGAGGCAAAGACTCCATAGTCTTACCTGACCATAGGCTCTCATTTAAGAGACAACTGGTGATGACTTAACCTGAGGGTCACCATGCCTCAGCTGAGGGGAGAAAATGGGAAGGAGAGACCTCCATAGTTACTTCAGCAGGGCAGGAATTAAACCCACACTGTAGGCAACACTCTGCATTGCAAACCAGCCAGTCAAGCTGAACTATAGAGTTGTTCTCTCAGTCGAGTGAGACAGCTGTGGTGGTTTAACTTGAGGGTCACCATACCTCAGATGAAGGGAGAGGTTAAGTAGGAGTGTCCTTTATGGTAACCTCAGCCAATATGAGAATCAAACCCACACTATTACCTTTGCTCCGCACTGCAAACCAGCTGTCCCCCAACTGAGCTAACCAGCCTTTGATCATGCTATATGTTTCAGTACTGTTAACTCATTTGATTGCCTCATGCTATAGCCTGGACATTAATATGTTAAGTTCACTATTAATCTGCTTCTCATGGCTGGTGAGTAGATCTAGGTACTACAGACTCAGGTCAAGGAGTCAGTCAGTTAGGAGGCTTGTGAAGTTTTGGAATTCTCAATGTCAGACCATGGTAAATGTTCAGTTATTGAGTATATTCTAAAAATAAATTTTTGAACTCTAATGGAATTAAGCAATATGGAAATAGGGTGGGAAAGTCGCATTTTGGTTGAAGGTCAGGCAAAATGGTGTTGAGTGATGGAACAGACTAGTGGGGTTTTCATTAGGTCACAGTCCTGGACCTTCTTCCCATAGCACGATAGGTGTCCCTACACCATTTGGACTGTAGCGATTCAAGAAGAGAGCTCACCCCCACACCTTCTCAAGGACAATAAACATTGGTCTTGCCAGTGATGCCCAGGTCCTTCTCAGGTCCTTCTTGCAACCTGACCAGAGCATCTCATGAGGATATCCCCCATGAAGTCTATTTCTTGATTAAGTTTGAAAGTATTCAATTGAAACACAACAATTGAAAATCATATAAAATACATTTACTTTTATTACATCAATGATATTAAATTTTCTATTAGAAATAGCATTTACAATTCTATTAATTAAAGCAATAAAATGTCTAGCCACAGTCATTGATTAAATCTTTAGTCCATTTTATCTTTTTTCTTCCAGTATTCCCTTAAAGCATGGAAGACACTTGCTGATGAGATAAACCCATGACAAGAGCCTATGGATGGAGACTTCTGATCTGCGGAGGCTGCTCTGGCTGAGCAGGAGACTATCCCACTTTTACGGCTTTCCTGAGTGATTTTCATGTGGATTCATTTAAATGATCATCAAGGGATCAATGTTGATGTCAGTGCATCCACTCTCTCCCGCACTTCTACCTTTCCTCCATTTCCTTTTCTTTACGATGTGACACACACACACATGCAGACACACACACAGACACACACATACATACATGCAGACACACACACAGACACACATCCACAGACACACACACACACACACAGACACACACCCACAGACACACACACATATACACGTAGACACACACACAGACACACACACATACACACGTAGACACACACAGACACACACACACACGTAGACACATACACAGACACACGTAGACACACACAGACACACACACAGACACAGACACACATACGCACACACAGACACGCACACACACAGACACGCACACACACAGATATGCACACATACACACACGTGCAGACACACACATAGACACACACAGACAGACATACACACAACACACAGGCACACAGATACACACACACATACACATACATACACACACACAGAGACACGTGCACAACACACAGGCACAGGCACACACACAGACACAACCACGCACACACAGACACAGACACAACCACACACACAGACATGCACACAACACACAGACACAGACACAACCACACACAAAGACACACACATGCATGTGCACACACACAAACACACACAGACACACACAGACACACACACAAACACAGACACACACACACAGACACGCGCACAACACACAGGCACACGTGCACACACAGATACAACCACGCACACAGACACAACCATGCACACAGACACAACCACACACGCACACAGATACATGCACGCAGACACACACACACACATACACACGTAGACACACACACACACAGACGCATGCACACAGACACATTCCAGACACAGACACACACACATAGACACACACACACAGGCACACGCACACACAGACACACAGACACAGACACGCACACACACAGACACGCACACATACACATGCACACATACACACACACATGCAGATACATACGTGGACACACACAGACAGACATACACACAACACACAGACACACATGCACACAGACACGCACATACACACACATACTTACACACACAGAGACACGCGCACAACATACATGCACACGCACACACACAGACACAACCACGCACACACAGACACAGGTACAACCACATACACACACAGACACACAGATATACACACACACAGACATGTGCACAACACTCAGGCACACACACAGACATGCACATAACACATGCATGCATGTACACACACATACAAAGACACACACAGACACAAGCACAACACACAGACACACACGCAAACACAGACACACACACAGACACGCGCATAACACACAGGCACATGCGCACACATAGATACAACCACGCACACAGACACAACCACACACGCACACAGACACACGCACAACACACAGGCACACACAGACACACGCACACATGTGCACACACACACAGACACTGACACAACCACACACACAAACACACGCACGCATGTGCACACACACAGACACTGACACAACCACACACACAAACACAAACACACATATAGAGACATGCATGCACACACGCAGACATAGGCACAACCCCACACACACACACACACACACACACACACACACATAGACACAGACACAACCACACACAAATGCACGCATACACAATCACATGCACACAGACACAGATACATACAGACCAATCAATGATGAAACTTCCTGGTTTCCCAGTTTAAAGTCTTGTTGATGACTGAGTGTTACAGACAGACACAAGGTTCACAAGCACTAGGTTCAGGAAGCACTGAAGATTGGGGCAGCCACTGAAAAAGCTCAGTGGGAAAAAGCTGCTGCTGAAGGTATTTCTGATGTGGTGCACCAAGGGGCAGGAAACCACATAAAGTCCCTCAAGCTGCAGTTTGGCATTAAATGGCCAATGTAATGAGACTCTTCATGTATTACATTAAAATAAACTATTTTATATTGCAGATTTTATGAATAAAGTATCCTTTTCGAAGAATAACAAAAGTTGGCTTTGCCAGCAGTGCCCACATCTCATAAATGAGTAAGTAAGTTTTGAGACATTAATGTATTTGTAAAAGGAGATACAAATCATTCTTTAATTTCTAACGTTTAAGTGTTAATTTTTGCGTTTGAAGTCTGGATTATTTAAAGCTATTTTAAAATACCAGCGCGACATTAATGGGATTTCATTAGTGTGCATATTGAACTAGTAGGAGAGAATTATTCTTCTGGAAGTTATGACTGTATCTGCTTCCATCACCCTTTCTATGTTGTGCCTTACATAATCACAATAATCTTGTGTAAACAATGCTGTCACCTGTAAATTCTGGGTCTTTTGCCAAGCACCTTAAAGCTGTCTCCTCGTTACTGATTCTTCTGCCACTGAGAATTGCTACTTTATTTACTCAATCAAGCACGTTCAAGATTTTAAACACTTCTATTAAATGGCTTCTTAACCTTTTGTGCCCTAATACCAGCTTCTCCAGTCTCTCCACAAATCTGAACTTTCCTCATCCAGACTAAATCCTAGTAACTCTCTTGTGCCCCTGAATTTCTGCTGTGGAATATGAGGTGTAGGTACACAGACAATAAGAAGTGATGAGCCACAGGAATCAGTGCTGGAGCTTCAACTATGGCATGTCACTATTGCTACGTCTTGTGTCTATATTGACCCATCTACTCTTTGGCACCCTTTGTGCTCTCCAATAGCCTCTAACCACCCTCCTTCATGCAATTTTATCTGTAACACCTTCTATTATTTTCTTCCTCATGGAATCTCAACAGCGGAAACTGGCCATTCAGCCCACTGATTCCACACTGACCCTTCAAAGCACATCTCACTCAGACCCATGCACTACGCTGTCCCTGTAACCCTGCAATTCCCATGGCTAATCCACATAGCCTGTACATCCCTAGACCCATGGGGCAATTTAGCATGGCCAATCCACCTAACCTGCACATCTTTGGATTGTGGGAGGAATCCGGAGCACCCAGAGGAAACCCATGCAGACACAGGGAGAATGTGCAAACTCCACATAGACAGTCATTTGAGGCTGGAATTGAACCCGGGTCCCTGGCACAGTGAGGCAGTGGTGCTAACCACTGAGCCACCCCAAAAAAATTTCATCTTATTTAATCTAATTTTCTAATCAAACTGCTCAGAGGCGCAATTGCACAACTCTGGAGCAGGTGGGACTTGGACCAATACCTCCTGGTCCAGGTGTAGCGACACTGTCTCTGCATTACAAGAGGGCCCCACATGTACTTGTGTAGTTTCTCTTCCCATGCATGTCTCCTCCATGTAGTCTCAGTCATAGCGACCGTGAAACCATTGCCATTGATTGTAAAGAAAATCTACCCTGTGCACCAATCTCCTTCAGGGAAGGAAATCAGACTCTTACCAAGATATGACTCCAAACCATAGGCAAAGTGGTTAACCTTTAGCTGGTCTCTGAAATGGCCTTGTGAATGATTCAGATGGACAATTAATTCTGGGTTTACACATCCCATGAAAGCATTAAGAAAAACAACATCTGTGTTCTAACTACTCTCTGGGTAAATTACATTTGTGCTTAGCCTGATGACAGTGATGAGGAGGAGCCTATGACCAATTTAAGGTTGCATTAACTGATTTTCCCTTTTCTGCCACTTGGAACAGATCAAGACACAAATCTGAGTCCTTCCTGCTTTACTTCTGGCAGCTCACTTAACAAAGCCAGTCATCGCTGTGACTCTTTTAGTAATCCTTTATCCATTGACCTTTATCGAGTCTTACATCCTGCACTTAATGGGAGATTTCTCTTGTGTATTGTGTGTGAAAACTCTTAAAAGCTCCTCACTCAAAAATCTCCCTGCATCGTATCAGAGTCACAGAGAATTTACACACCAAAAAACTGAGCATTTTTCCAGGAATTGTCACTATGTCTGCACAGGGCAAAGTGTTAACTCTAATATGCTGCAAAGAGTGATCTAATCTCAAGGTTCGGACCTTTTTCTAAACCAGAAGGGCAAAGTGCGAGTAATTTATAACATTCATCAGAACCAATCAATTACGCAGAACCTCATAGTCACCACAAGGGATTGGTTTTGCTTCTAATAATTTATTGCACAAGTTTAATTTAATGGGGTGTGTCTGGATTTGTCCCTAAACCTGCAGCAGTTCTGAGCCCAGACGTCAATAATCAGCAAGCACATCTTGCAGAGAGCCTACTCTCACACAAGCTGCAATACACCGTCAGAGGAATGTGGATAAGCTCCAGTGGGCAGTTATCAAATGGGAGTCCACAACAGAGGAAATAAAACCCCTCCATCAATACTTTGAGCTATTTTACTTGCTGTGTGAAAGCTGCAATAATCCTGATGGTGTCCTGATAATATTCCTGGCCTTGTTTTACTTGTAAGAGGAGCAGCATTAATGCCACCACTCACAAACCCAGAGTCAGTTGACTGTGAAGGTTGGAGTCCTTTCGAATTAGTATTTGCTTGTGGAGAAGGCATGCTAAGCTAAAGGGACCATGTCACCTCAGCTTAGTTGGCTGCACTGTCACTATTGAACCAAAACGTTATGAACCAAATTCATTCTGGATTTCAGCAGGTATTCCAGGGTGACACTTCAGGGCAGCAGCAACATTGACTTGCATTTGTATAGCCTCTTTAAAGTAGCACACAGGGCACTTCAGGAGTGTGTGTCAACAAACTTGATCACAAAAGGAGTATTTCGGGATTGGTGACCAAAAGGAGATAGATTTTAAGGAGGATCAAAGAGTCCCTACAGTGTGGAAGCAGGCCATTTGGCCCATCGAGTCCACACCAACTTTCCAAAGAGCAACCCACCCAGATCACCGCCGCCCCACCCTATCCCTGTAACCCTGCACTTCCCATTGCCAATTATCTAAACCTGCACATCTTTGGACTGTGGAGGGGAAACCAGAGCACTCAGAAGAAACCCACGCAGAAACAGGGAGAATGTGTAAACTCCACACAGAGAGTCACCCAAGTCTGGAATTGAACCTGGGTCACTGGTGAGACAGCGGTGCTAACCACTGAGCCACCATACCTTAAAAAAGGTGAGAGGGCAGGAGATGTGGAAAGCATTAGAAAGAGAATTCCAGAGCTTGGGAGCAAGGCAGTTGACCAACAATGGAAGAGTGAGGCAAGTAGCGCATGAGCAAAGGATTTTCTATAAAACGCTGCGTATTCTGTTGTTTTTCTCCCCCACTTTACCATCAGTGAAAGCACCTTTAAAATTTGAGCAAAGCTGTCTGGAACTCTCTATTTCAGCCTTGGCCTTCTGAAGCTTCCATGCTCAATAGCGTCTCTAATCACCTCCTTAACTGAACTCCAATTCCAAACGCCACCTTAAAAATGCTTGGTCTGTCAAACTGCATTCTACAAACAACGATTGATTTGCTGCTGGACAGTGCAGTTCCACATAATAAATCAGACAGGAAATGGAGAAGACTTCTGATAAATTGTCTTAAGTTTTTGCTTTGAGGGTTCTGTGGTACCATGTGAAATCCTTGGTGTACCAGTGACTGACAGCAAGCTGTTATGCTGTCTGAATCTGCTGCTTCCTTAGTTAATGAATCATTATTCAAGTCTTCAGTAAACACACAGCACAAGCCTCGAAATGAGATGCCAAGATTGTTGATACTCCGTGTTTGCCTTTGCTGTTTGAGAATCTCAAGCTTACAACAGCTGGTACAATGACAGTGGGACATTTCATATTTATCCTGTGGGAACTGGAATAACTGAAACACGTAACTGGAAAGCAGCACTTTGAATGGAGACAATTCATCTTCTGACTTCCAACTTCCAGGTTGATGGGGTCATGGAGGTCAAGACACAGAAAGAGAGCCCATTGACCACAAGTCCATCAGGCAGTGATTAACCGAGGTCCTGCAGGGAAGGGAGATGGTTGATCATTTCTGACGGTTCGCTGAGCAGACTATCAAATTGGCAAATTGCCTCCTCTCCAGAACTGGCAGACAAGCATCAAGAATTAGCTTGGCTGGTGGTGAAAAAGGTTCTTCCAGTCAGATCCATTCCTATCCCCCCAGAGTCTCCCTTTCTGCCTATGGTCTGAAAGGCGGTTGTGGTGGGGAAGAAGCTGTAAGCTCGTCTCCTTAGGGAATGTGTCTTTGTAAAAATATTTAGCGACTGAGGCAGTGGTTTTTGTCGAGGTTCATGCCGAGCAGCTCCATGATGCAGGATGCTTGTGCTCTGTGGGCTGTTTCCATGAACACACACTGAGACCAACACCGACTGCGTCTGGAAGATCAACAACTTGTTCTTTGGTCTGTCTGACACCTTCAGGTCTCTCAGTGCAAGGAGTTGTCCTCGACTGTGTGTTGCAGACAGGTGTCAAAAAGTGTGGTACTGGAAAAGCACAGCCGGTCAGGAAGCATCCGAGGAGCAGGGGACTGGATATTTCAAGCACAAGCTCTTCATCAGAAACTCTGATCTTCAGCATCTGCAGTCCCCACTTTCTCCCTGTTGCAGACTGGCACATTCCAAAGTCTGGGAGGAACCACTGAGGCCACTAAATCTTGGAGCAGCTGCTGTAGAGATGCAAAGGGGAAAGGTGACTGTCTAGGACCTTTCAACCATGTACATTGTCAGGCTGGAAAAGGTAGAGAGACTCACTAAAAAAATACATTACAAGTCGGGAGTATTGAGGCACTTCAGAGTGAGGTGTGCAGTTTAGAAAAAATTCCTACTGCACCTTCTGTAATCACAATTTGAAATGTTTTTGTCCTTGGTTTTTTTTATCCAACACAGAATTAATTTTGTAAATATTACATCTACTCCAACTAGAGAGTTTTGGAGTTGTACAGCATAGAAACAGACCCTTCGGTCCATCTCATCCTGTATCAAATAGAATATGCTGTATTTGGATTTTCTTTCAAATATTCAAGTTGAAATATTTCTTATTTTTATAAAGTTTATGAATGAAGTTCTTTTTAGTAAGAAAAAGGAAGAAGGCCACCGTGCCAATTGTATTCATATGGACATACCTGTTCTAATCAGTTCATGGGGGCCATTATTACCCCATGGCTGTGGAGTAGTCTCTCAAATGGAGAGATGTCTATAGTCTTCTGCAAAGTATCGCTCCGTACCTGCTCTAGTCACTATTTCCACACACATTCCTAGAATTGTACATGTTCACAAGCACTTGTCTTTTAAGTGAGGTTAGAGTTTCTAACACCTTAGTTCCTTGCTGGCACAGCCCACATCACCTGCTCTGCTGGAACTCAGTTCCGTTGACTCATCTAACTGGCTATTTTTCAGATGTGAGCCTTGTAGTTGATGAGTGTAAAATAGAACAGTGCCTGCAGAGAGAAACAAAAGCTCACTCCAGGAGGCTCCTCAGTGATGAGCAGGAGGGGAGAATGGATTTATTTTTATTTCCTTGTGGGATGTGCCCATTGTTGGTCAAGTCAGTATTTATTGTTCATCTCTAATTGCCGTTGACAAGTATAATATGCTAATTGTCATGGCTGATCGCCAAAACTCAGAAATCAATACAATATTGTCAGAGGTAAAACCATTAAAGTTTTCAAGATAAAATCCTTGACAATGGAGGTGGTGGAAATGATCATTTTGAGGGGGAGGATTAGGATGAAGCTCCTTTGGAGTTAGATCGAACAATCTCCTTCTGCGTTGTAATTTCAGTACAATTGTTCCCCTGGAATACAATTGCTCCTGCCCAGTGTCTGGTGAAGAATGGAAGGATGTTGTATAGTGAGAGTGATTGACATCTGCTGCAGAAAGTACAGGGTTGTCTGACCGATGCCAGGGCTCAGGATATCTGCTCAGAGTTGGAGAATAAGTTACAGTGGGGAGGGGAATATCCAATAGTCATGATTCACATTGGTACCAATGACACAGGCAGAATTAAAAAGAAAGTTATGCTGAGGGAATATGAGAAGTCAGGTGCTAAATTACAAAGCAGAACCTCAAAGATAATAACTTCTGGATTACTACCTGAACTACATGGCACAGGGCAAGTACGGTTATGGAAATGAATGAATGGCTGGTGTGGGAAATTGGATTATGGTTCATGGGGTACCAGCCAACACAAAGAGGTATTGCTGAGTAAAAGGCACTATATAAATACAAGCAGTTGTTGTTAACTGGCTCGACCAGTCTCTCAGCTTTTTTCCCTTACTTATGATACAACATTCTTCAATTCTTCAGCAGACACTGGGTATGGTTTTGTTTCAGAGGAACAAATGGAATTTCCAGAAAGGAGAATCAAGCCTGTGCTCATGAAGTGAAAGAGTTTTATTCCATCCCTCCCCCACGCATGGTTATGGTCCCACCACTCCCATTGTAGGGGAACTTCTTCTGAATAGCTCACTGGTTTTATCTGTGACATTATCACATTAATAGCCTCTATATTGCTGAATAGTTATATGATGTTTTCCATGTTAGAGGGCAGATGAAGGCACAGCCACTGAAGATGGAGCAACAAAAACAGACTTACAATGCAAAAACACCTAATAAATACAAGACCTTCTCTTGTGCAACAGGATGAGACTTTGCTAATTGATCCCATCTGATTTTGAACCAGCAATTGTGCCTGTGAATCTTAACATTGCATTTTGTCAGACATAAATCTGGCTCATGTCAATAGTGCTGGTTGATACGTGCGAAAGCACTTGGGAACATGTTCTTAATCAGCTTGCCGTGCCCCTAGTGATAATAATATTTTATTGCATTTTCTCGTACAGTATTTTGGTACCACCTTTCTTTGACATGTCCCACCTGACCCACATTGGTATTTATGCTCTACGTGAGCCTCCTCCTATCTCATTTTATTAAAACCGATCAGAAGCATTCTTTTTTTATGCCTTGTAGATGTATCCAAGTCTCCCTTGATTACATCAACTCTGGTGTGAATTGTGACCTCCTCAGTCTTTTAAAACATGATTTGAAGTATCTCTTTTCCCAAAGTATTGGCAAGTCCTCCTGGTTGTGCACTAACCTATAAAACAAGTTACATTGAAAGGCTCTGAGGCAGAACCGTTCAGAAAACTCCAGTGATCAAAAGCTCTTTGTTGGATGGGAATTGCCTGGGTCATCCTCAAATGGTGGAAGTGCACATCTCCCTTCCAGTTGGTAATGTGCTTTTAACACTTGATCTTCTAAAGGAAACTGTACTCACTCGTTGATAAAGAAAAGACCTTTCCTTTTGTGCCCAAATTAATGTCTAGGATATAAACATCACTGTCAGCATTGATTGCTACAACAACTGCCCAATGTGCAATGGTAGGCTCACAGTATTGATGGGAGCAGTTTAGTGTTGACTTGCTACCTCCACTCCAGGACTGAGAATGCCACACTGGAGCCATGTAGCTCATTAAGGCCTCGTTTTCTGAAAACAAAGTTATGTCACAAGCTGTGAACATTGCTGACTAGGCCAGGATTTGTTGCCCAACCCTAACTACTTTTGAACTGAGTAGCTTACCACAGGGCTCCAGAGGGGAATTAGGAGTCAACCGCATTACTGTGGGTTTGGACTGGGTTTAATCCTTTAACTGCCTATAACTATCAATAGTTGTAAGTTCTTTACTAATATTGAATACTTGCAAAGGCGATGTTTCCTGTACTTCTGTTCTTTAGGTCCCTTTACCTGACTTACCAGCAATATTGACAAAGTTTACTGCAGTACTTACCTGATTGGGAGGTATAGCATTCAGTATAAATTAATTAAAATGACTAACTAACTAACCCAATTAGGGTGGCAGAGCAGGTGATGTGCTGCAACTGCAGGATGTGGGTGCTCTTGGATGCCAGTATGATCCAGGGTAAAGACACCTGCAGTTAGGATAGGCAACTGCAGAAAGTTGGCACTGCAAGACATTGTGGCACACCAGGAAATAGGTGAGAAATTTGCTAGTCACTTTATTCCAGGAGATGGTCACACCTTTTCAAGTAACATCATCTGATTTATCCAGTGTGAGGAATGAGAGAGTGTGACTATGAGTAATTGAGGCAAAGGAACCTAAAGGACAGGAGATATAGTCTTTGCAAGTGTTCAACAGATTTGAGGTTTTTGCAACTTGCATGAATGAGAGGGAGGAATGCAGAGTGGACAAACAAACTGATCATAGCACCATGGTACATGAAGCCATTCAAGTTGGGGGAGCAAAAAGAATGTAGTGGCTGACCAGACCCTTGACCACTGTCTTCGCCTCTCTCAGCTGATGAAACGTGATTTCCCTGACTCTAATGCTAACCGTATAGTGCTGACCATATTCCCCACACTATAATCAAACAGATGCTCTGGCCTCAAACAGCCCAAGTAGGTGGCTGGCTGTGGCCAAGGCCCCAGGCTACATGTGGACTGTGCCCATGACTGATGATATCGAGACTCCCTGACAAACAGTAGGCCACCCACCTTGACTTGTCTGAGGGCAGGCCACCATCTATTTACCAACATGGCCATTTGCTTGAATGAATGTGCAGCGTGTTTGCCGTGCAGGCAGCTGGCACATGCTGCAGGAGTTCGATTGGCATCTTGTGGGTTAAAAGCAAGGCACAATCCCACCCACCCACTCTGGACTAATCCATTCTGACAAGCAGCCTGCCTGTGTGTCTGTGTTAAAGAACAGGCAAATCCAGCAGTACTGATAGCCTTCGGCACTGACAGAAGTGCCAGTGTGCTAACAGACGTGGCAAGGCATGGGTGCTGTGAGCATGCAGGTAGGCACTAAGACATCAAGCAAGCAGCCCTGAGATGCAGCCTGGTCCAATCTGAGAGCTGGGATTCCATCTCTGCGCACGTTAACTTTTCCTCCAGCTAGGCTAGTAGTTAGTGCAATGCAGGTCAGCATTTCCAAAGCAACTTGCACCTGAATTGGAGAGGTGCCATGATGGTTGGAAGGGTTTAGCAAATGTCAGATGCTAATGTGTGTGAATGAGAGGTGCGTATAGCTGATGTCCATGAACAATGCCCTGAATGTTAATAAAGTGAGGCACAGGATTAATAAGGCACTTGACAAGCGATAAATGACCTTAATTGGCAACTGACTTCTACCTAGACAAAAACTCGCCTTGCCACTTAGAAGATACATAAAGGATACAAAAAGCTGCTCCTGATGTTGAGCGAGGCCTCAGCACATGTCTTGTCTGATCCGATCACAAATCATGCCAAAGCCCACATCATTCTGGCCCCATAAGACTTCACCCAATATATTCGGGAAGAGTAGGTATGGTTTCATGAAAAAAAATTCATGTTTAACCAATTTATTAGAGTTCTTTGAAGGAATAACATACACCATGGATAAGGAGAAGCCCATTGATGTACTGTACTTGGATTTTCAGAAGGCATTTGACAAGGTTCCACATCAAAGGTTATTGTCCAAAATAGGAGCACATATTCAGGGGTGGGTGGGGGGGGGCAAGGAGGCAACATAATATTTAAAACCAATTGGCTGTGAAACAGAGTATGCATAAAT
The DNA here is from genome assembly GCF_037043375.1 of Chiloscyllium plagiosum. NCBI lineage: Eukaryota > Metazoa > Chordata > Chondrichthyes > Orectolobiformes > Hemiscylliidae > Chiloscyllium > Chiloscyllium plagiosum. Next base: position 7,919,900 of record NW_028270170.1, read on the forward strand.
GAGTGGAATGAGTGATTAAAGAGTGACCTCATTGGTGTTCATATGGCAATTAAAGCAGTTGATAGATTTGATAAAAAGAGAGCAGAGTCCAGAACAAGGGAGCTTAAAGTTAAAATTCAAGCCAGGCCATTTAGGGACAATAACAGGAAGCATATCTGCACACAATGGGGAATGGAAATCTGGGACTCTCTCCTACAAAAAGCTGCTGAGGCCATTTGTCAATTTGAAATTCCAAACTGAATGCTGATATTTGTTGGGTAAGATTATTAAAGGTTACAGAATCAAGGTAGGTAGGAGCTAAGACATGGCTTGCATTAACTGAATTTTAGAATAGTCATGATGTTGAGTGGCCTCCTCCTATTCCTAAATCTTACTGTGTCACTGTATGTACATATTTATTGTTTATCAATAGGAGCTTGTCAGAATGTTTTAGGTTTCCACTGGGACAAGGAGGCTTAGCTGTCCCTGCTTCAGGTTAGGCTTTTCCTCAAAAGAGTCAGTGCTTAAAACTGCATTCATTCCAAGGCGTGAGCACTGTTTACAAGGTTAGCAATTCATGCCCATGTCTATACACCCCTAAGAAGGTGATCACTGGGGTTTTGCTATAACTACGTGACTCACTAGGACATTTCCAAAGACAGGTTAGACTGGAGTCACATATTGGGTATGGACATATTTGGATGACATTTCCTTTAAAGAACATTTCGAACTCGATGGGTTTTACAATAATCTGGTAGTTCCATAGTAACCCCTACTGATAGTAGTCTTTTATTCAATTAACTGAATTTAAATTCTTCAGATATCATGGCGAAATCCAAACCCAACGTTCAGGTTATTTTTGCATGAGTCTTGATAATTAGCTCAATAGTGTAGCCACCATGCAGACCTGATAATGACTGAAACCTATAGCTTGATGTCATCAGATTTTGCAACTTGTTTTGACCATGGACAGTCTTGTGGAAAACTAGGAGGCAAGCATTCAGTTCCAGACTGTGACGATCTCATAGGAAAAAAGCATCTGTTAATACTTTGTTTACCATTTGTCAATGCTTAGTTATATTGCACTTAATATTGTATTGAGGACTGTAATCACTGCCGGGATGAATTCCTTCTCTGTTCGCTGAATCAGACAACTTTTTAATTTCCTGGATCTCTCTGCATCAAACGTACAAGTACGTGCACAGAATAAAGTGTCGCTAGAATATGTGTGTCGTCCCTTCAATCCCCAGCAGAATGGGTATCCATCAAGGCTAGTTAATTTGATACTTCAAGCCTCTTAATTGAATGCAGTCTTGCTAATTGGAGATCTATGGATGATTTAGCCTGTACACAACATGGGGAATATCATGCCATTGCATTCAAATCAGCTTGAGCTCACCAGATAGCTGAGTGAACAAAAGGCACTGTGCAGACTTACTGAGCTGTACAGGTCATGGAAGGTTGCTCATTCAATTCTGCTTCTGCTGTTGACTTAATCTATTTTAACAGTAACACTGTGGAGGTCAGGGCGCTGGAACCAATATTAACGACTCTTATCTGAAGCGGAATTTTCAGCTTGTGTTCCATTTTACATGTTACATTTTGAATGTCTCTTGAATCAAAATGATAAGGAGAGGAAGCCCAGGGTCTTTGGTTTTGCCTCAGCCACCCTTCCAGGTCGAATTGCCAATTCCAGTTGGATGTAAAGCTGGAGGTGACAATCACATGACCAACTAGCCCTATCTTAACAACCCTGCCAGTGGTCATGTGGCAGGTCAGATAGCTCAGTTGGTTGAACAGCTGTTCTCCGATGAAGAGATAGAGCTAACAGCATGGCTTCAGTTCCCACACCAACTGAAGTTACCATGAAGAACTCTCCTCTCACCTGAGGCATGATGACCCTCAGGTTACACCACCATGTGTTGTGTGTCTCTCTCACTCGCTAGTGAGGGAGCAGCCCTATGGTCCAGTCAGACTATGGTTGCTTTACCATACCATGTAATTGGATGATTTTTGACTGTCAGCTAAGCTGCCTTTGTTCTTATGGCCAACAAATAAAGTCATAATCATAGAGTTATTCAGCGTAGAAACAGGCCCTTCAGTCCACCATGTCTATGCCAACCAATAAACACCAAACTACAGTAATCCCATTCACCTACATGTGGTTCAACCTATGTCCTGGCATTTTAAGTGTTCACTCAGATGCTTCTTAAATGTTGTAAGAGTTACCTGCCTCCACCACCCTCCCAGGCAGCACCTTCCACACATCAACCACACTCTGAATGACAGTACTTTTCCTCAGATCTCCTCGAAACTCCTTACCTTAAACTTATGCCTTCTGGTCTTCGATACATCTGCCATGGGGAAAAGATTCTCACAATTTACCATGTCCAAGCTTCTCATAATTTTGTATAAATCAATCAGATGCCCCCTCAGCTTCCTCTGCTCCAGTAAAAACAAGCACAGCCTATCTCATAGCTGCTCAAAACCGAGACTTTTCAACCCACATAGCATCCTGGTGAATCTACTGTGCACCCTCTCCAGTAAAATCATGTCATTTTGATCGTGTGGTGACCAGGACTGCAGAAAGTCTTCCATCTGTGGCCTAACTAATGTTTTATAAAGTTGTAACAAGATTTCCTTGCTTGTACATTCTAAGCCCCAGCTAATGAAGGTAAGCATCTCACAGGCCTTCTTCACCATCCTGACTACCCTTGTCTACCTGGCATGGGCTTGTATTCCAAAATCACCAAAGTCTACACCAAACTCGTCTTCATAATTTTGAAAGTTTCTCATAATCATAGCTAATCAGCAGGTCAGTTATGTTTCAGCTAACAGCAATGACATCAATATTAATGGGATGCAAAGGTTAGCGAGTGATGCCAACATGACTGAAGGAGAAGAGAGTTTGTCAATTACATACCAGCTGCCATGTTTCCTACATTACAACATTTCAAAATATTTCATTGGGTGTAAAGTCCTTTGGGTAAGACAGTGGTTGTGAAAATTCCTACATAAATGCAGTGTTTCTCTTTTTTTTTCTTGGACACTCCTGCAAAACCCTGACAGATGGAGAATGGTTACTGAGCCTTGGAATCATAGAATTGTCTCTGCCCTTGGAGCTGGGAGGCAGGTGTGGTAAAGGGAAAGGACAAAAGCAGAAAAAACCCAAAATGTGAGCTTTTTTGGGAGGGCATGCATCTTTTGCATAAAGTACTGTCAATTTAATTTAGTGCATGGTAGAGTAACATTGAAATACTGCTTACACTATAAAGAGTTTAAAACCAGGGATCTCAGCTGGCTGGTGGGAAAGTAATTTCAATGAAACGGATTTTACAGGGGTTCATAAATTTGTGCAATTTGTGCAACTGCTACCAGTTAAAGCCATTGGCATGAATGGTGTAGAATGCTTAAGAGACAATTAGATGTGTTTCTAAAAATATAAAAAATATTTGCCTGTTTTACAAGCTATCCAAAGCTTTTGAAAGTGCAAACACAATAGAAATGTAGAAAACACAACAATTTATATATGGGAAATGAGGAGATTCAAAGAACAATGAGGAGATGACAAGATAATGACAAGACAATTACAGATGATGTGGGATACATATTGGCCAGACCACACAGAAGAATTTCCCTGCTCTTAGTGTCTCTCTGTGAGAGAAGTGAATAATAGATATGGTTGAGGCATACATGGAGAATGTGTTCATCTCACAGTCTTATAATAAAATCTTACCTTCTGATGTTCTCAATGCTCCATCCAATGGAAGGTTGCATGGAAAACCTTGTGATGGTGATCATCGCGTGAGACAATTTCATGCAAGTGCTAGCCTCGCATCAATAGTAATCCTGACCTCTGTAGCCAGGTCAACATTTCCTATGCTGAGGCCATGTTTTCTACAACCTCTACCATTGGGGAGAAAGTACAGAAGCCTGAACACACACACCAGCTATTGTTAGAATACTGAATGGACTCACAAACTCTTAACATTCACCTGTACCTGTGTTTTTGTTTTTGCTGCTGTTTACCTATTATTTACTTATCTATGCCATTTAACTCTGTGATCTGCCTGTATTGCTCACAAGACAAAGCTTTTCACTGTGCCTCAGTACACGTGACAATAAATTCAATTCAATTCAATTCATTCAATTCTCTGCTTCTCATCTGGTTTAATCTGTTTTTGTCAATTGACTTGCAGTTAGCTCAGGATATCATAGACTTGTGGTATTGTTACTAGATGGACTGATCCAAAAGAACATCATTTCAAATCCCACCACCAATTGTTTGACACTATTAAAATCTGGAAGTTTAAAGGTAAAACTTGTCACAAGGTTGTCAGATAAACCACCTGGTTCGCTAACGTCCCTTAGTGGAAGGAGACTAGCCATTCGTGTCCAGACTTTGTGTAACTCCAGTCCTAACACTGATTCTTAATTGTTCACTTTGTAACTGAGTAAGCCACTCAATTGTATCAAACAACTCTGCATTTGTAGAATTCCAAAGCCAACCATAATCTCAAGCGCAGTTGGGGAGTGACAGGAAATATCAATGAAGCTCAGATCTCAAAAATGTATTAGAAAAGTGTAAAATTGTGTAGTTAACCTCTCAAAGAAACACAAAAATCAGTGCTTAGATTCAGCAGCTGAATAAAAACAGGAAACTCCAAGAAGGTCACATGTTGCAGTAGATTGCTGACCCTCATTACATCTGAACCTGAGTTTGTATCAAATCGGATCCTGATGAATTCAAAGTCCAAAAGGTTGATATGACAGCAAAATCAATTTGCATCGAAGCTAAACGTGGAGGCGCTAAGAATTGAACTGATCCTAAACTGAATTGGAAGTGTGACAAGTTCCTTCTAGCAATCTCCTTTAGCTTCCAATGCCAGAGGGATTCTGGTTTTACAGAAATTACACTCTAACTGCACTTCTAGCATAAAGCTACAGCACTTTGTATCAAGCTGTGAATCCATCATAAGGTTATTCATCCTCAAATAAGTTGGAACATTATGCATTCTTTTTTAATATAAATGCACATGAGAACGGAGAGTGGGAGAAGACCATTCAGCCCCTCGAGCCTTCATAATTATTCAGCCTACCCCGGTAGCCTTTCACCTTTTGCTTGACAAGAATCCATCTACCTCTGCTTCCATCACCTTTCAAAGATTCACAACCCTCTGAAAGAAAATCATTTTCCAATCTCCGTTTTGAATTAATCACCCTTGATTTTTTAAACATCGATGCCAAGGTCTCGATTCTCCCCTATAAGGAAACGTTCCTTCCACATCTACCCTTGTGAAACTCCCCGCGACCTGATCTGTCACAATCAAGTCACCTCTTGTACTTCTAAGCTACAGTGGATACGAGCCCAGCCTGTTACAAACTTCCCTCGTAAGCAAACACATTTGTTCCAGGCCTTTTAACTGTTTCCAATATGTTTCCATTTTTCCATAAATAAAGAAAACAATATTACACTCAGTAGGGTCATAGAGTCATAGAGATGTACAGCATAGAAACAGACCCTTCAGTCCAACTTCTCCATGCCGACCAGATATCCGAACCTAATCTAATCCCATTTGCCAGCACTTGGCCCATATCCCTCTGAACCATCCCTATTCATATACCCATCCAGATGCCTCTTTTTTATTATAGATATTTTTATTAGAAATTTAACATTTTTACAAGTTTACAAAAATAAACAAAACTGTCAGATATAAACATTGATATACAATTAGCTCAAATATACAATAGCCAAAATTTAACAAAAAAAAACCGAAAAGAAAAAAAAAGAAAAAAGAAAAAACAAACAAAACTCAACTATCTACTAATCTAACCTACAACTAACCAGAGTGTATATTTAAGTCTCTTACATGCTTGGGATGTGTTAGCATCAGATATAATAAAACCCGTATTCGTGCGGGATTCCTCCCCCGAGGGGCCGCGGACCAGCCAGGTTTGTAATCTCAATTAAATAAAAGCCCTTGTTAGGATAGCCGAAATATCTGTATTTATGTAATTCAAAAAGGGCTGCCATATTTTATAAAATAATTCAGTCTTTCTGTACCTATCCTCGGGGCCACTATATTAGGATCAGCTCGTATAGCTTCTGCTAGTGGTTCAATTATTAGCGTGAATAACAATGGCGAGAGGGGACATCCCTGACGGCAGCCCCTACCCACACTGAAGCTATCCGAGCCTAATCCATTGGTAACCACAACTGCTTTGGGATCACTATACAATGTTGAGACCCATTTGGTAAACACCTGTCCAACGCCAAACCTTTCCAATGTGTAAAACAAATATGACCATTCAACCCTATCAAATGCCTTTTCCGCGTCTAATGAAACCACTACTCTTTCCCTGATGACAAGCTTGAATCATATTCAGAGCCCTTCTAACATTATTGGATGATCTACGGCCCTTAATAAACCCCGTCTGATCCTCCTTTATAATATGTGGCAGTATCCTTTCTTGTCTCAGTGCTAACGTTTTAGAGAGGATTTTAAAATCTACATTTAGCAAGGATATTGGTCTGTATGATGTACAATCTTCTGGGTCCTTTCCTTTTTTAAGGATAAGAGAGATATTTGCCTCTTTCAGCGAAGGCGGGAGACAGCCCTGACTATATGCATAGTTATACATGTCCATAAGTGGACCAGCCAGTATTTCTGTAAATTCTTTATAGAATTCAGCTTGAAAACCATCTGGGCCCGGCGCCTTACCATTTTGAAGGTGCCTAATTGCATCAACTATTTCTTGGGGTGTAAGAGAAGAGGAGCATTTAGGACCGATACTTGTTCCGGAGTTAGGTCTGGAAAAGTCAAATTTTTAAAAAATGACTGCATCCTCTTCGTCCTATCTTCACAATCCTGTGATTTATATAACTCAGAATAAAATTCTCTAAAGGTCGCATTAATCTTTTTGTGATCATGAGTCAAAATACCCGTACTTTCCTTGGTAGACATAATAGTCTGAGGGGCCTTTTTTTTCTTTGCAAGAAATGCTAAGTATCTACCCGGTTTGTCACCATATTCATATAACCTTTGCTTTGCAAATAATATTTCCCTCTTAGCCGTTTGAGTAAGTGTAGTGTTTAGAGCTGTCCTAAGAGCTGTAATCCTTTGCAATTTAACAATAGAAGGTCTATCAGTGTATGCTGTTTCAGCCGCTTTTAAGCGGGCTTCAAGCAGACGCTGTTGTTCTCCCTTTAATTTCTTCTGGGTCGCTGAGTAGGAGATGATCAAGCCTCGCGTGTAAGCTTTGATGGTCTCCCACATCATTGACGGGTTGCTAGCTGTACCTGAATTAATTTCTAAAAAAGTTTTAAATTCTTGAGAGAAGTACTTTACAAATTTACTATCTTTCATTAGGAAGGGGTCCATACGCCAATGCCGAGGGGATGTCCCATTGTTCCTCGCCTTAGTTTCCATATATACAGCAGCGTGGTCAGAAATTGCTATATTACCTATTTTACAGGATGATATGGAATTTAAAAAAATCGAGGGGGCAAAAAACATATCAATTCTGGTATGACATTTATGTGGATTAGAGTAGAAAGAAAAATCTCTACCCTGTGGATGAAGACATCTCCATACATCTACTAATCCTAATTCTTTGTTCAGATCCATCAATTGTCTAGATCTGGGAGATACTCCTGCAGTACTCTTGGGAATCCTATCTATTTCCGGATCCATAATACAATTAAAGTCTCCCCCTATAATTATATGACGGGCATCAAAAGCCATCAATTTTGAAAAGGCTTCCGTTATAAATTTAAAGGGGTGTGCCGGGGGGCAGTACAAATTTAAAATCCCATATTCCTCTCCATTTATGAGGGCTTTAATCAAGATATATCGTCCAGATTCGTCTTTTATCTGCTTTAGGATTTTGAAAGGGAAATTCTTCCGAACAAGAATAACAACTCCCCTCCAGATGCCTCTTAAATGTTGCAATTGTACCAGCCTCCACCATTTCGTCTGGCAGCTCATTCCATACACGCACCACCCTCTGCGTGAAAAAGTTGCCCCTTAGGTCTCTTTTATATCTTTCCCCTCTCACCTTAAACCTATATCCTCTAATTCTGGACTCCCCTACCCCAGGGAAAAGACCTTGTCTATTTACCTTATCCATGCCCCTCATGATTTTATAAACCTCTATAAGGTCACCCCTCAGCCTCTGACATTCCAAGGAAAACAGCCCCAGCCTGTTCGACCTCTCTCTTTAGCTCAAATCCTCCAACCCTGGCAACTACCTTGTAAATCTTTTCTGAACCTTTTCAAGTTTCACAAAATCCTTCCGATAGAATTGCAGAATTGCACACACCATTCCAGAGGTGGCCTAACCAATGTCCTGCACAGTCGCAACATGACTTCCCAACTCCTGTACTCAATACTCTGACCAATAAAGGAAAGCATACCAAACACTTTCTTCACTATCCTATCTACCTGCAACTACACTTTCAAGGAGCTATGAACCTGCACTCCAAGGTCTCTTTTTTCAGCAACACTCCCCAGGACCTTCCCATTAAGCGTATAAGTCCTGCTCTGATTTGCTTTTCCAAAATGTAGCACCTATCTAAATGGGTGGCACGGTGGTTCACAACACCAGGGTCCCAGGTTCGATTCCAGCCTTGGGCGACTGTCTGTGTGGAGTTTGCATGTTCTCCCCATGTCTGTGTGGATTTCCTCTGGGTGCTCTGGTTTCCTCCCACAATCTAAAGATGTTCAGGTCAGGTGAAATGGCCATGGAAAATTACCCATAGTGTTAGGTGCATTAGTCAGAGTGAGGTGAGTTATGCTTCGAAGGGTCAGTGTGGACTTGTAGGGCCGAAGTGCCTGTTTCCACACTGTAGGGAATCTAATCTAAATTAAACTCCATCTGGCACTCCTCAGTCCATTGGCCTATCTGATCAAGATCCAGTTGTAATCTGAGGTAATCTTTTTCGCTGTCCACTAAAACTCTCAATTTTGGTGTCATCTGCAAACCTACTAACTAAACCACCTATGTTCACATCCAAATCATTTATATAAAAGATGAAAAGTAGTGGACCCAGCACTGATTCTGGTGGCAAATCACTACTCACAGGGCGCCAGTCTGAAAAACAACTCTCCACCACCACCCTCTGTCTTCTATCTTTGAGCCAGTTCTGTATCCAAATGGCTAGTTCTCCCTGTATTCTGTGAGCTCTAACCTTGCCAGCCAGTCTCCCATGGGGAACCTTGTCAAAGGCTTTACTGAAGTCCATATAGATCACCTCCACCGCTCTGCCCTCATCAATCTTCTTTGGTCCCTCTTCAAAAAACTCAGTCAAGTTTGTGAGACATGATTTCCCACACACAAAGCCATGTTGACTACCCCTAACCAATCCTTGCCTTTCCAAAAGCATGTAAATCCTGTCCCTCAGGATTCCCTCCAACAACTTGCCTGCCACCTATGTCAGGCTCACTGGTCTATAGTTCCCTGGCTTGCCCTTACCACCTTTGTGTGTGGTACCACGTTAGCCAACCTCCAGTCTTCTGGCACCTCACTTGTGACTATCGATGATATAAGTATCTCAGAAAAGTCTTAGGTCTCACCAGTGCCCTCTATAACTGAAAAATAACCTCTTTACTTCTGTATCCAATTCCCCTTGTGATAAATGATAAAATTCCATTAGTTCTCATAAAATCTCTATAGTATGGAAAGATGCCAGTTGTCCCAACAAGTCCACACTGCGCTCCGAAGAGTAACCCACCCAGACCCATTCTCCTTCCCTATTACTCTACATTTACCCTTTCTCATGCACCTACCTAACCTACACATCCCTGAACACTATGGGCAATTTAGTTTGGCAAATTCACCTAACCTACACATCTTTGTATTCTCCTACCTGCCTATCTTCCTTTCCACCGTCCACTCCACACTCCTCTTTGACCTATCACCTTCATCCCCACCCCCATTCACCTATTGTACTCTTTGCTACCTTCCCCCACTCTCCTCCCTGACCTATCACCTCCATCCCCACCCCCACTCACCTATTGTACTCTATGCTACTTTCTCCCCACCCCCACTCTCCTCTCATTTATCTCTCCACCCTGCAGGCACTCTGCCTCTATTCCTGATGAAGGGCTTTTGCCCGAAACGTCGATTTTCCTGCTCCTCGGATGCTGCCTGAACTGCTGTGCTTTTCCAACACCACTCTAATCTAGACTCTGGTTTCCAGCATCTGCAGTCCTTGTTTTTACCTAATTACTTACTGTGCAAAGTATTATGTGATTCAAACACCAGGATACCAAGATCCCTTTGCATCTCAGAGTACTACAATCTCCCCCCACTTAGATAAAATACTTTTTATTTTTGTCCCAAAATGGACAATTTCACATTAAACTCCACTTGTCACATCTTTGCCTACTCAATTAAGCCAACAATAATTTTTTTGCAGTCTCCTTTTGCTGCATTTCCAACTTTGTTTCCTACCTAACTGTGTACCATCAGCAAATTTAGGTTCATACCTTCCATCCCTTCATTGTCTTTATAAATTGGAAACAGCTGAGAACCCCCACTGATCCCTGTGGCACACTATTCAGTATGTTCTGGCAATCAGAAAAAGACCCATTTATGCCTATCTTCTGCTTCCTGTTAACTAGGCAATCTTTTAATTAAGCCAATGTATTACCTCCACATCATGAACTTTTATTTCCTGCCATAACCTTTGAAGTGTCATTTTATCAAATACTTTCTGGAAATCTGAATGAAACTGCTTGTAATTGGCACAAATTGTCACTAAATTAGCAGTTCCACTCAGAGAAGGCACAGCATGATTGGTGTGGTAAACATGGTAACATGGTGGCTCAGTGGTTAGCACTGCTGCCTCACAGTACTAGGGACCCAGGTTCGATTCCACCCTCAGGTGACTGTCTGTGCAGAGTTTGTATGTTCTCCCTGTATCTGTGTGAGTGTCCACCCGCAGTCCAAAGATATGCAAATTAGGTGGATTAGCCATGCTAAATTATCCATAGTGTTCAGGGATATGTAGGTTAATGCATTGGCTATGGGTTGGGGGGGGGTGGGGTAGAGGGATGCATCTGGGTAGGATGCTCGTCAGAGAGTTGGTGTGAATTTGTTGGGCCGATTGGCCTGTTTCCACACTGCGGGGATTGTGTAGAATAAGTAAATTCAGCTGTTTGCATTTGTGATGGACATCATTGAGGTGTAGGGATATAAGTAGGGATATAAGCCCAAGTCAGCAGGGATCCATTGAAGAATGGACAATTCACAAAAGAAAACTATAGGAACACATTGCCATCATTTACCATTGCTCTGTAGCTTTGTGGGAGTTTGTCTGGTTATGTCTTGCTTTGGGAGTGCTTTTGTGGGAAGATTAATTTATGGAGATGTTGTGATGTAGTGGTAAAAGTCACTGGTCTAGTAATTCAGAATTCCAGGTAAATGTTCTTGGTTCGAATCCATTGTGGCAGGTGACGAAATTGGAATAAAAGGCTAGTCTATTAAACCATGTAAACACTGCCAATTGTCATTAATAAAAAACTCATCTAGTTATCAATGGCTTTTAAGGAAGGAAATCTACCATCCTTACCCAGTCTGGCTGATGAGTGAATCCTGAGCCACAACAAAGTAGTTGAATCTTAACTGCCCACTGGACCTGTAGAAATGGGCAATAAATCCTGGTCAATTTATTGCCCACAGCCCATGAACAAATGAAAATAAGTTGGAGTTCAATTTGGATCCACAGCTCTAAATATCCAAGATGTTGGTGAATTTTGAAAATGCTTGAGCAACACAAAGAGAGGGGGATTGCACAGCAGTAAGCGGTAGTGACAGAATTTGTAACTGCTGAACTAGTCGATGATAAGTTGCCAGCAATAGCTTAGAAGGCTAATGCTCATTTCTCTCAGGAATGGAAATCCCATTCCAGCACTTTAAGCACATGTCTCGGCAGGTGGCCCAGCATAGTACGGTGTGTTATGGATTAAGCCAGACCACTCAAAACATTCTTAAGCAGACAGCTCAGACCATAACTTTTTAATTTGTTTTGGTTAGTGTACAGTGAAAATTACCCAGATTAAGTTAGCTAGGTTACCTACTAGAGTTTAAAACAGACAAAAATTTATTCACAAAATGACACAATGAAACACAAAGAACAGAATAAAGAACCCCTACAGAACTCAATCTATCCAACTAGACTTAATTATGCTGTTTCGAATATACACAACAGTCCCAATAAGTAAACTCCCTTTAAACACCAGTATAAATGGAACACACACTTACGGGTTGAAGTTGAAAGGCAGAAAGAGAGACAGAGAGTTTTCACAAAGCTTCCTGTTGAACTTCCAACCAGTTCAAGACTGAACTAAAACAGCTCAGCCCAGTTAGAGAGCTGACCACTCCCCTTCCATTATACAGGTCACTTCTAAAATATGACCACTTTGGCCTGAAGTCTCATCTGTTTACATATAAACAAAAGGCCTCTCAAAATCCTTTTCATCTCTGTACTAAACCTGACTGATCGGAGCCCGGTCTGGCTTATTACCCCTCTGAAAAAAAAATCAAGGACAGTGTATCCTTGAGCCAAGGAACAGCTTTTAGAAAAAAAAGGGGGCTAGCTTTGTGACAGGAGGGAGTGTTGCACTGGCAGAGGTGTCATCTTTAGATTGTTCATTAAAGTGAATCCCTGTCTGCCCTCTCATTGGATGGAAAGTATTCCATGGCTCTAACCTGAAGAAGCACAGGGGAGCTATTCCCAATGCTCTGGCCACTATTTATTTGAAACAGATCATACTCTTTTTATCTCTTGCTGTTTGCAATGTTTCCTCCCATTTTCCTTTGTTGTGTGCAACTCCTTTGTTGCACTGCATGCAGACAGCTAAATAGTGGCACAACCCACAACCCAGAGGAAAATTGACTATTTGTGAAATTTTGCTGCTCACAAAATTCACAGGAGGGTTCTCACAATCGGGACTACATTTTGTAACTACTTTATTGACTGTATCATGATTCAGGATGACTTGAGGTGATAAAAGACCGATTGAAATGCAACTTCTTTCTTTTAGGTTATCATCATCAACAAGAGAAGGGATGTGCAGCAATGCTGAACTATCCGTTGTTACAAGTTCAAAAGTAAAGCTGCTCTGAATCCAAATATAGCCAGCATTATTCGCAAATAGAAGCCAACTTTTCCCAGTGGAGTCTCTGAAAGCATTTCTGAGGCTTTTACATAAACTTCTGCTCGCTGAAACTTCTACAGTAATCTTTATAAAAATAATTCAAATAATCTACAGAAAGAAAAATAGCCCAGGGGGACCTACTGTTAAAGGGGGGAGGTAGCTCTTCTTAAGGAGATGCTGGCAACTGAATCCAAAGGGATTGAAGGATTTTTTTAGCGATGAGCTCTATTCATCACTAATCAGTCATGGAGCTAATGGTAAAACAGCAACTGCTGATTGCAATGGTGTATGCTCAGTTTAAATTGACATTGAGTTTACATTACAGAAAACTACTGCTCAGAATGGATTTACAATATGCTGCTGCTCCAATCACCATGGAATTGATATTGCACTGCAATGAACAGAACAAAGTGAAAGTCTTTCATTTACATGGTACTTTTCACAACTTTAGGATGTTACAAAATGTGAATTAAATCTCTTTGAAGAGTAATTGCTGTGGTGTAGCAAGGGAGTATTTGTGCACAGCAAGATGTCACAAGCAGCAATGGGTTCATGACCAAATCACTTGATTTAGTGATTTGGTTGAGGGGTAAATACTGGCCAGAAATTTCCCTCTGACTCTTTGTGGAAATAATGCTGAAAGAGCTTTAGGTTTTTCCCAGAAATCTGAAGAGCAGGAGAATCGACGTTTTGGGCATAAGCCCTTCATCAGGAAGGACTTATGCCCGAAATGTCGACTCTCCTGCACCTCGATGCTGCCTGACCTGCTGTGCTTTTCCAGAACCACAATCTTGACTCTGATCTCCAGCATTTGCAGTTGTCACTTTCTCCCGGTAATAGTGGACAGGTTGACATATCATCTGGGCCGCACTGTGGCTCAGTGGTTACTACTGCTGCTTCACAGCACCAGGGGCTCAGGTTTGCTTCCACCCTCAGATGATTGACAGTGTGAAGTTTGAACATTCTCCCTGTGGCTATGTGGGTTTCCTCTGGATGCTCCAGTTTTCATCCACAGTCCAAAGATAAGCAGGTTAGTTGGATTGGCCATGCTAAGTTGCTCATAGTGTCCAGGGAAGTGCAGGCTGGGTGGGTTAGCCATGGGAAATGCAGGGTTACAGGAATAGGGAAGTGGGGGTGTAGGTCTGGGTGGGATGTTGCTCATTTGATGGGCCAAATTACCTGCTTCCACATTACAGATTCTCTGAGAAGTGTAGAAATATTAAGGAAAATATGCAATTAGAGTCATAGAGTCATAGAGATGTACAGCATGGAAACAGACCCTTCGGTCCAACCTGTCCATGCCAACCAGATATCCCAACCCAAACTAGTCCCACCTGCCAGCACCCAGCCCATATCCCTCCAAACCCTTCCTATTCATAAACCCATCCAAATGCCTTTTAAATGTTGCAATTGTACCAGCCTCCACCACTTCCTCTGGCAGCACATTCCATACAGTACCACCCTCTGTGTGAAAAGTTGCCCCTTAGGTCTCTTTTATATCTTTTCCCTCTCACCCTAAACCTGTGCCCTCGATTTCTGGACACAATATTCCAACAGTGGCCGAACCAATGTCCTGAGGTAAAAACAATGACTGCAGATGCTGGAAACAGGATTTTGGATTAGTGGTGCTGGAAGAGCACAGCAGTTCAGGCAGCATCCAAGGAGCAGCGAAATCGACGTTTCGGGCAAAAGTCCTGATGAAGAGCTTTTGCCCGAAACGTCAATTTCGCTGCTCCTTGGATGCTGCCTGAATTGCCGTGCTCTTCCAGCACCACTAATCCAATAACCAATGTCCTGTACAGCCGCAACAAGACCTCCCAACTCCTGTACTCAATACTCTGACCAATAAGGGAAAGCATATCAAACTTATTTGAACTTTTTTAGTGATGATAGACATTTTTGACCCCACTGTTCAAGGAAAATCTGCTCAAGCTCCCAGAGTGAGTAATGTAGAGTAGAGTAACATTTTTTATTTATCATTTTGACCATATGCAACTGATACAGTAAAAACAAGACAGCGTTCCTCCAGGACCAAGGCTGCTACATGGACACCACAAACTACATAATTGTACATGGCACAACGTGCATAAGATGTGAAAAACAAGCAGGTAACATTGTAATTGAAGAATAATAAATAATAGACATTTTTCTAGCAGCAACTCAAAGTTGTGCAAGGAATTTCAGACGGGAAAGAGTCCGATCATTCTGTGTTAAGGAGCCTGATGGCTTGGGGGAAGAAATTGTTGCTCAGTCTGGCCATGAAAGACTGAATGCTCCAATATCTTCAGCCAGATGGCAGGAGGGAGAAGAGTTTGAGTGAGGGGTGGGTGGTGTCTTCCACAAGCCCTTAGCCTTTTGGATACAGTGTGTAGTGTAAATGTCTGTAATGTAGGGAAGAGAGACCCCGATGATCTTCTCAGCTGTCCTCACTATCCGTTGTAGTCTCTTACAATCCGAAACGGTGCAATTCCCCAACCAGGCAGTGACTGAGGCAGTAGGTTTAGAGAGGGAATTCTCGAATTGAATGCTAAAATATTGAATGAGGTGCTACCAATGATGGAACAATGAAGACCTGGTTTAAAAAACAAATGGTTGTTCCTCATGGTCTGAGTAGATTATAGATTTGAACGACTATTAGAAAGGAGGAGAATATGTTGGTTGAAAGATAATCTATCTGAGAGAGCAGATGGAGTCTCACTATAATATCACATTTGAAAGGTAGCAATTCCAAAGGTGCAGACATGTGGTCAAGATTCCCAAGCAGGATTCAGATCCTTAACACTCTGACAGAAATAAACAAGGAACCAGCTCAGTTATAACTCAGTGGTGTTCTGACAAGTAGACAATATGTTTTAATCGGAAATGAAAATAGAAACTCAGCAGCTCTGGCAACTTCTGCGAGGAGAGAAACAGAGTTAATGTTTCCAGTCTAATATGACCCTTTTTCAGAACTCTTCTAAAGACAGATGAAATGATGCTCTGAGTGGCCAGTGCATGGATTTATACCCTCCTGATAGTCCATTAAGATGACACTTTGCTACTCCTTGTGCTGAAAAATTCCTTCTGTACTTCAATAGCAAAAATAATCCAATAAGGTCTAAACAATGGTGACTTTCATCTCTGTGAAGTTTATCCTCATGAGATTATTTAAGGCCAACCTAACTTTCAGAGTTCTTTCTTCCAACATGTTCAGAATAACTTTAGCCAGAATTTTATTTTAAGAAGAATTTTTTTCCCTTGATTTCCATGAATTTATTTAGATAACTTGAAAGAAAAATTATTTTCAGACATGGCACTGCCATAGTTTCTTAATATTTCCCCAAAATGAAAATGAGATATTTCAGGAACTAACTGTTAGAAAAAACAGATGCTCAACTCTCTTAAAAAAATGTGAGCATTTCAGAGTAACTCAACAGAAATTTTAAAATTCTTCAAAGTTACAGAAGGATTTGATAGGAGTACACATAGTGAAGGTGTTTCCACTTGTCAAGAGATCACGTCCAAGGGTCGTAAATTTAACACGGTCTTTAATAAATCAGTCAGGAAATACAGGATAAACCTATTCCTCAGAGAGAAGTTCAAATATGCAACTTGCTACTACGTGGGGTCATTAAGGCAAGCATCATAGAAGAATTGAAGGACAAGTTTGATAGTTACATGAAGGACAAAGGAATTAAATTATATGGTAATAGGATAAAATGTTGTAGCTTGGAAAGAGTGCAACATGCAGAACACAAACTCCGTCATGGATCTGTTAGGCCAAGAGATCTGTTTGTGCTGTTTAAATCTATTCCAGCAATCCACAAACACACGGTTGATCTGTATCTTAGCCAGCCTTGGTTCTGCAAACTTTCATACTCTTACCTAAAAAAGATCTCAATCTCAGTTTTATATTTTCACTTGATTGTCCCTCACATTTTCGCAGTGTTTTGGGGAGAGAGATGGAGAGAGACCACAAGAGCCAAAGAAATTGTTAAAGACACCAACTTCCTAAAAATACAGTTAGCTAATCAGAAACAGCACTGTAGCTAAGGATGTCTTGGCCTATTATCACAGTCTCCTTAAAAGTAAATACTGCATCAAAGATTAAATGATATTTGATTTTGTGTTAGCCTGCTGTTGTTCCCTTTAATTCAAACATCATACAAAGGAATTTAAAATTTCATCTGCATTCAGAAGTCAATAATGTGTTACAGCCTTCCAGATAAAATGCCTTTAATTCCTATCACTCACTCTCCCATGTGGAGCTCAAATACTAGAAGAGACCTATTGGGCCGAATGGCCTGTTTCTATCCTGTTATTTAATTTGACATATGCACTGGGTGATTACTGCAGATCAGAAGTGACAGATAAAGGCAATAAAATTGATTCTTTTTATGGTTGAATGACTCTCTTGATAAAATTGACTACCAGCCAATGTTATTATCATTTTAATAAGGATTTGAATAAGGATGTAATGAGGATGGTAGAATATTGGTTATGAACTGGAGTAGTAATCCAGCAACTTCATTGAAATTCTATGATAGCTGCTGCAAAAGCATAACTTAACACAACAATCTCCCCCTGACATTCAATTGTATTGCTATCATTGAATACCCCTCTATCTAAATCCTGGGAAATTACCATTTGACCACAAAGTGAGCTGGATCATCATGTATATGCTATGACTATAAGAGCAATTTGGAGGTCAGGAATCTCGCAGTGTCCTGTTTTCCCAATGCTAGTCTGCCATCTACAAGGGCAAGGGTCAGGTCTGTGTTGGAATACTCTCCATCTGCCTGGATGAGTATGTTTCTAACAACATTCAAGAAACTTGTCACCATCCAAGCCAAAGCCACCTATTCCTTCCAGTCCCATGACCTCTACCATCTAGAAGGACAATGGTAGCAGATACATGGAAACACAAATCTGCCCTCAAACTGCTCACCATTCTAACTTAGAAATATATTGCTGTTCCTTCACTGTTACTGGGTCAAGATCCTGGAACTCCCTCTTTAACAGCACTGGCTGGTAAATCAGAACTGCAGCAGTTCAATATGGTGACTCATCACCAATTTTGCAAGAGTAATTAGTGATGAGCAATAAATGCAGACATGGCCAGTGATGCCCACATTCCATGAGCAATGGTAAACAATTTTTTTTATTCATCCGCGAGACATGGATGTCACCAGCTGGGCCAGCATTTAGTGTCCATCCCTAGTTGCCCTTGTGAAGGTGGTGGTGAGCTGCCTTCTTGAACTGCTGCAGTCCACCTGCTGTAGGTTGACCCATAGGAAGGGAATTCCAGGATTTCGACCCAGTGACATTGAAGGAACAATGATATATTTCCAAGTAAAGATGGTGAGTGGCTTGGAGAGGCACTTGCAGGTGGTGGTGTTCCCATGTATCTGCTGCCTTTGTCCTTCAAGGGTTTGGAAGATGCTGTCAAAAGATCTTTGGTGAATTTCTACAATGCATTTTGCATATGCTACTGTTATGAAGATTTGGGTGTACTGCACCTTTAAGAGAGTTAAGAGCTAGTAGAACTACCTGACTGCACCAAGTGTTCTGAATAAGATGCAATGTAACATGTGGCCAGCAGCTAGTGTAGCTGGTTGCCTGGAGACAAAAATAAATTTGAATTAGGCCAATCAGTTTAAATTATACCCCCCCAAAAAACTCAAATTCCAAACAAGTTTGAATTTAGTATATTGATCACATTAAAAGCCAATGACACAACCCGATGATTTAGGAGTGTAAGACCGAGAAAAATTGAACAGTTGAGAGAGAACTGCCAAAAGACCAACAGATGTTGGCTGCTAGTCAGAACTCTGAGAAGGACCTGTCTGGAGAAAGTGTTTGCACAGAGAAAAACATCAACATCGACCTGAAGAGCAAATCTACCGAGGAAGATAAAGAGAAGATTCGACCGCAGGCTGGTTTTGAAATTTGAATTTTTCAGTAAATCTTAATCAGGAGTTTTATCGGACTAGTATTATAAAAGGGAAAGTAAAAGATAGGTTAGAGGAGGGAGTTGTAAATAGTTGTTCGTTAATTATTCTCTGTTATATTTTAAGAAATAAATTTGTTAATTTTTACTTTAAATAATTATAGAGTCATAGAGTTACAGAGATGTACAGCACGGAAACAGTCCATGCCAACCAGATATCCCAACCCAATCTAGTCCCACCTGCCAGCACCCAGTCCATATCCTTCCAAACCCTTCCTATTCATATATCTATCCAGATGCCTTTTCGATGTTGCAATCATACCAGTCTCCACCACTTCATCTGGCAGCTCATTCCATACACATAACACCGTCTGCGTGAAAAAATTACCCCTTAGGTCTCTTTTATATCTTTTCCCTCTCACCTTAAACCTATGCCCTCTAGTTCTGCACTCCCCACCCCAGGGAAAAGACTTTGTCTATTTATCCTATCCATGCCCCTCATGATTTTATAAAACTCTACAAGGTCACCCCTTAGCCTCTGACACTCCAGGGAAAACAGCCCCAGCCTATTCAACCTCTCCCTATAACTCAAATCCTCCAACCCTGGCAACATCCTTGTAAATCTTTTCTGAACCCTTTCAAGTTTCACAACATCTTTCTGATTGGAAGGAGACCAGAATTGCATGCAATATTCCAACAGTGGCCTAACCAATGTCTGTGCAACCGCAACATGACCTCCTAGTTCTTGGCCTCTCGGATTTTCACAGATTACTGCATGGGCTAAATCTTTTCTGAGTTATAGAGTCATAGAGTCATAGAGATGTACAGCATGGAAACAGACCTTCGGTTCAACCTGTCCATGCCGACCAGATATCCCAACCCAATCTAGTCCCACCTGCCAGCACCTGGCCCATATCCCTCCAAACCCTTCCTATTCATATACCCATCCAAATGCCTCTTAAATGTTGCAATTGTACCAGCCTCCACCACCTCCTCTGGCAGCTCATTCCATACACGTACCACCCTCTGCGTGAAAAAGTTGCCCCTTAGGTCTCTTTTATATCTTTTCCCTCTCACCCTAACCCTATGCCCTCTAGTTCTGGACTCCCCGGCCACAGGGAAAAGACTTTGTCTATTTATCCTATCCATGCCCCTCATGATTTTATAAAACTCTACAAGGTCACCCCTCAGCCTCTGACGCTTCAGGGAAAACAGCCCAGCCTGTTCAGCCTCTCCCTATAGCTCAAATCCTCCAACCCTGGCAACATCCTTGTAAATCTTTTCTGAACCCTTTCAAGTTTGACAACATCTTTCCGATAGGAAGGAGACCAGAATTGCATGCAATATTCCAACAGTGGCCTAACCAATGTCCTGTACAGCCGCAACATGACCTCCCAACTCCTGTACTCAATACTCTGATCAATAAAGGAAAGTATACCAAACGCCTTCTTCACTATCCTATCTACCTGCAACTCCACTTTCAAGGAGCTATGAACCTGCACTCCAAGGTCTCTTTGTTCATCAACACTCTCTGGAACCTTACCATTAAGTGTATAAGTCCTGCTGAGATTTGCTTTCCCAAAATGCAGCACCTCGCATTTATCTGAATTAAACTCTATCTGCCACTTCTCAGCCCATTGGCCCATCTGGTCCAGATCCTGTTGTAATCTGAGGTAACCCTCTTCGCTGTCCACCACACCTCCAATTTTGGTGTCATCTGCAAACTTGCTAACTTATGTTCGCATCTAAATCATTTATGTAAATAACAAAAAGTAGAGGACCCAACACCGATCCTTGTGGCACTCCACTGGTCACAGGCCTCCAGTCTGAAAAACAACCCTCCAACACCACCCTCTGTCTTCTACCTTTGAGCCAGTTCTGTATCCAAATGGCTAGTTCTCCCTGTATTCCATGAGATCTAACCTTGCTAATCAGTCTCCCATGGGGAACCTTGTCGAATGCCTTACTGAAGTCCATATAGATCACATCTACTGCTCTGCCCTCATCAATTTTCTTTGTTACTTCTTCAAAAAACTCAATCAAGTTTGTGAGACATGGTTTCCCACGCACAAAGCCACGTTGACTATCCCTAATCAGTCCTTGCCTTTCCGAATTGATGTACATCCTGTCCCTCAGGATTCCCTCCAACAACTTGCCCACCACTGAGGTCAGGCTCACTGGTCTATAGTTCCATGGTTTGTCTTTACCACCCTTCTTAAACAGTGGCACCACGTTTGCCAACCTCCAGTCTTCCAGCACCTCACCTGTGACTATCGATGATACCAATATCTCAGCAAGAGGCCTTGCTGGTTTATATTAAGCAGGAGGGTTTACCCCGTGTCATAACACTACACACTGCTGCTACTGAGTGTCAGTGGCGAAGGGAGTGGATGCTTGTGGATGGTAAGCCAAACAAATGGGCTGCTTTGTCCTCGATGGTGTCAAGCTTCTTGAGTGTTGTTGCAGCTGCACCAGGCAGTATTCCTGAAATCACTGGAATCCTGGAACGGCAGTGACCATGAAATTCCAGGATTATCATTAAAACCTATTGTAGGTCATCTCCTACACAAATCACAGGAAGACTCATGTATTCAGTTTAAGTTAACATTTATTCAAACAGACTGAAAGGAAATCTGTCTTAGACTGGCTAAACAGAACACTGTATTACACTGTCTCCAGCTCTGTCCCACCACTGGTCAATACACACAAAAAGTCGTCAACCATGATATCTCCACAATCCTATACACAAACCTTGTTTACACTCAATTCTTGTACAATAAACAGAAATCTTCTATCCTAGGTCTTTTTCTTACCCCATCCACAGGAATCTGTCATAGTCTTTAGTCTGTTCCCAAGGCTGACATCGGCCTTAGCATTCAGAGAGTGGTGCTGGAAAAGCACAACAGGTCAGGCAGCATCTGAGGAGCAGGAGAACTCCAGCACCACACTCTCCACTCTGATCACCAGCATCTGCAGTCCTCACTTTCTCACAGGACTTAGCATGTTTAAGATTCATGCCTCTTAACATGTCAACAGTACCAGCTTGTAAGGTGTCAAATTACTCCTGTTGTAACTCTTTTTTATAAATTAATAATTAATTCTCACTATAAACCTGGGTGATTCACTACAGTTTATTCAAGAAGGGAACCTCCTGTTCTATGGACGTGACTCAATCCCCCAGCAACACGGTTAACTTGGAATTCCCTTCTGAACAGTCTAGCAAGCCATTTGGTTGCTATGCTCACCACAGCTTCTCGGGGGCAATTGGGGATGGGCAGTGAGTGCTATCCTTATCCTTAATGCTCTCATCCTGTGAATGGATAAGACAGAAATAATATTTCCAGCATTTTGGCACTTTATATGCTCACTGTTTCTGTCCCCTCCCCCATACACAAGAACAAGTGTTTTCCAATTATTCTCAGTCAGTGAAATAAGTGACCCTGAGAATGGCCAAGTTCAAAAGAATTATGAGACATTTCTGTGCATGAGAGAATGAAATGATTTTTACAGAATGTGAGAGGCTGCCTTGAGCATCAATACAATGATGTAAATCCCTGAGATTTGTTAAGTGCCTGAATCTCATTGCTGCTCGTACATTAGGCTATGTGTTATGAGTTTAAAGAGCACCTTTATTGAAGAGACTCATTTGGATAGACTAGAGTAGCACTGCATGTAAAACACTCGCTGATTTAAAGGGCCATTGACTTTGTGAAAATATTTCTCAGCATGTGATGTAAGCATCCAAAACATGTCTGTCATGGAAGTAATCTTCAGTCGATCTGCTTTGCTGAACAGAGGAAAGCTTTATCATCAACCAAAAAAGCTAACTTTGATAAATACCGCACTTAGCTTCAAGTTCAATGCTGTTTACAGTGCCATCCTTCCAATGAAATGTTAAACAAGACTTCATCCACTGCCTCCAAAAGATGTTAAAGACCCCACAGCACTATTTCAAAGAAATATGTAGTCACATGACACAAGGTTGTAGTTCAACAGACTTATTTGAAATCACGAGCTTTCAAGTCTTGCTGTTCACCTGATGAAGGAGCAATGCTCTGAAACTCGTGATTTCAAATAAATCTGTGGGACTATAACCTGGTGTCATGTGACTCCTGACTTTGCCAATCCAACACTGTGTCTCCACATCAAATAAATATGAGGGATATAGAAATGGTTAATCATAGGTGCCTTTTCCTAGCGGGCACATTTTTAAGGTGAGAGGAGAGAGATTTTTAAAAAAATGAGAGGCAATTTTAGTTACACAGAGATGGATCGCGTGTGGAATGAACTTCCTGAGGAAGTGGTGGATGTGGGTACAGTTACAATGTTTAAAAGACATTTGGACAAGTGTATTAAAAAGAACGTTTTGGAGGGATATGGGCCAGGAGCAAGCAAGTGGGACTAGTTTAGTTTGGGATTCCATTTGACATGGACTACAGTCAGTTCTGCTACAATGCTGTAGTTCCATTCTCGTGCAATCCCGTGTTATAAGAAAATCATGTAATGGCAGCACTATTTAAACTAATGGGGCCAGAGTCGTGTTTATAACCAGTACGCGCTTTAAAACTTTGCACTTTCAAAACAGTGTCCCCAATTTGTCAATCATGTTATAGCCAATTTGTTTTTAACTAAATGCGCATTATAGCAGAACAACCTGTAGTCGGACCGAAGGGTTTGTTTCCATCCTGTATGACTCTGTTAGAGGAGTTAAGTTGTCCCTGGTATCCCAGCCAATGTTTGTTTTCTAACGGTCAACATTTATCATTTTGATTTAACCTATTTTCACAATGCAGGCGAAAGTGAGTACTGTAGATGCTGGAGAGTAGAGTCAAGAATGTGGTGCTGGAAAAGCACAGCAGGTTAGGAAAAATCCGAGGAGCAGGAAAATCGACGTTTTGGGCAAAAACCTTATGTGCTTTTCCAGCATCACACTCTTGACTCTATTTTTCCAAGTAACCTGCTCGAAGACATTATTATACATCTCTGGAGTGGGTGGGAAGCTAACCTGGGTCTCCTGGTCTGGAGTAGGGATACTACCACAGCATCACAAGATGACCCCTCCCACCTTTTTTAATTTAACCTACTTTTCTAATTAACCAGTTCACAGATGTAATTACACACCTATGGACCAGGACGTGAACCCTGGTCTCTCAGTCCAGGGATAGGGACACTACCACTGCCCCACAATTATTATTACATGGCTAAGTCTGGCACCTTACTCTGCACAAATTGACAGTCAAGTGCCCTACATTATAGCCATGACTGTTGCTTCTAAAGTGCTTCAATTGGCTGTAGGGTGCTTTAAGAGTCTTCAAGATGTGGACGACATTATAAGAATTCAAATCTTTCTTTTCACTATTTGTCTGATTGTTGTTAGTTCCAAAATCCATTTTGGCACAAACTAGAATAGAATAGTCACTTATTGTCACTTGTACTTTTACAAAAGAAAACAATGAAAAGTGTTTAATTCGCCACACCACAGAATCAATATTAATAACAGAAGCCATGAAAATTTTTTTTAAATTAACACAAAGTCCGTCTTAGTTCAACTCATGGCTCCTGGTTTCAGGAAAAGACAGTACATCTGGAAGACTGCCATGCTGGGCCTCTGGAATACTGGGCCAGAAGTTGCCCATCCACACCATACTCCCAGAATCCTGGTCTGCAAGACTCTGCAAAAGCTGGCCAAGGAGCAATCTCATTTCCGAAGCCAGCCATCGACACCATTAATCCGTCCAATGGAGTCCCAGGCCGTGCTGCCAAAGACACTGAAGCAGCCCACCACCGGATGCGGCCTGCAATGGCCACAAGGAACCACTATCGGTCCTGCCGCAGCTGCCCGAACCACTCAGGTCCCTGTGTGCTTACCTCTCACCCAGCTACCTCCTCAACGCTGCTGCCAGAGTCTCGCTCCAGGCCCACCAGCTGCCTCACTCATGAGACTTAACAGCCTTCCATGAATGAGATCAACATCAACTGGACTCTTTCTGACAGCTATTCATGGCTATGAGCTCTGAGCTCCCAAACAAGTCAAAACATCTGCTCAACACCTTATCTATCAAATTCCTTCCTCATTCTAAAACCACAATGAAATCTCTCCTGAGTATTCTCTTTCTAGAGAAATGAGCCCTGGTCTGTTTAGTCTTTTCTGATTGTTAATTCCTGTAAAATTACATTTGAATCTTAGGGAAATATTGAGCTTGTCTACTGTGATGAATCAAAATAGAATCATTGCTCTGTTATTTGATTTAATTAAATTCATTGACTATCCTGTTTTCAGTGGGAAAACTGTTCTTAAAATAAAATTCTGGCTATAGTTGCCTTCTTATCCTGAGCATGTTGGAGGGTAGAGATCTGAAATGAAGGATTGCATTAAATAATCTTATGAGAAGATTCCTCACAGAAATGAAAATCATTATTGGTCAGACCTTATTGACTATTTCTATCATTAGAATGCAGAGGACAGTTTTCTGCAGAGGGAATAGCAAAGTGACACCTTAATTGAACATCAGGAGGGAGCAAATGCATGTCTAAGTCACTCAGCACATCATTTGACCTCTGAAAGGATTGAGAAGTTGTTATGTGCCTTTGTTATCCAAGGTACAATGTCAGTTGCGACCCACAGGTAGAATTCTAGCTGCTGAGGCCCACTCAGAAACCAGAGCACAAAGTCTCAGTTGGTACTCCGTGATTGATTGACTTGGTTTTATTATTGTCACATGTACCTGGGTACAATGAAACATTTTGTTTTCCATTAAGTACAGGCAGATCATACCATACAAAGTGCATTAGAGTAAAAGAACAGAGCAAGGAATAGAATGTTTCAGCTTCAGAGAACGTGCACATAGAGCAAGGTCAACATTAAATTTAAACTTTGAGAGGTCCAATCAGATAACAATGAGGAAGAAGCTGTTGTTGAATCTTTTGGCATGTGTGTTTAAGCTTTTGTATCCTCCTCAGTACCAGGTTTTAAATGCATTGTCAAAGGTGCTGTTTTACACATAGCCCTATTAATTCTCTCAAGTGGACTTCAATCCAGCATATTTCCCTCCTTATCTGAAGCTATTCCAAATTATGTGTTGCTACATCAGGCCGATAGGGACACACATGTATTTTTTTAAACAATAATTTAGTTAGTCTGCTATAGGCAGCTATGTCTTCAACTCTAGAATTCCCTGCAAAGTCTCCACTCTACCCTGGCAGTGATCTGATTTTCCCCTTTTGACAGCCTGTGTGAATATTTACCAAATATTCAGAACAGAAAAGCAATTTATTTTTGCAATGTTCAAACAACAGCACCCAGACAAGCTTGGATTTATATTTCAGTGTCATTGCTTCTATTAAATGAGAGGTTAAATCAATTAAATTGGGATCCCATAGCCTTCAGGTGAATATAAAAGGAACATACTGTTGCCAATTTTACATATACACATATTAGACTGCAAATAACTCAGTGTCAGAAACAAATGAACCAGGTTCCTTTAGCAACATACTAAGAATTATTGCTTGCAAAAGTCACTCAAGTGGTGATGTAAACATTATTAATGAAAGCTTTAAACTGTGTGAATATTTACAACTACCATTTTGAAAAGTAACATATACACACATCATCAAAAACACTATATTTGGTCATAAACTCATGACTGTTTGTCAGACCTTACTGCCTACACATTGGTGGCTGTGTTACTTGTTACAACAGATACTGCTTTACAGAAGTACTTAATTGGATGTAAAGCACTTTGGTGTGTATCAAAGTGAATAGTGTTATTTAGATCCAAATCTTTCCTTTCTGTTATTTATATATTTAAATTGAAGGTGATAACATGCTCTATTCATATTCCTGAACACGCTGTTCCATTACAGCTCAAGAATGCAGAAAATTGCCCAGGTATGTCCTGCCTGCACTGTTCTATCGGTGTACTCACAATCATCAACTAACTCACAGCATTAGGCTTGTGACAATAACCTTGAGGAAAAATGGTTGGCTGTCAACATTCATTAGTTTTTGACAAATGTATCTTTTTTATCTTGGGATTTTGATGTTGATGTTAAGGTTAGCATTTGTTGCTCATCATTAATGGTTGAAGAAGATGATTGTCAGTAGTGTCATCTATGTTATCGAGTGGCACATTCTCCAGAATGTAACATATATAAGATGCACTTCAGAAATCCATCAGTGCTCCTAAATAGCACGTTCCAAGCCCACAACCACTAGGGTTTTGAAGGACAAAGGTAGCAGGTACATAGAAACACCACCACCTGCATGTTCCTCACAAAGCCACTCACCATCCTGACTGTGAAATACAGCACCATTCCTTCAGATTGCTGAGTTAAAACCCCTGAACTTCCAGTCTAACAATACTGTGGTGTACCTCTGCTAAATAGCTGCAGCAGTCCATGAAGGCAATCCACCTCTACTAGGTCAACTAGGGATGGACAATGAATGTTAGCCTAGTCAATGATGCCTACATTCCCTACATAAATTTAGAAAAAAAATTAGACAAGCTAGGACTTCTGTCTTTAGAGCCTGGGAGACTGAGGGGGAGAGAACTTACAGAGGTGTATAAAATCCTGGCGAGGCATGGATTCCGACATTGAGGTCGAGTTCCACATGGTCACTCAGCCCTTCTCATCATTACAGCCTTGGTCCAACCATGGATGGAAGAGCTGAATTCAAGTTGGGTGATCAAATGGCCTTGACGTAAAAGCAGCTTTTGGTTACCCATGGCAACAAGGAGACCTAGTGGAAAAGGAATAAACTAGAACCGGAGAAGAAGTTCTCCACTTGTTGCTGTCAGAACCAGCAACAAGGAATAGAGTCATAGAATCCGACAGCACAGAAACAGGCTCTTTGGCCCAAACTGGTGCATGCCAGCCGAAATGTCCATCCACGCTAACCCCATTTTATTGCACTTGGCTCATAAACTTCGAATGTTTTCCTATCCATGCATTTGTCCAAATGCCTTTTAAATGTTATTAATGTACCCGCCTCAACACTTCTGCTAGCAGCTCATTCCACATGTGTACTACCCTCTGTGTAAAAAGGTTGCCCTCAGGTTCCCTTTTATTCTTTGCCCTCTAACCTTAAACTGATGCCCTCTATTCCTCGATTCCCCAACCCTGGGGAAAAAACTGAGTGCATTCATCCTATCCATGCCTCGCCAGGATTTTATACACCTCTGTAAGTTCTCTCCCCCTCAGTCTCCCAGGCTCTAAAGACAGAAGTCCTAGCTTGTCTAATTTTTTTTCTAAATTTATGTAGGGAATGTAGGCATCATTGACTAGGCTAACATTCATTGTCCATCCCTAGTTGACCTAGTAGAGGTGGATTGCCTTCATGGACTGCTGCAGCTATTTAGCAGAGGCACACCACAGTATTGTTAGACTGGAAGTTCAGGGGTTTTAACTCAGCAATCTGAAGGAATGGTGCTGTATTTCACAGTCAGGATGGTGGGTGGCTTTGTGAGGAACATGCAGGTGGTGGTGTTTCTATGTACCTGCTACCTTTGTCCTTCAAAACCCTAGTGGTTGTGGGCTTGGAACGTGCTATTTAAGGAGCACTGATGGATTTCTGAAGTGCATCTTATATATGTTACATTCTGCAGCCACTGTGTGTCAGTGATGGAGGAAATGAATGATTGAGGATGTGCTGTCAATGAAATGGGCTGCTTTGTCTTGGATGAAGCCAAACTTCTTGTGTACTCTTGGAGCTGCAGGCAAATTGGGAGTATTCCAACAATCCAACATACTCTTGACTTGTGCCTTTGATGGTGGGCAGGTTTGGGGTATCAAAGGGTGAGTAACTCACGGCAGAATTCTTAGCCTCTGAATTGCTCTTGCAGCCATTATATTTATATGGCCAGTCCAGTTGAGCTGCTGGTCAATGGTAACAACCAAGATGTTGATAGTGGGGGATTCAGCAACAGCAATATCATTGAACGTCATGGGGCAAAGGTTAGATACTCTTCTGTTCAAGATGATCATTGCCTGACACATGTCACTTGCCACTTGATGGCTTAAACCTTGGCAATGTCCATGTACTTCCATAGTTGCACATGGGCTGCCCATGAGTCACAGATAGTGTTGAAATTGTACAATCTTCATTGAAAAGTGACTTCTGACCTTTTGATGGAGGGAAGGTCATGGATGAAGTACCTGAAGATGGTTAACCCATGATGTTGGGAAAACCCTGCAGAATTAAGGAGTTGAAATAACGGACCTTCAAAGACCACACCATCTTGTTTTATGCCAGGGACAGCGAGACAGCAGAAAGATTTCCCCCTGACTCCAGTTTTGCGAGTGTTCCTTCATGACACACTGAGTGCACAGGTACACCCAGGGGTGCACACCCAGGTACACCCACACATTGGCTTTGTTTGTTTGTGGCCATTCGTCTCAGCCCCCGGAGCTTGCTACAGGAGCTCCTCAAGGTGACACCTGCAGCCCTAACCCCTTCAGCCACTTCAACAATCACCCCCTTCCATTACATGGTCAGGAGTGAAGATGGTCATTGCTGATTTCATAATCTTCAGCATGTCTTGCAACTACTCAGCCACTGCAGAAACCCACAGTAATATGCAGCAAAATCTAACAAGTGGCATGTCATATTTGTATCACATATGCATCAGCCAATAACCACCTCCAACAAGAGACGCTAACCATCTCCCCTGGACATTCAATGATACCAGCATCAGTGAATTTCTCACCAACATCCAATCAAATTCTTGGGATTACCATTGACCGGAGACGGAACTGAACTGAATGAAACGAATACCTTGGATATGCGAACAAGTTAAAGTCATAGAGTTATAGTCATACAGATGTACAACACAGAAGCAGACCCTCTGGTCCAACTCATCCATGACCACCAGATATCCTAAATAAATCTAGTCCCATTGGGCAGCATTTGGCCCATATCCTTCTAAACCCTTCCTATTCATATACCCATCCAGATGCCTTTTAAATGTTGTAATCGTATCAGCCTCCACCACTTCCCCTAGCAGCTCATTCCATACAGACACCACCCTCTCGTGAAAACGTTGACCCTTAGGTACCTTTTCAATCTTTAGCCTCTCACCTTAAACCCATGCCGTCTAGTTTTGGACTGACCCACTCCAGGGAAAAGACCTTGTCTATTTACCCCATCCATGGCCCTCATGGTTTTATAAACCTCCATAAGGTCACCCATCAGCCTCCGGTGCTCCAGAGAAAATAGCTCAGCCTGGACTCCTGCAGCAAATAATTTACTTCCTGACTCTCCAAAGCCGAACCATCATCAACAAGGTGATGGAATTCTTTCCGTTTGTCTGGACAGATGCAGCTCCAATAATACACAAGGATCTCAATACCATCTAGAAGAAAGCAGTTCACCTGATCAGCACCCCATCTACCAATTTAAACGTTTACTCCCTCCATCAGAAAACACAGTGGCAGCAACACGTACTCTATATAAGATACACTGCAGCTATTTGATTTGATTTATTGTCATTTATATTTTGTTCCAAAATTCAGTGAAAAGTGTTGTCCAGTGTTGCCAATCTCCACCACCATCTTAGAACACTGAAGAATAAACCAGAGCATAGAATATAAAGGCAGAAAAATGAAAAAAAAATAAAGTTTCTAACTTTACAGTCCTTCTTGTTAGGTGCATGGGTCTGAGGTCATGGGTCATGGGCCTGGGGGATGGGCACAAGTCCACTTCATCACGCCACCATCGCTGGTATCAACATCACCCACTCTTCAGCACAATCGCACCTGCACCATATATCCGGTTACACACCTAGTTACAAAAACAAATTTTTTAAAACTGCAGAAATAAAGGAAACCAAGCCAAAAGGAATGAGAAATGTCCAGATAATAAAGTCTTAGTTAAGCCTTACCTCCACGCAGGCATCTGGGCCAAGCACCAGCCTGGAGTCCCGGGAGGAGCTGAGTGCTTTCTGCACTGCCTCCAATCTCCTCCTGCAGACACCACCTCCAATTCTATAACTACCAGGTCCTGGAACATGCTCGGGCAAGATCTGCTCATAGCCTCCAACCACCAGCTCCCTCACCGGATCCTGGAATGTGCTTGGGTCGGCTCACTCACAGGCTCCAATCACTAGATCCCTCACTGCAGCATGCTCGAACAGGACCCGTCACCAATGCCTAAACGTAGCAAAAGATATTAGACAAAAAGGGGAAAGGAAAGAGCAAACAAATACAAAAGTAAAGAAAAGCAGACAGAAGCGAGTGACTCAGGAGGGCAGCTGCAGCATTGCTACTCTGC
Source organism: Chiloscyllium plagiosum (assembly GCF_037043375.1). NCBI lineage: Eukaryota > Metazoa > Chordata > Chondrichthyes > Orectolobiformes > Hemiscylliidae > Chiloscyllium > Chiloscyllium plagiosum. The sequence goes on from NW_028270170.1 coordinate 7,951,239, forward strand.
CACATCCTGCAGCAGATTGGCCATGGCATCTTCAAGACCAGTGAGCTCTACTGCTCGGAAGGACAAGAGCATCAGGTTATTCTGAGAGCAACCTCTCGTGCCTATTCCACTCCAAGCCTCATACCGTCCCGACTTGGAAATACATCGCCATTCATTCATTAGCAAATCCTGGAACCCTTTTGTTGACAGCATTTTGGATGACCCTTCACCAGACAGACTGCAGCTCACTCCCACCCTCTCAAAGGCAATTAGCAATGGGAGACACATGCTAGGCTTGTCAGCGACACCCACACCCCTTGAAACAAAATGTTATATTCTGTCAAAACCAATGAGACTTGTCGGTCAGACACCTTCAGTGAAGGTTATTGTCACAAGCCTGACACTTTAGGTGAGATAATTCCTTCCTATGTTGCTTTGGTGACAGCTACCTTTTATTAAAATCTGTGGCTCTTCTCCTTTATTCCAGTTCAGTGGATCTGATTGCAGGTTATCGATCAATGGGTCTGATCTTTTTTAATTTTATTCTCGACAGTGTTGCTCTGATGTTTCATGTGCGAGCCTAGATGGAGCTTTACTTGTACATTCACAGTGAGAATACTGTTGTACTTGTACTGTCTGCCCTCTGCTTCAAAAAGACGTTTCAATCCACTTTGCACGCTTCACAGAGCTGAACAGTCTGCTGATGTAGTCCGCAAGGACACTGTTCAGAGAAACATCCATCTGGTTCCTCGATGCAGCCATTAAAACCAGCTCTGCCCCTGGCTCAGTGTTTTCTTTGGGTATAGCAACTGTATTTATATTTTGAATTTTGTCTTTAATCTTGTCCAATCATTCCAAAGTGATTCCTAAGAGGGGAAAGTGAGGTCTGCAGATGCTGTAGATCAGAGCTGAAAATGTGTTGCTGGAAAAGAGCAGCAGGTCAGGCAGCATCCAGGGAATAGGAGAATCTACATTTCGGGCATAAGCCCTTCTTCAGGAATGAGGCTGTGGCTGAAGAGCTTCTGTGCAGAGGAGATGACCTGGGGGTTGCAGTGAGAGAGGGACTCACTGAAATCTTTGTAGAGGGAGGAAGAGAGCTTCTTCAAGGAAGGCATCCTTGTGAGAGGATTCGCAGTAGGTTGAAATCTTTGAGGAGAAAGTGAGGTCTGCAGATGCTGGAGATCAGAGCTGAAAATGTGTTGCTGGAAAAGCGCAGCAGGTCAGGCAGCATCCAGGGAACAGGAGAATCGACGTTTCGGGCAAAAGCCCTTCTTCATGAATGAGGAAAGTTTGTCCAACAGGCTAAGATAAGATTACCTCTTTCCACCTATCACATTTCCGACGCCCCTCCCCCAAGTCCCTCCTCCCTACCTTTTATCTTAGCCTGTTGGACAAACTTTCCTCATTCCTGAAGAAGGGCTTATGCCCGAAACGTCGATTCTCCTGTTCCCTGGATTCCTAAGAGGGGGCAAGTTCAAAACTGTTGCATGTGAAGTGGTGGCCTAGTGGGATAATTTGCTGACTATTAGTCCCAAGACCCAGGTAATATCATAGTCTCCTCTACATTGGGGAGACTGGACGCCTCCTCGCAGAGCGCTTCAGGGAACAACATACCCCACCGCCCTGTGGCCCAACATTTCAACTCCCCCCCTCCCACTCTGCTGAGGACATGCAGGTCCTGGGCCTCTTCCACCACCGATCCCTCACCACCCGACGCCTGGAGGAAGAACGCCTCATCTTCCGCCTTGGAATACTTCAACCCCAGGGCATCAATGTGGACTTCCCCAGTTTCCTCATTCCCCCTCCCCCCACCTTACCCCAGTTCCAATCTTCCAGCTCAGCACTGTCCCCATGACCTGTCCTACCTGCCAATCTCCCTTTCCACCTATCCACTCCACCCTCCCCTCTGACCTATCACCTTCATCCCCACCCCCATTCACCTATTGTACTCTATGCTACCTTCTCCCCAGCAGCACCCGCCCCCCCCCCCAATTTATCTCTCCACTCTGGAGGCTTCCTGCCTCTATTCCTGATGAAGGGCTTTTGCCTAAAACGTCGATTTTCCTGCTCCTCGGATGCTGCCTGACCTGCTGTGCTTTTCCAGCACCGCTCTAATCTAATATCATAGGGACCCAGGTTCAAACCCAACAGATGGTGGAATTTGAATTCAATAAAAATCTGGAATTAGCATTTAATGACCACCATGAAATCATTGCTTGACATGTCTCTCTGCTTCACTAATGCTGTTTAGGGAAGGAAGTTACCTGACCTATAAATGCCCCCTGGAATCTTAGGGATGGATAGCCTTGCTAACAACGCCTGTATCCTGTGAAGGAATATTTTGAGCTATCAGAGCAGACTAAAATATTAATTAAACCTTAAGAAGGGGGGGAGAATGTTTAGAGAGGGAATTCCAATGTTTATAGTGCCATATTTCCCAACTCCTTCTGTGGCAACCCCGCTTTGGCGTTTTTGGATTAATGTGATCTCAGATATGAGGGAAGGATCTCAGACAGGGGAAGGCAGGGGTGTTCCCCTAATAGTCTCTGTAAATCAAGTAAGCCATATTCTTATAATCTATAAGTAGATGCAATGATGCAATAAATGTCAAATTATGCATCAAAGAAGATTATTTTAGTTAGGGCAGAAATGTAGCTATTCTTCTCTATACCATAACACTTAGGGCTTGAAGGAACCCTCATACGCAACCTGGCAAGCAGTGGAGTAGTGAGCAGCATTCAGACTAATTTCTTTTTCTTCTGTGCAGAACTGGAAGTCAATGCTGTAAATGGTGTTGGCCCGTCGGTCGCTGTGCAGCTCTGAGGGAATGTTAATGGTGACAATGGCAGCCCCTGCTACAAACCCATAAGCAGCACTTTCTAAATGGTACCGACTAAAGGAAATTAAACTTCAGACTTTCAAGAAGAAAAATCAGATAATTGCATGCTGCTAACCTGGAAGACGTCAAGATAAACAGATATGACTGATTGCTGATGACAGCAGTATCTCCTGTGTTACAGAAAAATACTTTAGCGATTGGCACAGAAAACATTCCAGACCTGACAGGGGATGCTCAGAACAGAGGAAATCCACAGCTCTGAGGCAGAGGTGCAGGCTGTGGTCTGTGGCAGGGATCCCAAGTCCGAGTTGACCTGCTGGCCTGACCGGACAAGGATTTTGCGAGTTAAAACAAAAATTCCCTTGTACAAAGGAGAAGCCTTTAAAGGGTGAAGTCATTCAAGCTAGAAGTACAGTCATTTAAAAATAACAGTGCAACTCTAATCATACATTATCATCATGGCATAGCAACCAAAAGACTGGGCTGGAAATACAAAAGGAACAAGGTCCTGATAGAGAACTAGTATATTTCAGGAACAGAGAGCCAGGGAATTTGCTAACCAAAACATCTCAAACAGCAGCTTAAAGAGGTTTGGAATTCTGGTCTCACACATATTGTTTTTCAGGAGACAAGGAGAGTGCAGCAGGAAAATAACATAAAGAACTGTGCTGGAAATCTGAAACCAACACAGAAATTGCTGAAGAAACTCAGCAGGTCTGGAAGGATCTGTGGAGAGAAAGCAGAGTTAACATTTCAAGTCTAGTGACCCTTCTCAGAACTTTCTGAACCCTCTGACGAAGAGTCATACTGGACTCGAAACGTTAACTCAGCTTTCTCTCCACAGATGCTGCCAGACCTGCTGAGGTTCTCCAGCTATTACTGTTTTTGTTTGAGAATGAAGTAGCATTCTTGGTGAGGCCCAAGTATATTGCAACCAAAATACTGGGAGAAACATCCTTGCTGCAAAATAAAAATTATAAAAGAATTTGCAACTTCAGAACTACAGTGATGTGGTGACCTGAGCTGTTCTCTGAAATGTCCTATCAAGTCATTCAGTTAAGGGTAGTCATGTATGGAAAGTGACTCTTGCTTTGCCAATGATACTAACATTTAATGAACAAATAAGACAAAATTCAGTTACGCCATGGCTGATTTATCTATTAACACCATTCAACCATTTTGGATCCATACTTCTTGATAATCTTGCCCAACAAAACTATCAATTTCAGTTTTACAATTTTCTAAGGACGCCCCCTCCTACCCATAACCAGCCTCAACAATCTTGTTGCTGGAAGAGTTGCAGATTTGTACTTTTTTTTTTGTGGAAGTGGTTCCTGACCCTGCCATTTAATCGACCAACTCTAACTTTAAGGTTAGGCCTTGAGCCCTCCCCACGCCCCTGAGAGGAAATGTAGATATTCTGCTTCTCTCAGCTCAACCAATTAAGCCTTGGTGCTTTCATTAGAGTTTGTCATTACCGAAACTCTGAGCGGAAACACCTTTGTGATAATTTAAAAATCAATGTGTTTGTTATAAGGAGCCATTACTCTCCATCTCCCTCCCCCTCCTTTACACATGACAGTTCTGAACAGATGTCCCCTGAAGACAGTCAATTATTAATGAGAGAAACATTGACGTTTCCACTCGATAAACCTCTGTAGAAAATAAAGATAAAACTCTCCACATTTTAAGTATTCATTTGTTTTGGTGTCCAGGACTTTTGAGCCATTCGAGTTTGTGTTTGTGATGTATACAAACTCTGGGAGCTATTTTGAGCCTCACACAACTTAGGTATTTTTCAATTATTAGCTTTAAAGAAAAGGTGGACTGAGGAGAGAATCTGTCTGTAACAATTGCCTTCTATTGACTGACTGTATGAATGGATATCTTTTGCCAGTGAGCTTCAGTATAAAGAACCTGGTGTCTCTTATAATAGTATTGGATCAGTCATATGTCATATAGATATCACCTGATATCCAGCTCTTTTGTAATTGATGGAATTAAATATCAGATGCTGCCTATAATAGGAATCTGATCATTTTATATGCACCATCACCCAAAAGTGAATTTTCACCCACTTCTCCTGACTTGTGAAATTTTTAACGCTGCCCATATGTTCCATCTGGACTTACTGCAATGGGATTCCTGTTTAAACAGTCTTTGTATTGACTCCTCTCCACATATTGTAAAGCCTCAAAGTGGCTCTTTTAGTAACTCCTTCCAGGAGTTGGTGGGTTTGAAATCGCACAAAATGTCGCTAAATCCAGACTAACCCTCCCAGTTCAGTGCTGAGTGGGAATGCCGTGCTGATAATGGTGCCATTCTTTGAATGTGTGAAAACCAAATCCTGTCTGTGCTCTGAGGTTTATATAAAAGGTCTCATGGCGCTGCTTCCATGAACGGTAAAGGAGCTGTGTGTTCTGGGTTCTGGTGTTCTGGGTAATATTTACATCTCGGCTAACAACTAAAAAGAGATCATTTAATGACCATTCCATTCTTGTTTACAGGATCTTATTGTATGAATGTTGACCACCACATTTCTAACATTACCTCATTGGCTGTTAAGTGCTTTGGGACATCCCATGCTCCTGAAAGGCTCGACCTAAGTGCTTTCCTCTTTTATTTTATACTTCCAGTACGGTTCAACTGATAATAATCTACAATGACACACTTGTGCACTGCGATGGTCTACAGTGACGTTTTCATCTGTGCATCCTGTCTGAGAAACTGTTTTGTTGAGAGTTCTTCTTGTTTCATTTCCCAGGAAGATTATTTTTCAGTAAAGGATGGGGGCTTTTTGTGACCAGTGTACAGCAGAGTACAGATGTCCAGTTACCCCACAACTGGGCGGCACGGTGGCACAGTGGTTAGCACTGCTGCCTCACAGCGCCTGAGACCCGGGTTCAATTCCCGCCTCAGGCAACTGACTGTGTGGAGTTTGCACGTTCTCCCCGTGTCTGCGTGGGTTTCCTCCGGGTGCTCCGGTTTCCTCCCACAGTCCAAAGATGTGCATGTCAGGTAAATTGGCCATGCTAAATTGCCCGTAGTGTTAAGTAAGGGGTAAATGCAGGAGTATGGGTGGGTTGCGCTTCGGCGGGTCGGTGTGGACTTGTTGGGCCGAAGGGCCTGTTTCCACACTGTAAGTAATCTAATCTAAGTAATCTAATCTAATCTAAACTATATCTCTGATCCCAAAGGAATCACACAGGTAATTTTTTGGAGTTCCTGATTCATCATATTTGCAGTAATTCTAATGTTTATTTTGCAAGTCCATTTACCCGTGTAATATTGGTACTTTGAATAAGTCAGGATACTGAAAGATACCACGGGAAGCTAGGTTCGCAGATTTAACAAAAAATTTCAAAATATCACTTTAGAATTTAGGTCATCCAGTGATCTAATCAGATTGACTGATGAAGGACTTAGCAAATGGCAAGATCATTCTGGCAGTTCAAGTCAAACTGTGAATTCTAGTCAGACTGATTGTTATAAAGTTCACTGCAACCTTAGAGTATTAACCAGAATAGAAGCCAGATGGTGTAGTAGTTTTGTACCATGTTTGACACTGGGTTACTATAACTATACATCATCCTATACATGTATTTGGAGTAGAGTTAGCAACATTGCTGAAACTGTTGATTGTCAACCAAAAGGTCAGGATTTTGAAACTAGACCAGTAAATGACGTTAATGTACTTGCAAAGTTCGCTGAGATTTGGCAGCTCTTGTAGAAGCCTGATCCTATCTCGTTGACATTTCACTTATCTCTCATGTGTCTCTTTCTCTGATTATTGGATTAGGTCAACATTGAACATGAGACCATCTGCAGCTCCAAACCACCCTGTCTTCAATCAGGAATGATGTAGAGGAGCCGGTGTTGGACTGGGGTGGACAAGGTTAAAAATCACACAATACCAGGTTATAGTCCAACAGGTTTATTTGGAAGCACTAGTTTGGGAGCGCCAGTCCTTCATCAGATGGTTGTGGAGCATAAGACCATAAGACACAGAATTTATAGCAAAAGATTACAATGTCATGCAACTTAAATGATATATTGAACAAACTTCGATTGCTGTTAGGTCTTTCACCTTTAAGAATGGGTTGCAGGTTTTGTTTAATTAATATATAAATCACAAAGCTTCTTTTAAGTCACCTTCTCAAGATAACTTAAGGTTTTATAAAAAAAAGTGACGCCTCAGCTGAGACAATGCATTAAAGGTGTGAGGTTAGAGTCTGTCTGTATCTCTGCCTGTCTGTCTGGGATACAGACAGACTCTAACCTCACATCTTTAATGCAATGTCTGAGCTGAAATGTCACCTTTTTTTATAAAACCCTAAGTTATCTCGAGAAGGTGACTTAAAAGAAGTTCTGTGATTTACATATTAATGAACTGAAACCTGTAAACCAATTCTAAAAGGTGAAAGACTTAACAACAATTCAGGTTTGTTCAATATATCATTTCAGTTCATAGAGAGATGTACAGCATGGAAACAGACCCTTCAGTCCAACCCGTCCATGCCGACCAGATATCCCAACCCAATCTAGTCCCACCTGCCAGCACCCGACCAATATCCCTCCAAACCCTTCCTATTCATATACCCATCCAAATGCCTCTTAAATGTTGCAATTGTACCAGCCTCCACCATTTCCTCTGGCAGCTCAGGCTATACACATTCAGCATGAAAAAGTTGCCCTTTTAGGTCTCTTTTATATCTTTCTTCTCTCACTCTAAACCTATGCCCTCTAGTTCTGGACTCCCCGATCCCAGGGAAAAGACTTTGTCTATTTATCCTATCCATGCCCCTCATGATTTTGTAAACCTCTAAGAGATCACCCCTCAGCCTCCGACGCTCCAGGGAAAACAGCCCCAACCTATTCAGCCTCTCCCTATAGTTCAAACCCTCCTATCTTGGCGACATCCTTGCAAATCTTGTTTGAACCCTTTCAAGTTTAACAACATCTTTCCAATAGGAAGGAGACCAGAATTGTTGCATGACATTGTCATCTTTTGTCATAAATTCTGTGTCTTATGATCTTATGCTCCACAGCCACCTGATGAAGGAGCAGCACTTTGAAAGCTAGTACGGGCGGCACGGTGGCACAGTGGTTAGCACTGCTGCCTCACAGCGCCAGAGACCCGGGTTCAATTCCCGCCTCAGGCGACTGACTGTGTGGAGTTTGCACGTTCTCCCCGTGTCTGCGTGGGTTTCCTCCGGGTGCTCCGGTTTCCTCCCACAGTCCAAAGATGTGCAGGTCTGGTGAATTGGCCATGCTAAATTGCCCGTAGTGTTAGGTAAGGGGTAAACGTAAGGGTATGGGTGGGTTGCGCTTCGGCGGGTCGGTGTGGACTTGTTGGGCCGAAGGGCCTGTTTCCACACTGTAAGTAATCTAATCTAATCTACTTCCTAATAAACTTGTTGGATCAGAACCTGGTGTTGTGTGATTTTTAACTTCAATCAGGAAGGTTTACTGGCAACCCCTTCAAATGAAGGCAAGGTGGGAGATGTGATTAAAAATGACAGGACTCCTTGCAACCTTTCCCAGGCAGTGTGATGTTACAAAAGCACCACCCTATTCCAACTCATATTGAGGGAGTTCTACATTGTTGCAGATACTAGCTTTCACATGAGGTATAAAACATCAGGTGAACTTAAGCTATCGCATTTTGCAGAAGAATTCCTTTGCCTTGGTGTACTGGGCCAATATTTATCCTTTAATTGACGTCAGTATCCACAGATTATCTAATCATTAATCTCATTCCTGTTTTTGGAGCTGTCTGTGCGTACATTGGCTGTCATGTTTCCTACATAATGACAGGGGCAACACTTAAAAGTACTTTATTGACAATGAAAGAGTTCAGGATTACTTCAGGCTGCAAAAGGTGTTGTATCAGTGTAAATGATTTTATTTCTTACTCATATTTCAGGTGGAATGAGGTCCCGAGTTCCGAAATGTGCACAAAAAATGAAGGTGCAGATAGGAACCAAAATATGATCAAACCACTATCCCATGTCCTCTTCCCAGCTATTGCATTCAACAAAACGTGGGGTGATAGCATGACACAAGCTGTTGCTACATTTTCCTCTTTCTTACAAAGCCGTTTTTTTGGTAAACTTACTTAATTTTTGCAGTTTTATCCTTGTACGTGTAACTCCATAATCCATGCGGCCAAAGTAGTGGGGTCACAATCAGACCCTGAAGATTTACCTCATTCCTGATGAAGGGCTTTTGCCCGGAGCATCAATTTTCCTGCTTCTCGGATGCTGCCTGACCTGCTGTGCTTTTCCAGCACCACTCTAATCTTGACTCTAATCTCCAGTATCTGCAATACCCACTTTCACCCTAGATAGCAGGGAATGTCCAAGTAAAGCTTTGTTTTTCCCAATGACCCAAGCTCCCAAGTTCATTCAGCACCTTCTCCCACCCCACAATTAAATGTACCACAATAATCACAAAGCAGCTCAAGGCCGCAGTTGAGCGAGACAAGCTTGCGTTTCTGCAAACGCTGAACAGAGCAAAAACATTCCAAGACTCTTCACAGCAATGTTATCACACAATATTTAATATAAGGAACATAAGGAGCAGTTAGATGAGGAGAATCAAAGGCCTATTCGAAGAGGTAGGTTTTAAGGAGCAACTTCAATGAGGGAAGATGGAGAGGGGAGAGAGCTTCAGGGTGAGTCTTCCTTAAGGGAGACCCCAAATGGTACAGCAAAAGAACTTTGAGGTTACACAAGAGGGAAGGATGGGAGGAGTACAGAGATCGCATGGAGAATGGAGTCTGCAGCCCCACAAAGCTGTGCGTTAAGATATCAAGGTTCAGTGCTTGAGCATCACCCAATAGAAGTTTCCAGATTTTGATTTGGGATCTGGGATCATTGACTTTTGAAGAATCCATTTAAGGTAGCATTTGCCATCCCATCTGCCTCTGTCCCCAATACAAAGATTCAACTCCTAACCACAATCTCATTCCAAAGTCTGGTCTTTGTTAGCTTTATGCTTGGAGTGTTTTCACAAGTGCAATTTACTCAGCTCCTAACCTGAGCTGCATTGAGATGTGCTGATTATTGTATATTTAATTGAGGAGTTGGAGATGGGAAATGAGTGTGAGGGCTTAGGAAAAATGAAAGTTTTATCTGGACAATCCATTATCTATTCCAGGTTAATCTTAAATTAAGAATTTAAATTAAGTGATGCCAGAAGTGTATCAATGTGAAACTTAGTGCAAAAAAGTATCTACTATCAGATCATTCCAATTAAATCATTGAATCATTATTTATGCATCACAGTCAGAGGCCATTCAGCCCATTGTATCTGTAACAGTTCTTCAAAAGAACCCTCCCCAACTATCCTGCACTTTCCTCATAGTCCTGTGAATTGTTCTCCTTCAAATAATTATCTAATTCCCTTTTGAAACTTACTATAAGACATTTTTCAATCCTTTCAGGTGACGCATTCCAGACCATCATGACATTTTGAATAAAAAATGTATTTTACATCCCAGCTCTATTGCTAATTATCTTCAATCCATGTCTTTTGGATCCTGAGCTCTCTCCCATTGGAAACAGTTTCCTGTTATTTACTCTGTCAAAATCTCCCATGAATTTGAACACCTCTGTTCAATCTCCCTTCAACCTTCTGTGCTGTCAAATAAAGAATAGTTGCTGTATGATTTCCGTTCCCACGTGCCACTGTCTCCAGAGTGTTTCAGACACTCTTCTTTGTCAAACTAACAGAGGAGAAACTGCATTCTTCAGTTGTTGTGGCAGTAACCAGTGTGCATGTGGGGGTAATATTTTAAAAATATTTTCTTTTGTCACCGTTATCCTCCAGACTTTGGTCATCACAAAATACACATCAAAATTTTACAAAAATGAGGAATCAAAGCATCAGCCTTGCTGCTGTTCTATATTTACTATCAGCGAATCTTTATTTACAGAATGTGTTGGCAACATAAACATCAAGTACAACAGAGACAGTTGAACAATGGCTTCATCACATCTGGTGCCTGCAAAATAACCATTACCCAAGAGTTTCAGATAATAGCCCTGCATCAAACAGGAAATCATTGAAGCAGGAGAGGAACATTCAGTTCTTGGGTGTTGTGCCAAAGGACAGCATGGTGGCTCAGTGGTTAGCCCTACTGCCTCACAGTGCCAGGGACCCAGGCTCAATTTCAGCCTTGGGTGACGGTTTGTGTGGTGTTTGCACATTCTAGCTGTGTCTGTGCAGGTTTCCTCCCACAGTCCAAAGATGTGTAGGTTAGGTGAATTGGTCAGGTTATATTGACCATGATGTGCAGGCTAGGTGGATTAGCTGTGGGAAATGTACGGTTAGAGGGACTGAATGAGTTGAGGTGGGATCCTCTTTGGAGGGATAGTGTGGACTCGATGGGCAGAATGGCCTGTTTCTACATTGTATGACCTGCATGCAGCTCTACATAGTTTGAAAGAAATTTGTGAATCTGATAGAGGGAAGTCTCTTGTACTGTGAGCAAGTCTAGGAAAAGGGGGCATCACTTTAACATCAAAACAAAGGCACTGAAAAAAATATAAAATCAAAATCAAAATGCTGTCTCAAACCTTGCTGGCCAAAAATTGGAACCAAGTGAAAATCAGACACTTTTTAAGAATGCACCGATGTAATGGAGTAAAATTTTCAAAAAATTTTATCTGGGGAATTCAGCTAAGCACTGAATTAACACCACACAACACTCAAATAGTCATTCACCTCACTGCTTAATTGTCTGTAAATCACAGTGTTCTATGCATCCCTTGACCCTTTCTGACCTAATCTGACCTGAACTATTGATTGGTCAATCCACTCAATCCAAAATCTGAGAAGTTCCAAAATCCAGCACCATCCCATTCCTAGAATTGCCGGTTTTGAAGTGTTGAACCTACACTGTGGATGCTAGGGATCAGACGTAATGCTGGAATGTGAAGCAGATCAGGAGGTGGACAAAGGAAGATAGTTCAGTTCCCAGTTGATGATCAGCCTTCATCAGGCATGATGGAAATGGCATAGATTGTGAGATCAAGGATTAAAAGAGAGAAGTTAGGAAACACTTCTTTATATAAGGGCGCTAAGACTGTGGAGTTCTGTCCTTCAAAACAAAGTAAATACTAGCTCAATTAGTATTTGTAAATCTGGGACTGGTAGCTTTAGTCAAGAGTATTCATGGATTTGGAGCTACAGGTAGTGGGCAGTGGATATAGATCACCTGTGATCTCATTGAGTGGCAGAAAAGTTTGGGAGGGTTGAATCACCTGTTCTGACTTTTCTATCTGGAGTTCAAATCCATCTTCCTCCTATATGAAAGAAACCTAGCAATAAACTGAAGGCAGCAGAAACATGCTGTACTTTATTACAGCTGTCCAATTACTGGTGACCTGGCTTTGCTCATTTGAAGCACGATAGAGTCGTACAGCATGGAAACAGGCCATTTGTCCAACTCATCCATGCTGACCAAGTTTCCCAAACTAAAATTGTCCCATTTGCCTGCAATTGGCTAATATCCATATTTGCTCCATAGTCACCTTATTTATTTGGTCCCTATTCTTGCATGGGATGTGGATGACACTGCCAAAGTGCAGCTTTTGATAGCCTTGGACTGAGAAGCTTCCTAAGTCTTTTCAGAGGGCAATTAAGAGTTAACAATGCTGTTAACATTGTTAACAGACAGACAAAGACAGTACATTTCCTTCCCTAAAGGACATTAGTGAACCAGATCAGTTTGTATTACAATCAATAGTAGTTTTATAGCTCCATTAGTGAGACTAGCATTATACTCCATACATATTCATTGAATGTTAAATTCCACGAGATGATTTGAACCCACACCCCTAAAACCTTACTCTGAGCCAACTCGATAGCAGCTCCCATGACATTGCCACTATGCCAATACCTCCCCAGCACAATGTGATACCCAGCATTTCTCAGCCTGTGCTTTCTATGTTATTTTCCCAGATGACTACTGCTGGCACCTTGTGATATTTGCCACCTCTACAAGTATATGGTATTAGGTAAGGATTGTTTGAGGTGCAACACTCCAACCAATCTTCATAGAACTTAGAACATAAAACAGTACAACACAGGAACAGGCCCTTTGGCCCACCATGCCTGTGTTGGCCATCATGCCAATGAATAAACGAACCCCATCTGCTTGCACATGGTCTATACTCTACTCCCTCTACTCCCTGACTATGTCTATCTAAATGCCTCTTAAACTTTGCTATCATATCTGCTTCTACCATCTCTCCAGCAGCGTGTTCCAGGCACCTACTACCCTCCGTGGAAAAAACTGTCTTCACATATCTCCTTTAAACTTTAAACCTTAAAACTATGCCCCCTAGTATTTGACATTTCCACTCTGGGAAAAAGACTTTGAATATCCATCATAACAAAACCTCTCATAATTTTATACACTTCTACTAAGTTATCCAACAGCTTCTGAAGCTCTCGCAAAAATAATCCAAGTTTGTGCAACTTCCCCTTATAGCTAATACATTCCAATCCAGACAGCATCCTGGTAAACCTCTTCTGCACACTCCTCAAAGCTTCCACATCCCTTCGCTAGTGTGGAACCAGAACTGCACACAGTAACCCAAATGTGGCCTAACTAAAGTTTTATACAGCTACAACATGACTTGCCAACTTTTATACTCAATACCCTGACCAACGAAGGCAAGGATGTCATATCATATGCCTTCTTTACAACCTTATCCAGTTGTGTTGGTTCTTTAGGGAGCTATGGACCTATGCCTCAAAATCCCTCTTTATATCAATGCTCCTAAGTGTCCTGCCACTTACTGTATACTGTACTTCCCTCTTACATTTGACCTCCCGAAATGCATCACCTCACACTTGTCCAGATTAAACTCCATTTGTCATTTTTCTGCCCAACTTTCCAACTGATCTATATCCTGCTGGATCCTCTGACAACCTTCCTCACTATCCTCAACTCCACCAATTTTTGTCTTGCCTGCAAACTTACTAATCAGACCACTTACATTTTTATCCAAATCATATATATATATATTACAAACAACAGAGGTCCAAGCACTGATCCTTGCAGAACATCAATGGTCACAGACCTTCAGTCAGAGAAACACCCCTCCACAAAACAGTCTGTTTTCGATGATCAAGCCCAGTTTGTATCCAACTTACCAATTCACCATAGATCCCATGTAACTTAGTCTTCTGGACAAGATTCTCATGGGGGACCTTGTCAAATGCTCTTATGTTAAGCCTATGTGGATAACATCCACTACCCTACGCTCATCATTCATCTTTGTCCCTTAAAAAACTCAAATTTTTGAGACAAAACCTCCCCTGTACAATGCCGGGCTGACTATCCCTAATAAGTCCATTAATTTCTGAATAAATCTAAATCCTGCCCCTAAGAAACTTCTCCAAGAAGTTCCCTGCCACTGATTTAAGGCTCACTGGCTTATAACTTCCTTTGTATTGGGCTTATCCTGTGACCAGCCAGAGACAATATATTGGAGCATCCACTGAAGAGGGAGAGTTGTGAAGTAACAAGAAGGCTTATTTCAGACAGCAACAACTATATTTGGTCAGGCATAATTACTAGGACCTTCGGGGGCTGGTAGATTTATCTGCTCCTTCCAAAACTCACAATGGAATTCTTTATCCCCATACTATATGTGACATCAGTAGAATGGGTGAAGCCAACATAACTTGAACATTAATCTCTTCAAAGCTATTATATGGTACAACACTTCCAATGAAAACGTACACAAACATCTGAAGATAAGAAAATTTGAAAGTCTGTGGAGAAAGACCTAGGGAGTGGAACTGATTGGGTAGCTCTCTTAAAGATGAGCTGAATGGCTTGTTTGTATAGTTTCATGCTATGAAACTTAGTGTTAGGCTGCAGCAAGGCTTCCCATTTCCTTCAGAGAGTAGAGCAATTTTAAATCATTGAAATTAATTCTAACCTTTACCTGAGTGCTGAATATTTGATGCAACTTTGCATATATCCAGAGTTTGATATTAAGCTAATTGACAAGTGAAATGAAAATCAGCCAAGGAGGTAATGAATTGTTTACCCACTACAATCAGAATAGTTCATGAGGGAGATCTTTTGGAGCAGACTGTCTTTGCTTTGATCACCGTCTTCATTGTTACAAACTTTCGTAAGAAACGTGATTGTCAGCTATTTGTGTGTTTTGAGTTGAAATGTGGCCTAGGCAATAGCAGATGGTGGTGTTGTGGTAATATTGGGTTATCTAGAGAAGTAAGTTAATGCTCTGGGGACACAGGTTCAAATCCTTTGTATCTGGTAAAATTTAAATCAAGTTAATAAACTTGGAATTGCAAAGCTAGTCACAGTAACATAATCTGTAATCAATTGTGAAAACCCATCTGTTTCATTAATGTGCACATCTAGTCTGTGTGTGATCTGGACACACAGCAATGTGGGTAACTCTTAAATTCCCCTTGAAATGGCCTGACCAAGTCATTCAGTTAAGGACAATTAAGGATGGGTAATAAATGCTGGCCTTCAGCAACACCCACAACCAATGGGAGAATAAAAATAAATAATCAAGTAAGAAACAATTGCTGACTGCACTGTCAAAGTAATTGAGGATTAACTGGTGATTTGTGCAATTTGTATTCAAGTCATTTCCTTTGATGCTTTGTGCGCTGCAATCCCTTGGGAACCCTTGCAATATCAACAGCCTCTCCATGCTTAAGAGTAAAGTTAAATCAAATTAATATTAATAAAACACTATTCCTCTTGGCTGCTCCTACAAATAACTCAAGCATCAAAGCAGACCTTCATACAGACTGCACCTCAGTGTGATTTGTCTCATTAAGAGAACCCCTAGATGGCCTGGCACAGTTGATAAAGGCAATGTGTATCTAATTCATGAATGCCAGCGGTTGCAAGTGTCTGCATGACTGAATTACAGCCAAACACTTGATTGCAAGAGTTTCTGTTGATATTTTAAAAGGGAAAAGTTAACAAAGTGAGCATCAATCCTATAGAAAGAGAACCTGAGAATTAATAATGGGAAATAAGGAGATGGATTGAACAGATGTCTTGCATCAGTCTTCACTATACAGAGTGCAAGCAACATCTCGAAAAGGGCTGTAAATTAGAAAATAGAAGGGAGGGAACAACTTCAGAAATTTTACTAACAGCAGGGTGCTGGTACTGAGTAAATTGTTTGAGGCAAGTACTGACAGGTGACGAGGTCCTGATGGACTTCACCAAGGATCAGCTAGTGAAGAGTCGATCCATTGGTTCTAATTTTCCAAAATTCCCTTCATTCAGGGAAGATTCTGTTAGATGGGAAGATAATGAATATGAGTCCTTTAATCAAAAGGGATAGAGACAGAACACAGGAAACCACAAGTTGGTTAGTTTGACATCTGGCCGACGAGAAGTGTTAGAAGCTATTATTAAAAATGCTGCAGCCAGGCACTAAGTAAAATTCAAGACAAAGTCATCATTGTTTTATGAAAGGGGATTTCTGTTTAACCAAGTTATTGAAGTTCTTTGAGGTTAGATAGTCAGAGTATTTTTCCCAGAGTGGAAATGTCAAATACTAGGGAGCACAGGTTTAACCTGAGATGGGGAAAGTTTAACGGAGATGTGCAAGAAAATATTTTTACACAGAAGGAAGTAGATGCCTGGAACACACTGCCAGAGGAAGTGATGGGAACAGAAACAATAGCAACATTCAAGAGTTATTTAGATAGACACATGAGCAGGCAGACAATAGAGGGATACAGACTGTGTACAAGCAGATGGGATTAGTTTAGAATAACAGAACAGCCTGTCAGCATAGTCAATTTGGGCTGCAGTATCTGTGGATGTGCTATACTGTTCTATGTTCTATGTCCAGGTAACATCTGCTATAAATATAGGAGAAAGGATGGATGTACTATATTTTGATTGCCAGAAAGCATTTGATAAAGGGTCACCGGAAAGGAAATTGTCAACATTAAAACTTCATGAGAGAAATAAGAGATTTGCTCGCTAACAGGCAACAGAATAGGGATAAATAGGTCATTTTCCAGTTGGCAAGATGTAACGAGTGGTGTGCCACAAGGATCAAAGTTGGGGGCTCAACATTATACAATTTATATAAATAAATTCAATGAAATATGTCTGCTATATTTGCTAATGACACAAAGGTACATTGGGAAGAGGACAATTCAGCAGGCAAAGATTTGGTAAATGGAGCATAATGTGAGAAAATGTGAAATTGCCCAATTAGTAGGAAGAACAAGAGAAAGTTTATTATCTAAATGGTGTTTCAGGATGATCTGGGTACTGTCATGCTTGAATCTCAACAACTTAAAATGTAAATGCTGCAGATAATTAGGAAAGCAAATAGAATATACTTGTTTATTCTGAGGGAATTTGAAAACAAAAGTCAGTAGGTTATGCTTCAGTTACACAGTACACTGGAGAGACCACATCTGGAGTACTGTGTACAATATTGATCACCTTCTTCGATTGTGTAAATGCATTGGAGAGAAAGTTTACTGGATTATCACCTAGAATGTGCATGTTGTCTTATAAAGAAAGGTTGGATGGGAGAGGCATTTATCTGCTCGAGCTGAGAAGAAAAAGTTGCGATTTGATTAAATCATGTAAGATCCTGAGGGGTTTTGACAGAGTGGAAGTGGAGAGGATGTTTCCTCTTATGGGAGAATCTAGAACTAGGCAGGGGTGTCACTGTTTGAAATTAAGTGATTTCCCATTTAAGACAGAGATGAGTAGAACTTTTTTCTCACAGAGAAACTAACTCTCTTCCTCAAGGGCCAATAGAAGTAGACTGGATTATTTTTAAAGCAGAGGTAAACCATAAGATATGGGAGCAGAATTAGGCCATTTGAACCATCAAGTCTGCCCCAACATTCGATCATGGCTGAGGTATTTCTCAACTCCATTCTCCCACCTTCTTCTCGTAATCCTTGATCCCTTTATTAATCAAGAATCTATCGTTGTCTTAAGCACACTCAATGACTTGGTCTCCATGGCCTTTTGGAGCAATGAGTTCCACAGATTCACAACCCTTTGGCTGAAGAAATTCCATCCCATCTCAGCTCTTCACTCATAATCTCTCCTACTAGTGGAAACATCTTCACCATGTCCACTCTATCCAGGCCTCTCAGTATTCTGTAAGTTTCAATGAGAATGCTCCCCCCCATCCTTCTAAACTCCACTGAGATCCAGAATCCTTCAACCTACAGACAAGGCCTTCATCCCCAGGATCATTCTTGTAAACCTCCTCTGTACCCCCTCCAATGTCAGTACATCCTTCTTTAGATACAGGGCCCAAAATTGCTCACAATATTCCAAATACAGTCTGACCAGAGCCTTATACAGCCTCGGTAGTACATCTCTGCTCTTGTATTCTAGCCCTCTTGAAATGAAAGCTAACATCGCACTTATCTTCGTTAACTGCTGACTGAGCCTGCATGTTAAACTTAGATTAGATGACTTACAGTGTGGAAACAGGCCCTTCGGCCCAACAAGTCCACACCGCCCCGCCGAAGCGCAACCCACCCATACATTTACCCCTTACCTAACACTACGGGCAATTTAGCATGGCCAATTCACCTGACCTGCACATCTTTGTGACTGTGGGAGGAAACCGGAGCACCCAGAGGAAACCCACGCAGACACGGGGAGAACGTGCAAACTCCACACAGTCAGTCGCCTGAGGCGGGAATTGAACCCGGGTCTCTAGCGCTGTGAGGCAGCAGTGCTAACCACTGTGCCACCGTGCCGCACATAAGAAATCCTGAACTAGGACTTCTAGGTCCCTTTGTGCTTTAAATTTCTAAAGCCTTTCCCCAGTTAGAAAATAGTTGACATCTCTATTCTTCCAAACAAAGTGCATAAACTCACACTTTCCCACATTGTATTACATCTGTCATATCTTTACCCACTCTCCCAGCCTGTCCAAGTCCTTCCGCAGTCTTCCTATTCTCCCACCAAGATCTGACCCTCCACCTATCTTTACATCATCTGCAAACTTAGCAACAATGCTCTCAATTCCTTCATCCAGATCATTAACATATGACATGAATAGTTGTGTACCCAACACTGACCCCTGTGGAACTGCACCAGTCGCCAATTGCCATCCTGAAAAAGGCCCCTTCATCCCAATTCTCTGCCTTCTGCCAATCAGCCAATCCATTATCCATGCCATTTCCTTGCCCCTAATATCATGTGTTCTGAGCTTGTTTAGCAGCTTCCTGTGTGGCACTCTGTGAAAGTCCTTCTGAAAATCCAAACAGATCATGTTTACTGCCTTTTCTTTGCCTAATTTGCCTGCTACCTCCTCAAATAATTCTAACGGATTTGTCAGACATGACCTAGCCTTGATGAAGCCATGTTGACTCAGCCCTATTTCACTAAGCACTTGCAAGTACTTCGCAATCTCATCCTCAATAATACACTTTAAAATCTTACCAATGACTGAGGTCAGGTTAACCAGCCTATAATCTCCTGTCTTCTGCCTCTCTCCCTTCTTAAATAGGGATATTACATGAGCCAATTTCCAGTCCTCTGGAACCCTCCCTGACTCTAGTGATTTCTGAAAGATTACCATCAATGCCTCTACAATCGCCTCAGCTAGCTCCTTCAGAACTCTGAGCTGTAGTCCATCTAGTCCAGGTGATTTATCAAACTTCAGAACTTTCAGCTCCTCAGCACCTCCTGAGTGAAGCCTCTACACGCACCTCTACCCCTGACTCTCTTGAAGGTCTGGGATTAGATTAGATTCCCTACTGTGTGGAAACAGGCCCTTCGGCCCAACCAGTCCACACCGACCCTCCAAAGAGTAACTCACCCAGACCCATTTCCCTCTGAATGATGCATCTAACACAATAGGCAATTTAGCATGGCCAATTCACCTGACCTGCACATCTTTGGACTGTGGGAGGAAACCGGAGCACCCGGAGGAAACCCGCGCTGACAAAGGGAGAGTGTGCCAACTCCACACAGACAGTCACCTGAGGCTGGAATCAAACCTGGGACCCTGGTGCTGTGAGGCAGCAGTGCTAACCACTGAGTCACCTCTACTCCTGACTCTCTTGAAGTTCTGGGATGTTGCCGGGATCTTCCACTGTGAAAACTGATACAAAGTACTGATTCAGTTCTTCCAGCATTTCTTTGTTCCCCATTACTATGTTTCCGGTCACATTTTCCAGTAATCCAATGTGCATTCTTGCCTCTCTCTCTCCCCATTTATATATCTAAAACAACTCATCTTTTATACTGCTAGCTAGCCTACCCACACATTTTACCTTCCCCCTCCCAATAACATCCCCACCCCCATTGATTTTTTTTTAGTTATCCTCTGCTGGTTTTTAATGACTTCCTAAACCTCTGTCTTCCCACTAATCTTCCCCACATTGTATGCTTTTCCTTTTGCTTTTATGCTGTCCTTGACTTCCCTTGTCAGCCATGGTTGCCTTGGTCCTCCCCTTAGTATGTGGATAGATTGGTGAGAAGCAAGATCATCAGATTCCACAGAATGTGGAGTAATCATATCAGTCATGATGATCTTGAATGACAGAGCAGGTTAAAGGGGCTGAGTGGTCTCTAATTTGCATGTTTGTTTGTACGTTCATAGGTTATGATTGCCAATATATTATTTATCTGTGAGACAACACCGTTCATCCTGTAGTGTAGATGCATACCTGTTCCTTCTCCTAGTTGGACCTGTATCTCTCTCCATGTCATGTCCTCATTGTTACAACAATTGCTCTTAGTTGCCCCGGGAAGCAAGGGGCAAGGAGATTAAGCAAATGCCAACACCAAGGTCAGTCAGAATGCAAACTCTTCGTGTTATTAAGCACCTTACTGACCAACTGAGCTAACCAATCCCCAGCATCTGGATCAGATCATAATACCCCAATTAACTTCTCGCTGTGCTCCAGCTAGTCTGAGGCCTAATGCAACACTTCAGTTGTGATTGACTGAGATCACCTTGGATCTGCATGGTTCAGCCTCGAACCTCATTTCAAGGTCAAGCCCAGGCCATTTGAAACTGATGTAAAGAAGCAGAGAGTGGAACCTGGAACAGTGTCTCCCAAAAAACTGCTGAGGCTGGGGTCAATTTAAAATTTAATGAGTTCCAGCTTACTCTTTTAGTGCAGGTTGGAGTTCAAAACAACCACTGGCTTGAGACCATTCATATACTTAATTTGTTTCCCTGGGTCTAAAGGAATAGCAGATCATGATTCATGAACTGCATTAAATTACTAAAAGCTCTATCATTAATGTCAAGCAGCCCTTAGACATGATTGTCCAGCTCTTCTGACTGGCAGTAATGATTTCTCTGACTGCCTGTGCTGGACCTTACCAGTCTGACCACTGAATAGGTCCTGGGCTGCAGTTGGTGAGTGTCCCAAGTGGAACTGAGCATGATAAAGCCCCTGCCCTAGACTGTGTGTGCAAAGTGCCTGTACCAGGACCCCCTTTCCAACCGCTCCACTCTCCCCTCCCTCCCTATGAGTGCACTGAGGATTGGTCCCATGGCCATTTGGTTGAATAAACGTGCACTCTGTCTGCCGATTTGGCATCTAGCACATCCTAGGGGTGTTGGATTAACGGCTAGGTCTGTGCCGTACAGCACGTTGTCTCCCTCTGCCCCCAGGCAGACTGCAGCTGAGATGCAGTCTGTCTATGGGTCTGTGTGAAAGAGGACATCAATATTGCAGTATTGATAGCCTCTGGCTGTGGCTGATGCACCAACCTGCTAATAGGCAAGGCAAAGACCTGGGTGCTGCGTGTGTGTAGGTAGGTGCTAGGTCAGCCAGTGATAAGAGAAAAGGCCCTGAGATACAGCACGCTCTAATCCAGGAGCTCAGCACCCTATAAGATTCCACCCACAGAAACTTACATAAAACCTCCAATGAATTTATATTTAATGGATGGATTAAAATATTGAGAGATGCTTTAAAATGTTGAACAGGGAAACAGCATACAAATGAGTTAGGTTTTGTCCTTTAGTATGGACAGCAGCAGTAAGTTGCTTTTGTTGCTCTCTGTTTTCGTGTAGGAGGTCAGTTCACCTGTTTAGACAATCAGGTCAACATCCTTCTAAAGCTGCCCCTCAAAGGAGGAATGAATGCAAGCCACACAGACAGAGTCATACCGTCATACAGCACAGAACCAGACCCCACAGCCCAACAAGGCCAGCCAACCATGTTTCCAAACTACACTAGTCCCACCTGCCTGCATTTGGCCCATATCTCTCCAAACCTTTCCTATTCATGTACTTATCCAAATGTTTTTTAAACGCTATAACTGTACCTTCATCCCCACTTTATTTGACAGTTCATTCCACACAGGAACCACTCTTTACATTAAAAAGTTGCCCCTCATATCCTTTTTAAAACTTTCACCTCTCACCTTAAAAATGTGCCCCCCTAGTTTTGAATTCCCCCAGTCTATGGAAAAGATTGTTGCTATTTATGCCTTTGCTACCTTATCTATGCCCCTCATATTTTTTAAAATCTCTATAAGGTCACCCCTCAACCTCCCACAATCCAGTGAAAAAAGTCCCGGCCTATCCAGCCTATTTTTATAATTCAAACCTTCCATTCCCAGCAACATCCTGCTAAATCGTTTCTGAACCTTCTCTAGTTTAATAATATCCTGCAGAGTGACCAGAAGAGCAGACAGTACTCTGGAAGAGGCCTCACCAACATCCTGTGCAATCTCAGCATGACTTCTGCTCAGTGCAGGGTCAATCTCCACTTTGTAAATGCTAAAAAGGATGTGATGTATGGCAGGGAGGGTGTGAATAAGGACATGTTAAATACCCTTACAAGTCTTTTTTTTTATTCACTCACGGGATATAGACATTGCTGCCTGGCCAGCATTTTTTATTGCCCTTCTCTCGTTGATCTTGAAAAGGTGGTGGTGAGCTGCCTCCTCGAACCATGGCAGTCCACCGGGAGATGCCGTAGATTGGACTGCAATGCCCTTAAGAGGAGAATTCTAGGACTTTGACCCAGCAATAGTAAAGGAATGTTGATATATTTCCAAGTCAGGAAGGTGAATGTCTTGGAGGTGAACTTGAAGGTGGAGGTGTTCCAATGTATCTGTTGCCCTTGTCCTTCTAGGTGGAAGTGGTTGTGGGTTTGGAAGGTGCTGCCTAAGGATCTTTGGTGAATTTCTGCAGTGCATCTGTTTGGCTGCATCCCTTCACCATTAGCTCTGCTCCCATGATTCCCATGGTAGCTCAGTATGTCCATCCCTATGGAAACCTAAACTCTCACAGCCAATTGGAGAATGAAAAGATTCCTCAGTAACTAATTGGATGATGTATGATTGTCAAACAGTCAATTTTTTGCAACACAACAGTTTCTATAATTAATATTTTTCCAATAAATGGAAGAAATGTAATATGTTTATAAGATTTATCTTTCTGAGTCTGTTTGTCACTATGTCTTGGAGATTAAACTTTAATTCCTGGAAATTCCAGAACAATCCTGGAGGGTTTTCAACCCCTAAATGTAAATAAAAGCAATTAACATGGAAACACAGAACAATCTGAGAGTTTCATTGCTGCCAAAGCTTCACAACAACCAGAATGTGCATTAATGTAGCCTCTGTGATAATGTGAAATCACCCAAACATTTTCACAAAAGAATTGTCAAACAACATTATCTATCTACCTGCGACTCTACTTTCAAGGAACTATGAATCTGCACTCCAAGGACTCTTTGTTCAGCAACACGCCCTAGGACCTTACCATTAAGTGTATAAGTCTTGTGAAGATTTGCTTTCCCAAAATGCAACATCTCACATTTATCTAAATTAAACTCCATCTGCCACTCCTCAGCCCATTGGCTCATCTGATCAAGATCCTTTTGTAATCTGAGGAAATCAGAGTTAATGTTTTGGGTCCAATCCTCAGAACCTGCTAAAGTCCCTTGCTAAATATATTGGGTTTATGGATGATCTGATGAGGTAGCAAGTCAGAGATATTTAAAGAGGAAATTCTAGAGCTTGGCTTTGGCAACTGAAGGAACAACTATCATTAATGGAGTGATATCAACCTGGGATTTGCAAAAAGCCAGAATTGGAAGTGTGCAGCAATCTGGGAGAGTTATAGGAAAGAGGAGGATTACAGTGATAGAAAAGGGGAATGAGGCCATGAAGGAGTTTGAAAACAGTGGTGAAAATTTTAAGTCTGGGCTGTTACTAGACTGTGAAACAGTGGAGTGAAAGTGAGGACTGCAGATGCTGGAGATTAGAGTCGAGAGTGTGGTGCTGGAAAAGCACAGCAGGTCAGGCAGCATCTGAGGAGCAGGGGAAATCAATGTTTTGAGTAAAAGCCTTTTATCAGGAATGAGGCTTCCTCAGAACTTGCTCAGACATTGTGAAACAATGGAGATTAGTGTGTACTGGGACTTCATGCAAATTAATGCAAGTTGACAAATGAAGAGGATCTACAGAGCAAATACATCCACCATGCAGCGTTAACTCAATGTTATTACAAGTCATCAGGAATGACTGATGAAGGACTTATGCCTGAAACATTGACTGTCCTGCTCCTTGGATGCTGTGTTACCTAATGTGCCTTTCCAGCGCCACACTTTTTGACCATAAAGTGGTGACACTACAGCAGCTGCAACAACACACGACTTTGCAAAACAATGAACAACCTTCTGTGTGAAGTAACGCAAAAATTCTAAAAACACATTAATCCGCATCCCCTCGCAATGTTAATAGAGCCTGTAGAAGATTCCGGATACTGGACTCAGATGTGCAAATTTATCAAAAACAAATCAGATCTTCCTTGGACCATAGGACATCATGAAATAATTTTGCTGAAATTCATCAATTAGCTTTTGAGATATGTTGTTTACTGACAACAAACTATCAGACTAACAAACAGTAGTGAAAATATTATCTCTGCAGGCTTTGTCAAACATTTGTTAGAAGGACAGCACCCTGTTAAACTATATCAAAGACACAAAGAGAGGAAATGTCAAGCTCAGTTCCTTCACCGCCTCCGCACACACAGAAAAGATTTAATAAACTTAATTAAGGCTGTTCTTGTAATTAAGGCTTTGTCTCATTAGTTGAAGCAACAATTTGATGATTTAACCATTGAATACTATAATTGGAAATAGTTTGCAATAGGCAGGAATTAGATTAGGCTTAAGATCTACTGAAGAAGTTGCTTTGTTTACTCCACAAGCTTTTGATGCTTGTTCCCATGAAGAAGGTCAAACAAAGAAATAAAAGGAAAGGGAAAAAAGAAGGGAGTAAGAGAAAAAAGAGGAAGTGAAGAAGGAATTAATGGAAGGAAAACAAAACGTTGGACAATAGAGGGAGAAGTAGATGAAGGAAAACCTGAAAAGGAAGGATAAACGGGGTGAAGGAAGTAATGGAGAGCAAACGGGTGGATGAAAAAATGGAATCTAATGTAAAATGAATGGATGAGGAAAGGAAGGGAACTGCTTGGAGTGAGATGGATGGATACAGAGAGAAAGACAAATAGATCAGCAAGGATTCAAATGGGTCTTTTGGTCTCTCAAGCCTGTTCCAATATTTAATAAGATTATGGCTGCTCTGATATTACCTCAAATCTACATTCCTGCCCACTCAAGAAAACATTTTACTCCCTTCCTTAACAAGAAACTATTCATCTCTGCCTCCAAAAATATTCAAAGATTCTCCTTCCACCAGCTCTTGAGGAAGAGTTCCAAAGATGCATGACCATCTGAGAGAAAGGATTTCACCTCAAGTGTGCTTTGAGTGGATCCCTCAGAAGCTTATTTGCTTCAATTCAGTCAACACTTACTTTTCTAAACTTCATTACTAAGTAAGAACTAGGAGTAGCATTAGGCCATTCAGCCCCTCAAACCTGTTCCACCATTTAATATGATCATGGCTGATCTCATCTCGGATTCAACTCCACTTTCCTTAACCCTTCAACTCATTACTAATTAAAATTCTGTCTACCTCCTCCTGAAATTTACCCAGAGTGCCAGAATCCATCACACACTGTGGGAGTGAATTCCACAGATTAATGACCCTTTGAGAGAAGCAATTTCTCCTCATCTCTGTTTGAAATCTGCTAACCTTATCCTAGAACCATGGTCTCTCATTCTAGATCACCCACATGAGGAAATGTCCTCTCTACTTTTATTTTGTCAGTCCCTTTAGCATCTTTAGATACTTTCTTTCAATCTCCCCTCATTCTTCTAAACTCGGAGAATATCGGCCTAAACTGCTCAATCTCTCTTCATAAAACAAACCCCTCGCCTCTGGAATCAATCTAGTGAACCTCCTCTGAACTGCCTCCAATGCAACTACATCGCTTCTGAAGTAAGGGGAGCAAAACTGCACAGTGCAGACGATACTAGCTGAGCTTGTCCAAGCTTTCCTCAAAAGACAACAACATCAACCTTTTGGGAACTGCTCAATACATTTACATCGTTCCTTAAATAAGATGACTAATACTGTGCACAATGTGGTCTCACCAATGCCCTTTATAACTGAAACATAACCTCCCTATTTTTGTATTTGACTCCCTTCCCTATAAATGATCACAATTTATTAGCTTTCTTCATTACTTGCTGTACCTGCAAACTAACCTTTTGTGGTTCATGTACAAGGACACCCAGATCTCTCTGCAACTCGGAGCTTTCACAATTCAGATAGAATGTTTATTGCTTATTCTTCCTACCAAAATAGACAATTCCGCATTTTCCAAATCATACTCTACTTATCAATCATTCGCCCAGTCACTTTACCTATCTATATCTTTTTGTAGCCTCTTTAAGTCATCTTCACAACTTATTTTCCTGCCGATTTTGAGTAATCAGCAAAGTTAGCAAACAAACTATGTCCCTTCATTCAAGTTATTTTTATAAATTGAAAATAGGCGAGGGCCCAGGACATGTTGGCACAGTGGTTAGCACTGCTGCTGCACAGTGCCAGGGACCTGGGTTCAATCTCTCCCTCGGGCAACTGTCTGTCCTCCCACAGTCCAAAGATGTGCAGGTTAGGTGAGTTAGCCATGCTAAATTGCCCATAGTGTTAGGTGGATTAGTCCAGGGTAAATATAGGGGGGTGTGGGTTTCTCTTCTGAGGGTTGGTGTGGACTAGTTGGGCTGAAGGGCCTGTTTCCACACTGTAGGTAATCTAATCTAATATACTCATCACTCACTACATCTTGCAGCCTGTTAGCCAACCTATCGTTTATCCATGCTAACATACATACAGAAAGAGCTTTGATGTTCTTCAATAATCTCTCATGTGGCACTTTATCAAATGCCTTCCAGAAATTAAAGTGGTACATCCACTGGCTTTCCTTTATCCAAAACAATGTAATTTCCTCAAAGAACGCCATTAACACCAATCAATGGACATGATTTCCCTTTCACAGAGCCATATTGACTCTGCCTAATTACTTTGAACTTACCTAAGTTCCCTGCTATCATTTTTTTTAATAGCAGCTTCTAATACTTTTCCGATGACAGATATTACGGTAATTGACCTGTAGTTGCCCACATTCTGTATCCCTCCTTGTTTGAATAAAGGAGTTACATTTGCTATCTTGTCATCTAATGGGACATTCCCTAAATCTAGACAATTTGGGAAAATTAAAACTAATACATCAACTATCTTATTTGTCACATCTTTTAAGATTCTAGGATGAAATCCATCAGGACACATGCACTCTCAGCCTGTAGGCCTAACAATTTACTCAGTTCCACTTTTCTGGTTCTCTGCATTCCTTGCTCCCTTTCATTTCCTGATTCATAGTTGCTTTAAGAATGTCACTTGTACCCTCTGTAGTGGAGACAGATGCAAAATACCTGTACAATTCACCTGCCACATCCTTATTTTCCATTATTAATTTTCCAGACTCACTTTCTAAAGGACCAATGCTCACTTTGTTAACTCTTCTTTAATAAGTCCTTATAGAATCTCTTATTATCTGAATTAACATTTCTGGCTAGCTTTCTCTTGTGCTCTTCCATTTTTCCCTCATTTTTAATTTTTTCATCAATCTTTGCTTTCCTTTGTATTCTGCCCAACCTTCTGACCCCATTACTTGTTTCTGCACAGTTATATGCATTTCCTTATTGTTTGATATTACCTTTAACCTTATAATTAATCATTGATGATGGGCCATCTTTTGGATATTTTCTTATTTGTTGGAATGTATGTATCCTTTCTATTTTGAAATATCTCCTTAAATTACCATCACATATCTATTAACCTGTCCTAAAACCTAACTAATTTGTTAATTCACTTTAGCCAGCTCTGCTTTCATGCCCTCATAACTGCCCTTATTTTAGTTTAAAATACTTTCTTAACCTGCTTGTAAAATTCAATACATTACGATCACTGCTAGCTAGGGGCATTTTCATTATGAGATCATGAATTAATCCTATCTCATTGTACAATGCCAGGTTGGAGGAGATTCTGAAGATAGGATATACATGCATTTGGAGAAGCAAGTACTGATTCAGGATACTCGGCCGTGGTTTTGTGCTTGGGTAATCATATCTTACAAACTTGATTGAGTTTTTTGAAGAAGTAACCAAAAAGATTGATAAGGACAGAGCGGTAGACATTGCTTACATGAACTGTAGTAAAGCCTTTGATAAGGTTCTGCATGGTAGACTAATTAGTAAATTGAGATCACATGGGATTCATAGACAGCTTGTCAATTGCATTCAAATTTGGCTTGATGGTGGAAGACAGAGGGTGGGTGGTGGAAGACAGAGGGTGGGTGGTGGAAGGTTGTTTTTTGGACAGGAAGCCTGTGACCAGCAGTGTCCCACAGTACTGGGTCCACATGCTATTTTCCTGAATTTAGGTCATTTCTTTCCATTATTAACTAACAGAACCACCCCTCCATCTTTTCCTAACTTCCCATCCTTCCTTTGTACCTTGTAACCTTCAAGGTTCAGGTCCCAATCCATAATGGCTCCTAGAACTTACATAGTTCTCTCGAGCTGTGTTCGCAGTTCATCTGCTGTATTTAGATGCATTCAGATAAAGAAACTAAGTGTGAGTTGCATTGAGTTTTTTTGGACAGCTTCTCACCATGAGGCCTAGCAAGATTTCTCACCCCATCTTACCAAATGTTACTAACAAACCCCTACGGCGTTCCTCACAACTGACTCTATCCCTATCTAACCCTGTCCCATTTTCAGAACAACTCACCACTTAGCAGCTGTCCACTGATAGACCAGTATACCTTGAGCCTGCTCCACCTTTGAAAGCTGCTCTGCACCTTGATAAGCATTCACAATCCAATGCTGCCACTCACCAGCAATGTAATGCCACAGCAATCACAAAACCATGCTGCTCACTGCCGACAGGTAGCATTCTGTCACGGATACAGCCCCATTCTGTCATCCCAGTTGCTGTTTAACCCTCCAGGCCATTCCATTTACTTGGCCATAGTTACATCCTGTCTGAACACCCTCTCTAAATTATCACAATTCTGCCCCAATGTCTATTGGAGACCTGCATCTTATCATTGTCCAATAAGGAAACATCGTATACTGGCAAGTGATTGGAAAATTCCAAGCCAATTAAACACAAATAACTTTTCACTTTCCCCAGTACTGGGGCCAGGACCCTATGAACCAGAACCCACTTCTCCTTCACTAGTCTTTGAGCCTACATTCATCTCTCTAATGCAATTTCCTTTCTGTCAATTTGCAAGTGGCTCAGATAATAATCCACTGTTTAATGTTCTGCTTCCTCATTTGGTGCCTAGCTCCTCACACTGATTGTGAACAGTCTCTGCAGAGTCCTGTCTATGCTGTTGGTACTTACATGGACAACAACTTGATCCTCCACTTCCCACTGCATGATCTTCTCCAGACCCGAACAGGGGTCCCAAAGCCTGGCCACATGACCTACTGAACTCTGCTGCAGGGAATGGTGTCAATCCCTCCAACTATATTGTTTCCTCCTCTCTTCTCATTCCTTTTTGCTCCCCTCCCACACAAATGGTTTTCTGTACCATGGTCAGTTAGCTCATCTACCCTGCAGGGCCACTCTCATCCAAACAAACAGAAAAAAGCTCAAACCAGTTGGACAATTGAAAAGGATAAGCTTCTTGTGCTCTGACCTGCCTCACTTCACACACATGCAAACACACACACACACACTCACAGACACAGACACAGACACACGCATCCACACACACACACACACATGTGCATTCATACACACACACACACACACGTACATTCACACACACACACACTCCTCCATTACTCTGTCCACTGATCAATTCAGAAGATCTGGTACAAAGAATGCATATGATCTCTCTCCTCACTGATACATCTGTAGTTCAGCCTCCAGCTAATAAACTCTGAGCCAAAGCTGCTCAAACTTCAGTTACTTGCTGCAGACTTGTTTGACATAAACTAAATTGGCATCCAGGAGTTCCCACATGCTGCAGCTGTAACACATCACCAGCCCTCTCATCCTTTATGTGTTCTAATTTTTAAAAATTCATTCAGTTACATATTTAATTTTGATTTTGTACATTTTATTGACATTATTACCATTTGCTATATTACTTTAAATGTTAGGAATAGAATAATCCTTAGTCACACAGCAAATACTGTCCAAATAACCAGCTTCTTCCTTTGCAGCAGAATAAAATCCAATTCCTGGAACCTGAAAAAGTTTGAAAAAAACAAAAACAAATTGAAGAAAACAGAAGGATGCAGGGTAACTTGACAGAAGGGGAGGTAAAAGGGTAAGTCGAACTACGGGAGGAGCAGATGAATGCAAAAATGGAAGGATAAAGCGACAAAAGTAAATTACACAGAATAAAAGATGAAAATAGAGAAAACAAGGAGATAGGAAGGTTACAGCAGTGATGTGCCACAGCACAGAGACGTACAGTGAGAATTGTCCAATTTGGTGTCACATTCTGTACCAAGATAGTGAAACCTTTAACAAAGACAATGTATGCTGTGTGCACACCAGCTGAACCAGGGTTCCCACTAACCTGGTAAATCGCATCTTACTCTACTTTCTGTATTGCTCTGCTCCATTGAATTTCAATTGTGTATTGCTGCAACCATTTAATAATAGTTACATTCAAATACGCAACGTCATCTGCGAAATTCAGACCCCTGAATCCAGGGCAGTGTGTGGATCAGACTAAAGGCCAGGAATAGTTAGAAATCATTGAGTTGAGCAGATTTTGAAAATGTGCCTGTGCTCGCAGTTGAAGGTGGTTTGTTTTTATTGAATTTGAAACACTGATGCACTTGATCCTTCTTTAGCTTGTGGTATGTACTATGTTGCAAACCTCCCTAGTAAGGCCATAGCCATTGTAAATGTGATTTCTTTTTTCCTTTTTATCTGCCCAGAAAAGTTATCACACACAACAGAGTGACCTTCCCAACACCAAAATTATTACCGTGATATGTTTTGTTTCATTGTTTTTAAACTACTAACCAACAGCAGTAAAAACACCCATGCTGCTAGTTCAATATTTACATGCAAAGCTCATAGAGTCATAGAGATGTTCAGCATGGAAACAGAGCTTTAGGTCCAACTTGTCTACGCTGACCAGATATCCCAACCCAATCTCGTCCCACGTGCCAGCACCCGGCCCATATCTCTCCAAACCCTTCCTATTCATATACCCATCCAAATGCCTCTTAAATGTTGCAATTGTACCAGCCTCCACGCTTCCTCTGGCAGCTCATTCCACATACTCACCACCCTCTGCGTGAAAAAGTTGTCCCTTAGGTTTCTTTTATATCTTTCCCCTCTCACCCTAAATCTATGCCCTCTAGTTCTGGACTCCCCCACCCCAGGGGAAATACCTTATCTATATATCCTATCCATAACCCCATGATTTTAAAAACCTCTATGAGCCTCCGGCACTCCAGGGAAAACAGCCCCAGCCTGTCCAGCCTCTCCCTGTAGCTCAAATCCCCCAACCCTGGCAACATCCTTGTAAATCTATTCTGAACCCTTTCACATTTCACGATATCCTTCCGTTATGAAGGAGACCAGAATTGCATGCAATATTCCAACATGAGGCCTAACCAATGTACTGTACAGCCGCAACATGACCTCCCAACTCCTATACTCAATACTCTTACCAATAAAGGAAAGCATACCAAACACCTTCTTCACTATCCTATCTACCTGCAACTCCACTTTCAAGGTGCTTTGAACCTGCACTCGAAGGTCTCTTTGTTCAGCAACACTCCCTCAGACCTTACCATTAAGTGTATAAGTCCTGCTAAGATTTGCTTTCCCAAAATGCAGCACCTCGCATTTATCTGAATTAAATTCCATCTGCCACTTCTCAGCCCATTGGCCAACCTGATCAAGATCCTGTTGTAATCTGAGGTAACCTTCTTTGCTCTCCACTACACCTCCAATTTTGGTGTCATCTGCAAACTTATTAACTATACCTCTTATGCTCACATCCATATCATTTATATAAATGACAAAAAACAGTGAACCCAGCACTCCACTGGTCACAGGCCTCCAGTCTGAAAAACAACCCTCCACCACCACCCTCTGTCTTCTGCCTTTGAGCCAGTTCTGTATCAAAATGGCTAGCTACCCCTGTATTCCATGAGATCTAACCTTGCTAACCAGTCTCCCTTGGGGAACCTTGTCTAACGCCTTACTGAAGTCCATATAGATCACTTCTACCGCTCTGCCCTCATCAATCCTCTTTGTTACTTCTTCAAAAAACTCAATCAAGTTTGTGAGATTTCCCACACACAAAGCCATGTTGACTATCCCTAATCAGTCCTTGCCTTTCCAAATACATGTACATCCTGTCCCTGAGGATTCCCTCCATCAACTCGCCCACCACCATGGTCAGGCTCGCCGGTCTACAGTTCCCTGGCTTGTCCTTATCACCTTTCTTAAACAGTGGCACTACGTTAGCCAACCTCCAGTCTTCCAGCACCTCACCTGTGACTATCGATGATACAAATATCTCAGCAAGAGGCCCAGCAATTTAGAAGTGAGGGAGAGGTAGAAAGAAGGGGAAGGGATTAAATTAAAATTGAGTTGGTGGAGCAGACTCAAAACACAACAAACATTTTTCAAATAACTAAAATGGGAGTGCAATCACCTGTAACCAATATATACATGATCCACAGACTCCACAGCCCCACAAAATAAACAGTTGGGCATAAATGTGACTTTTATGAGTGATTAATTCATCTGAGGAAGGTGAGTAAGCTATAGAATTGTTTGATACAAAAAAGGTTGGGAACCACTGGGTTTGAGGAGGAGAGACTTGAATACTCCGATCTTGCAATATTTCATCAGGATTGGTAGAATTTAGCATCATTCTGTTTGCAGTATAAACATTTAATGCAAAGTAAAACTATTTATCTTTTTATTTTCACATCGCATATTTCAACTGAGATCCTTGTGACACATTAAGAGGCCATTTCCTGCAAATCAATAACCATTCTCTACCTGATTATTATACTGTATGTATCAGCCCGTGAGGTTTAAATGACGCTATGGCTTTACTCTTCCTTATCTCCGCAACCTCCTCCAGCCCTACGACCCTTTCACTCGATGTAAGGCAGTCCTTAAAACCTTCCTCATTAAACAAGCCATCAGCTGCCTATTCTAAAATCTCCTTAAGTGGCTCATGACTGATTTTGTTGATTAAGTCTCTGTGAAATAGCTTTGGATGTTTTATTATGTAAAGTGATATAAAAAGGATGGGTTTTTTTTTGGTGTATTCACATCCTTCTATAGAACATTCTGTGGCAGAAGCTTTATCAAAGTTTTACATAGTTCTATTTATTTGTCGCTGGGTGGTATGGGGAGCTGTGAGAAGAGGGGTGTCACCAGGTGTAGCACTTCCTTTGTCTACTGGGAGTGAACTGGCAGCCAGTTCCAGCGCAATATTGTCAAGCAGAATGTGCTCCATTTGGGGACAATGTCATGTTTCATCAGGATTATTAAAACCATGATACTGATCAACCAAGAATCTTACCAGGCAGTAGAATAGGTTTGAGGGATTGAATACCCTATTCATTTTGTGTGTATTCTTTCAACAGATGTGTTTCCAACAAGGCCGGCTGTGTCCCCATTCCTAATTACCGTTTAGATTCTTGCACGGCTGCAGACAGTGCACAGTGCTGTTTCAGTATCAGGATTTACACCCAGCAACACTGAAGGAATGGTGATATATTTCCACATCAGGGCGGTGTGTGACTTGGAGGAGCACTTGGTGATCCCATGTGTCTGTTGCCCTTGTCCTTTTAGGTGGGAGATGTCACAGGTTTGGCAGGTGCTGTCAACGGAGCCCTGATAAATTGTTGGAGTGCATCTTGCAGACAGTACACACTGCTGCCTCAGTGCTCTGCTGGTTGAGTGAATGGATGTTTAAGTAGGCGGATGGCCAAGCTTGTGGGTTTACTCACATCAGAATTCCTAGCCTGTGATCTGATCCTGCAGCCACAGCCTTTACAAGACTGGTCCAGTACAGTTTCTGGTCAACAGTAGGCCCCAGGATGTTGACAATTATTTTTTATTAACTCATGGGACATAGATATGGCTGGCTGGGCTAGCATGTACTGCCTTTCTGTAGTTGCCCTTAAGAAGGTATTGGTGAGTGAGGAATTCAGTGATGGTAACGCAACTGACTGTCAAATGGACTTAGTTGGATTTTCTCCTCTTGGAGATGATCATTACCTGTCACTTGTGTGGGTGAATCCTACTTGCCTCTATGAACTCATGCCTGAATGCTATCCAGGTGGTGCTGCCTATTGGCATAGATTTCTCCCTTATCCATGAAATTGTGAACGATACTTAATAATATGTAATCATTAGTGAGCATCTTATCTACTGACCTTATAATTGAAGAAAGTTGAAAAATGTGGTACTGGAAAAACACAGCAGGCCAGGCAGCATCCGAGGAGCAGGAGAATTGACGTTTCGGGCATAAGCTCTTCTTCAGGAATGAGGCTGGTGTGCCAAGCGGGCTGAGATAAAAGGTAGGGGTGAGGGAATTTGGGGGAGGGGCACTGGGAATACGATAGGTAGAAGGAGGTGACGGTGATGGTGATGGGCCAGAGTAATATGGTGCTGGAAAAACACAGCAGGCCAGGCAGCATCCGAGGAGCAGGAGAATCGACGTTTCAACTCTGGTACTCCAGCATCTGCAGTCCTCACTTTCTCATTATAAAGGTTATTGACAAAGCAGCTGAAAATAATTGGGCTCAATACAATGCCATGAGTAACTCAGGGTTCTTTGGTACAGTGATAGCGGCCCTCTCTCTAAGTTAGGAGACCTGCGTTCAAGTCCCACCTGCTCCAGATGTATGTAGTAACATGTCTGAACCAGTTGATTAGGAAAATTCTATCATTAGTAACTCCTTCAGCAGTTTCATCGGATTGAGATGATTGACCTCCAACAACCACAACCAGCTCCCTTTGTGTCAGGTATTGAATTAGATTAGATTACTTACAGTGTGGAAACAGGCTGTTCGGCCCAACAAGTCCACACCAACCCGCCGACGCGCAACCCACACACCCCCACATTTACCTCTTCACCTCACAATATGGGCAATTTAGCATGGCTAATTCACCTATTATTACTCTCTAACCAGCAAGCAGTTCCCTCCTGACTCTCAATGACGTCTGTTTTCCCAGATCACTTTGATACCATTCTCAGTCAAATGTTGCCTAGATATCAGGGGAGTCACTCTCACCTTGCCTCTGCAACTAAGCTCTTTTGTGCAGGTTTGGACTAAGCTTGGCTTCAAAGCTGTCTGGAGTAGAATTCCTGCACAAACTCAGGGATTATCTCAGCATTATCTAGTAATATAGGAGTGTAGCCATTGGGATTCCATCTCAACCCTTTGTGCAATAGAGAGATAGTAGATAAACATAACCAACTAGGTTCCTGCTCCTGAATATGGGATCATAAAGCATTCCTTTATAGAGAGAATCTAGAATTCTCTCCTTCAATCCAGAAAGAAATGATCGAAATTGGGCATCTATTGTATACTGTATTTTAAAATGTAAGATTGTTAAGGAACAGTTTTAAAGGCATGGAACCTGAGTAGGTAGATAAAAATTGAAACTGGAGAAACTCAGCATGTGTGGAGTAGAGAGATGTCATCAGTAGAGAGATACACAGAGCTAACATTTGAAGTCCAGTTGGATTCTGCTTCAGAATGAATGGAAGATATGGTTTAGCCATGATAATATTGAATGGTGAACACCTTGGAGGGGCTGAATGGTCTCCTCCTGTTTTCATGCTTCTCAGTGGAGGTTGGCCAACTCCTGTGGAAGAGTTTCCTCCAATGAGTTGTCTGCAGATTAAAGGGTTTTAGACATTTGGCATCCCACAGAGAAATGCTCATCATCATTGTCTCAAATCTGTTCCAAGTATAATCCAGTAAAGCTCAGGTACTGACAAGTGAATCAGGAAGGATTAGCAATTAGCTACTGGGCTAACTCACGTCACTATCACACACCAGCTGTTGGAAAAGTTGAGATGAACGTGCTGAAACATTCAAAAGTTATTCCTGAATATCCTGCACCTGTGTTTTTAAATGGGCTGGTGGGTTGATATGAAATCCAAGCCAAAAATGGTCACAGTATACTTAATCCTCGAACAGGGAACTAGACGTCTCCATCAGACTATGTACAGAAGCAACGGAACATTGAATATCCAACATTTGGAATATTATACCCTGCACTGCAGTACTTCCTCAGTGCAAGGGAATAAGCTCAGAACTACACTGCCACCTTGTGGGTTATCTGTAAAGAACAACTATCTTCTCTTACCCCTGATTTGGATCCCAATTAAATAATCCTTGCAGCAAGTACTTCCTGAAGAAGGGCTTATGCTCCTGCTCCTTGGATGCTGCCTGACCTGCTGCGCTTTTCCAGCAACACATTTTCAGCAAGTACTTGGGAGCTTGTAAGGTTATATATTCTCAGAAAATAACACATTACCCGGACAATCTTTCTCACATACACACAAAGATTAGTTACAGGGAAAGGAAGTAGACTTTGACAAATTATGGTGAACACTATCAGACTTCCAATGAGGCAAGCCTAGTTCTGAGACTGAAGTTGATGCTTTAAATTTGAAGGCAGAACATTGTAAAGCAAGTTATTCTCGGTGGGCTGTAAGATTTCCTGTAATCACGTTTCTTGAGGGTTGATTCTCAGGTGAACATTACATGGCATAGGTTGGGAAACTCCTTCTCTCCTGGGATTTCCTGCTTTCAATATAGTGTGGTTAATTACCTTGATTTGGAGATGCCGGTGTTGGACTGGGGTGTACAAGGTTAAAACTCACACAACACCAGGTTATAGTCCAACAGGTTTAATTGGAAGCACACGAGCTTTCGGAGCGCCGCTCCTTCATCAGATGATTGTGGAGGTAGCTTCCAATTAAACCTGTTGGACTATAACCTGGCGTTGTGTGATTTTTAACTTAATTACCTTGGCTCTTGATAGCTCACAGCTAACTCAGGATCTGACTTCCTCACCACTGATCTGTTGGCTTGATGGCTTTTTTGTAGAGCTGTGTGGAATTAGTTTCTACCTTGAAAGGGTTCAGAAAAGATTTACAAGGATGTTGCCAGGGTTGGCGGATTTGAGCTACAGGGAGAGGCTGAACAGGCTGGGGCTGTTTTCCCTGGAACATCGGAGGCTAAGGGATGACCTTATAGAGGTTTACAAAATTATGAGGAGCATGGATAGGGTAAATAGGCAAAGTCTTTTTCCTGGGGTCGGGGAGTCCAGAACTAGACGGCATAGGTTTAGGGTGAGAGGGGAAAGATATAAAAGAGACATATGGGGCAACGTTTTCACACAGAGGGTGGTATGTGTATGGAATGAGCTGCCAGAGGAAGTGGTGGAGGCTGGTACAATTGCAACATTTAAGAGGTATTTGGATGGGTATATGAATAGGAAGGGTTTGGAGGGTTATGGACTGGGTGCTGGCAGGTGGGACTAGATTGGGTTGGGATATCTGGTCAGCATAGACGGGTTGGACCCAAGGGTCTGTTTCCATGCTGTACATCTCTATGAGTCTATAACTGATTTTTAAAGCCATAAACAACATGGCTCACTCATGATGTAAAATCCTTCAAGTTCAAGCTCTTTTTTCCAAAGAGAAAAAGGGTGATCACTTATACACATCTCAGCCCATCCTCAGACTGTACTGAAGACATAGCACTTGAATGTTGTGCTGTGCTTGCAAACAGTAAAGTCATTAGCATCCATTGCGGTTCTGCACTAGTTATCTTAATGTATTATATGCAATCCTTAATGAGTTACTGATAATTTTCTTTAGTCAGCCTAATCTCAGTCTATCCAACACCTGACTTGTCTCCCTCACCATCCTATGGACTCTAATTTGTGGGTTACATCTGATGCGGTAAGAGCATCAATCCCAAACTGATCTGAACTTCCCAATCACCTTAAAACTGTAACAGTCTTACTTTTCCCTTTATCATGCAATGTGCAGGAATTCCAAAGCTTAGGTCCTTGGCAGCTAAAAACATGAACACCAATAATTGTATGACATGAGCTCCAAATGTATAATTTTCTGATAGGCAAACTCACCAGGGGTTTAACCTGTCATTGCAGAAAGACAGGACAATATTCCCTCAAACTCCTTCTCATGTCTCATTGCCTATGAGGCAGTCAATCCTTATACAGTAGCGCCTCGATTTAGGAACTTAATCCGTTCTGGGACGCGGCTCGCGAACCGAAAAGTTCGCGAACTGAATCAATTTTTCCCATTGCTTGGATAGCGTAAGAATGCTTGGACGTAGCAATGAACGCTGTTCACAGCGCACGCGCCAAAGACGAACTGAATGAAATCACGCGGGATCCGAGAGCTTTTGCGTTCAACAAGCGCGTAGCAAAGCAGAACAATGAAACCACGTGGTCGCACATGGGCTTTTTGTGTTCATACCTTCGTTCATACTTTGAATTTCATACGTACATTGAAGCAAAATTTTACATACAATCCTGTTCGTAAACCGATTTGTTCGTGAACGGGGTCGTTCGTATGTTGAGGCGCTACTGTATTTGCATCAATTTCAAGGTTTTTTTTGGAAGAGGTCTCTAGTCTGTCACAAGAGGCTGTAGCTTGAGGGACATCACTTGGTTAACTAGCAGATAAGGGTCACTGGATCTGAAATGTTAACTCCGCTTTCTCTCCACGGATGCTGCCAGACCGGCTGAGTTTCTCCAGCATTTTCTGGTTTTGATTCTTCCACTCTTCCTACTTTCCATCGGTATATTGGAAAGATTTACCATGCAAGGGTAGATGTGGAGAAGTTGTTTCCTTTTATGGGAGAATCTGGAACTAAGGGTCACTGTTTGAAAGCCAAGTGTTGCTCATTTAAAACAGAAATTAGGCTTGTTTTTCTTTCTCAGAGGATGGTGAGTCTTTGGAACACAAAAGGCAATGGAAGCAGCGTCCTTGAATATTTTTGGGATAGACTCTTGTTAAGCAAGAAGATGAAAGGTTATCAGGCATAGGCAGGAGTGTGGACTTGAGGTTATAATCAGATTCACCACAATCTGATTAAATAGTTGGTCAGCATTTTTTATTAATTCACAAGAAAAGGCACCTGGATGGGTCTTTGAACAGGAAGGGTTTGGAGGGATATGGGCCAGGTGCTGGCAGGAGGGACTGGATTGGGTTGGGATATCTGGTTGGACCAATGTTTCACATTTCTATGACTATGAGGGCGTTATTGGCCAGATGAGCATTTACTGCCCATCCCAGGGTTAGTTAAGAGTCAACCACATTGCTGTGGGTCTGGAATCACATGTAGTTTGTCCAGAGGTTGGCAATGGTTTTATGGTCATCATTAAACTCTTTTAGATTAGATTACTTACAGTGTGGAAACAGGCCCTTCGGCCCAACAAGTCCACACCAACCCGCCGAAGCACAACCCACCCAGACCCATTCCCCTACATTTACCCTTTCACCTAACACTACGGGCAATTTAGCGTGGCCAATTCACCTAATCTGCACATTTTTTGGACTGTGGGAGGAAACCAGAGCACCCGGAGGAAACCCACGCAGACACGGGGAGAATGTGCAAACTCCACTGCTAACCACTGTGCCACCGTGCCACCCAAATTAATTCCAGATTTTTACTGAATACAAAATTATGCCTGTTGTCGTGACAGGATTCAAACCCAGGTCCCCAGTAAATTACCTACGTCTCTTGATAACGGTCCAGTGATAATACATGAAGCCATAGCCTTCCCAGAATGGCTGAATAGTTTGGTCCCATTAAGAATAACAACCTTCACCCCCACCCCTTCCAATGACAATCAAATACCTGGAGTGGAGCAGGTCTGCTGGCTTAGCGGTGGGGTTGTTCCCCACTGCACCTAGAGTCCTCACTCCCTGTGCTCCCTCCTGCAAAATACTGTCCATGCTGGAGATCTGTGCCAATCTTGTCTGCATGCTATTGCAATGCTGCTTCCCACCAAAGAGTGGCGCTGGAAGCACATTATCCACAAGGATGTGTGTGTATGTCTGCTTCTCTTACTGTGGGAAACAATGCACAGACATTCAGGTTTCACTGGCAGTGCAAGCTAATCAAGTATTGACATTTTTATCATCACCTACCAAAACCTCAATGTAGACTCACCTGATTTTTTTTTAAAGCTGCATTAATTTTGTGGCGTGGGGTAGCCAGTGGAGAATGGCATGTTGTATTTTTGTGTGTGTGTGTGTCACTGTCGAGATGGTATGTCCATTAAAAATTAACAAATTAGTTTGCAAATCGAGTTAGCTCTGGGATTCAGATATGCACAGAACCAGGTGCAGAAAAGAACAGCCAGGAAGCGATGGGAGGTGTGTAGAGATGTTCAATTTATAAAGAACAAGGCAGGAGGGTACAACCATTAACCAGGACAAAGCTTCACTTCTGACCCAGTGAAGCAAGTTGGTGTCAGGGTTTTTTATTTGTTTCAGACATTGTTCAAAATCGCAAGCCACTTCCAGCTGAATCTGTATTCAAAACATCCGAAACTTTCCATCAGACTCACCCTGTGATAGTTGGGGATGCAGGTGAGGGTTTCAGGGCCAGTAAAGAGGATTCTGTTCTGGGTATAGAGTCATAGTCATAAAGTCATAAGAGATGTACAGCATGGGAACAGACCCTTCAGTCCAACTCATCCATGCCGACCTGTTCAGTTTCCATGTCAACAGTGTTTTGGGCGACGTTAAAGGTGCCTCAGTTCAAAGGAAGTGTCACTGGACCCGAAATTTCTCTCCATAGATGTTGCCAGACCTGCTGAGCTTCTCCAGCAATTTCTGTTTGTGTGTTAAAGGTTACAATATAGTTTAGGGATTTAATGAGCCTTGTTGAGTACCAGGTCGGTGCTAGTTAGACACAATGTGAGTGATAGAGCATAGGAACAGCAAAAGGCCATTCAGCACTTTGAGCTTTACCACCATTTAATGAGATCAGGGGCCTAACTCCATATGCCTGTCTTTTTCATATCCCTTAATATCTTTGCTTAACAATAATGCATCTAAAGCTGATTTAAACAATTGAAATGAGATTTTAGCTATAAGGCACTCAGCCCTGCTTACAGTGAAGCGTTCTGAAGAAAGATCAAATGTTAACTCTGTTTCTCTCTCCCCATATGCTGCCAGACCTGCTGTGTTTCTCCACCAATTTCTGTATTTATTTCAGATTTCCAGCATCCACAGGATTTTGCTAATGGTTAATCAATTATTCTAGGATCTTACACTAAAGAAACTTTAACTCAGTATGTTTGTTTGTTTTATTATTCTTACAATCTACTGCCTTTCAAAGCCTAACTTTTGTTTAAGCCAAAGGTGAATTCTATTCTATCCAATCCCGGAGTCATAAAAGAAACTAGGAGAATGTGAGGACTGCAGATGCTGGAGATCAGAGCTTAAAAATGATGCTGCCTGACCTGCTCCGCTTTTTAAGCGGAGTCATAAAAGCAAAGGATAAGCCCTATTCCAAGGAACTGGACCTGCAGTCCAACATTCAGGAATGTTGCACATCCTCTACAGAATCACAGAGGTCTTACAATGCAAGAAATGGCCATTCAGCCCATTATGTCTGTACTGACCCTCCAAATGAGCATAAGCAGAGATTTTTGGATACAATGTTCAACCAAGGCTAGTTCTAATTGTTGAGAGGTAGGGAGGGAGAAGAGGGAGATAGAAGTCATAGAGTCATACAGCACAGAAACATATCCTTCAGTCCAATCAGTCCATGCCAAATGTAATCCATGCCAAACTAAACTTGGCTCACATCCCTCCAAACCTTTCCGACTAATGTCCGAACCTAAGTGTTTTATTAAATGTAGTAACTGTACCTACATCCTCTGGAGGTTCATTCTAAGAACCACTCTCTCTGTAAAAAAAGAATTGTCTTTCATGTCTTGTTTAAATTTCTCTCCCATCACCTTAAAAATATGCCCCCTAGAAATCCCCCATCCTAGGGAAAAGACACCCTGTGACATCGTTGCAAAAAAATGAAGGGAAATTTATTGGTCCCTCTTAACAAACACATCAATTGTAAAACAGATTAAGCATTTACCTCATTGTCATCTGTGAGATCTTATGCGGTAATTAAAACCCTGTTCACCTACATAACATCCAGTCCTATTCCAGTCCAAGCCAGCTGGTGAAATATCAAGCTAGGTATAAATGATATTACTTGAAAAACATAGAATTATTCACAGAATGCCATGCAGAATATGTCTGGAAGCATAGAAAATAGGAGCAGGAGTAGGCCATTCGGCCCTGCAAGCCTGCTGTACCATTCATTGTGATCGTGGTTGACCATCCAACTCAATAGTCCAATCTTGCTTTTCATCTCTATCTTTTGTTCCCTTTAGCTATATCCAACTCCTTCCTGAAATCATACAATGTTTTGGCCTTGACTAGTTTCTGTGACAGAAAATTGCACAGGCTCACCAGTCTCTGGGTGAAGACATTTCTCCTCATCTCATTCCTAAATGGCCTCCCGCGTATCCTTAAACTGTGACCTTTGTTATGTGCTCTCTAGTCATCGGGAACACCCTTCAGTGTTTACCCTGCCGACTTCTGTTAGACTTTTATAGGTTTCTATGAGATCCCCCCTTATTCTTCTAAACTCCAATGAATATAATCCAAACTGATTCAACCGCTCCTCATATGTCAGTCCTGTCATCCCAGGAATCAGTCTGGTAAACATTCGCTGCACTCCCTTGGTAGCAAGAACACCTTTCCTCAGATAAGGAGACCAAAACTCCATATAGTCTCCACCTCACTTTAATGACTCAGCAGTCTCACTTTATACTACTTTGATTGAACAAGATTTAAATTAACTCGATAGGTGGCAGCCCCTTAGAGGGACACTGTAAAAACAGAAAATCTCAAAACGAAAGCTACAAAATGTACGTTTGGTGTGGGAGCTGATCTTGCAGTGCCCATCAGCTGCAGGGGGCACCAAACATATCAATGGACTCTGAGCTGCTTTTCCAAGGACACTCCGATATGAACATTAAATAACGAACTCACGTTAAATGAAATTGAACCAAATTAAACTGGTGGCAGTTCCTTAATGCAATGGTGT
This sequence comes from Chiloscyllium plagiosum, assembly GCF_037043375.1. Classification (NCBI taxonomy): domain Eukaryota; kingdom Metazoa; phylum Chordata; class Chondrichthyes; order Orectolobiformes; family Hemiscylliidae; genus Chiloscyllium; species Chiloscyllium plagiosum. The sequence continues at coordinate 7,994,677 of NW_028270170.1, forward strand.
AACTAAGGACAACTTCTCAAGAGAAATTTAATAACTTAAATTAAAATGTCATTTCAAAGGGCAATGATACACCCAGTCCCTGTCAGTCACAGTGCACCTGAAATGTACAAACAGCCATTGCTTGCTTACCTTTCTATGGACACCTTGACATGGCCAATCCTGCAATTTCAAAATCCTCTAAATATTTGATTAAATTATACCCTTCACTGATATTTCTTGAAATAATAATTAATATACCATTGGCAGTTGTGACCTCTAATTGTCGGACAAGTGTTTTGGAAGGTTTAACATGACAGGAGAAAGATTTAAAAGGGACCTGAGGGCCAACTTTTTCACTCAGAGTGTGGTGCATATACGGAATGAGCTGCCAGAGGAAGTGGTGGAGGCTGGTACAATGACTGCATTTAAAAGGCATCAGGATAGATATCTGAATAGGAAGGGTTTAGAGGGATATGGGCTAAATGCTGGCAAATGGGACTAGATTAGTTTAGGATATCTGGTCAGCATGGACAAGTTGGAGGGAAGGGTCTGTTGTAAATCTCTATGACTCTAATATCATGAACATGGCATACCAGTTATAAGTAAAATTCTTGGCTCTTGCATGCAGTGGTAGTGTTCCGACCTCTGAGTTAGAAGCCTCAGGTTCAAGTCTTACCTGCTTGGAGATGTGTCATAGCACATCTGAACAGATTAATTAAAATATCTACAAGTGAATTATTTTATTCTGAATCTGTGTGGGTTTTCTAGTTTCTTATCCGTGGTCTTTATGGTGAGCTTTTATATCACAGATTGCTTTTGTTTTTGTTGAATATCTGACTCTGGTGAGATTGTTTTGTCTATCAGCCACAATTCAATTGCTAACATTTTTGCATCTGAGTCAAAAGGTTGAGGAGTTTAACCCTGGGAGTTAAACATAAAACTCAAAGCAGATAACCGAGTGAAGTACTCAGAGAGTGTTGCACTGCCAACAGTGGTTTGTCTGCTCTCACAGGTGGAAGGAATGTTAACTTTCGAAGAGTCCAGGGGATTAATCCTGATATCATGGCTACTATTTCTCCCTCAATTGACATGAAAATACATTAATTAGCTGGTCACTTTCCAATTGGTGTGAAGTTTCCTATTTCCTATTGCTGCTGACCAATGGCTACGCTTCAGGAAGGATTTCATTGGCTGTAAAGTGCCTTGGAACATCTGTTGGTCATGATAGTTGCTATGTGTACCTGCCTATCATAAAGCCTTGGTAATCCAATCTTTAAAATTGCAGTTATAGAGTCATAGAGATGTACAGCGCAGAAACAGATCCTTTGGTCCAGCTCATCCATTGCCGACCAGATATCCTAACCTAATCTAGTCCCATTTGATAGCACTTGGCCCGTATCCCTCCAAACCCTTCCAATTCATATACCCATCCAGATGCCTTTTAAATGCTGCAATTGTACCAGCTTTCTACACTTCCTCTGGCAGCTCATTCCATACACGCACCATGCTCTGCATGAAAACATTGCCACTTAGGTCCCTTTTATATCTTTCTCCACTCACTCTAAACCTATGCCATTTAGTTCTGGACTCCCCCACTCTGGGGAAAAGACATATCTATCCTATCCATGCCCCTCATGATTTTATAAATCTCTATAAGGTCACCCCTGAGTATTCAATGCTCCAGGGAAAACAGCCCCAGCCTGTTCAGCCTTTCCTTATAACTCAAATCCTCCTTTTGAATTTACATATAATTTTCTTCTGTTTTCTATTTTTGAAACAGTGAGCCACTTCATTATAAGAGAGACTCTTGTTATAGCTATTCCAGTGTTTAATGATGGAGCAACCATTCCATTTGTGAGCTGTAGAAAGCTCTGATATAGTTAGTAATCTAATGGAATACTCTACACTTCAACAACACACAAGGAGCTGGACACCATCCAGGGCAGTCTAATTGACTGATGCTACATCCACAAGCAACCACTCTATCCACCTCACATTCACCACCACCAACATTCTGTAGCAGCAGTGTCTATTACCTACAAGATGCACTGCAGAAATTCACCAAAGATCCTTAAATAGAACCTTCTAACCCACAACCACTTCCATTTGAAAGGACAAGGATAATTGGGAACACTACCACCTTCTAACTCCCCTCCAAGCTATTCACCATCCTGACTTGGATATAAATCACTGTTCCTTCACTGTTGCTGGATCAAAATGCTGGAATTCCTTCTCTAAGGGCATTGTAAGTCTACCTACAGCATATGGACTACTGCAGTTCAAGAAGGCAGCTCACCACTACCTTCTCAAGGGCAGAAAGGGATGGGCGATAAATGCTGGCCCAACCAATGATGCCCATGTCCCACAGTGAATAAAAATAATTGACAGAGTGTATTAGGTTTTTATTTGATTTTGTGACAAACAAGTGCGGGGAGGGGGGTCAGATAGCCTCTTTTTCTACTCTTCATATGAGTGCAACAGGTTTTATTTCAATAAATGTGCCAGTTGAGTCAGTGTTTAAATGTTTATATGCTGTAACTGTAAAACATGCAGAAAATAACATTTATTGTACTTAATCCAATCTAAATTAAACAATAAAAATGCACACACTCCAGGATTCATATACACACAGACACAAATATATGAGAGTGGGAGGATAGATTAGGCTTTTCAAAGTCCTGTAAGTGAAAGGGGGATGTGGCTCCTGAAGGTTAGTGACTTGACTAACTGCAGGCTGAACCCAATGGTCCTTGTAGATCAGTACTGAGGTCCTTGGACAATGTGTCTTCTTCACATAACGGCTACAGGATTGTGTTCTTTCTAAAATCTGTCTGTTACAAATAGAGAATAGAGAAAAGACAGCACATAGGTTTTGAAAGTTTGCAGGTTGTCATGAGGAAGCGAGAGAGAGAGAGATGGAGACTCACAGAGGGGTTTTACTTCTTCAATGTCCAATGTACATATTGTGGTTTGCGAGACAAAACAAAGAGTTAGCTCACTTGTGACATGTCCTTCTACCCCAAAAATGGTTCTGCTTCAGTAGATTCCAGGCACGTGGTTTAGAAGATTCAATAATGTCTGGACAAATTCCTTTCAAAGCTAGAGTCCCATTGTCCAAGCTATTATATTTAATATCGAGAGCGTGATGCTGGAAAAGCACAGCAGGTCAGGCAGCATCTGAGGAGCAGGAGAATCGACATTTCGGCATAAGCCCTTCATTAGGAATGCTTATGCCCAAAATCAATTCTCCTGCTCCTTGGATGCTGCCTGACCTGCTGTGCTTTTCCAGCACCACACTCTCAACTCTGATCTCCAGCATTTGCAGTCCTCACTTTCTCTTATTACATTAAAGGGTCTATTTTCACCAAGTTGAGTTCCCAGGTGATTTTCTGGATGGGATAGGACATGGTCATTCTCCTTCAATGGTGATTGTTTCTGGTGACGCTTTCCAGACAAAGTTGTCTCCAGTCTGATGGTTTGCGAATTAGAAGGTAATTCGAATTAGAAGGTACAGCAGTGCAAACGTTTGCTTATCTTTCACTGGGAATTCAAGTCCTTGGAATGTGCCAATGCAGTCAGCAATGCAGCGAAGGAAGAGGTGGGGAGTGGTGCCGGTGTAATTACGGAAGATCAACTGTTCTACGTAGCCACTCCAGCCTCCCCCGCCCCCAACCTATCACCTTCATCCCTTCCCCCACTCACCTATTGTACTCTATGCTACTCTCTCCCCACCCCCACCCTCCTCTAGTTTATCTCTCCACGCTTCAGGCTCTCTGCCTTTATTCCTGATGAAGGGCTTTTGCCCGAAACGTCGATTTTACTGCTCCACGGATGCTGCCTGGGCTGCTGTGCTCTTCCAGCACCACTAATCCAGAATCTGGTTTCCAGCATCTGCAGTCATTGTTTTTACCTTGGAAAGATATCAGTCGTTCCCTTGATGTGGCTCGGTCAAAATCCTGAAACTCCCTTCCTTACAAGATTGTGGGTCTACCTACACCAAATGGACAAGAAGGCAGCTCACCACTATCTGCTCAAGGGCAACGTGGGATAAGCAATCAAGGCTGGTCCATGCCCATATCTCATGAATGAAAAAAAATCTCCCTCTGTCCCCATCATCTTCCAGCAATATTATTCCTCAATTCCAATATCGAACATTTGCGAATGCAATGCATATGTAATATTAATCCATACATAAATATTTGATAGTTGGCATTCCTATATTTACATGGACAGTGTGGGATAACTGAGAAACCCAGAAAATACCCTTTTGTGCAACCTCAGCAATAAGACCAACTTATAAAGAGATGTGTGTGAAGAATGTATATATCCATTGTACATATGTATTTCATATATATATAGATGTCACAACTGACCTATGTCAATAAAGACGGCTGCCTCTTCATGAACGAATGTTTGTAAAATGAAATGTGTAAACATTGTTAAAATGTATTGTCAGTTTGTGGTATCAGGGTGAGGATTCTAATGCACGATGCTTGGCCTCTCTCTCTCTGAAAGATTCTGTGCTATGCGTTGTTTTCAATAGAGGTAACCCTATCACCTTGTTAATTATACTCTGATTGCTCTTACGAAATGAAAACTGAAACTCTCGCCTAACAACTAGCTCCATTCATCACCTTGGAATTGATCAATTAGTGTAATTTTTAGGAACAATGCCGATAAACTGTGAGCAACATCCTGCGTCATGGCCAGGAATATTGAAGAGATCTGAGAATCTGCTTCCAATTATAGTCCATTGGCATGGCATGACCCCCAGCTTGGTCCTCATGCCTGTTCTCTGATACCTGCACACAATACATGTTTGGGTGATTAATGCTTTCATGTAAATGAAGCAAGTGAAAGAGAAATTGTAATGGTTACAGGGCCATTGGGAACACAATGTGTAATGTGCTCCGGGGGCTTGGAGAATGAGAGGATAAATCTTCACAGCATCTGCTCTCTGGGACAAATACAACTGTTGTACAATTATATCAATCAACTCCTTTAAATAAACTTCCTCCATGTTTGTTAAAGAATACGGCCAAATTCATTTTATATGATGACCCTGATGGCATTCCAAAGCCCTCCACATCCAATGAAATAGGTAAAGTGTAGTCACTGTTGTAATATCAGGAAACGCAGCAGGTAATTTAAACATAGCAAAATTCCACAAGTAGATAAATGACCAGGTTATCTGTTTTAGTGATGCTATTTGAGCATTCCATCTCTAAAAACCGTTTAGGATCTCTTAAAGCCAGCCATGAGGGTAAATAAGCGAGACATTTCTGGACAGTTTAAAGAAATGAAATTGGAAGCTGCAGTTTCAATTTTCCCTGCAAACGTGTTGCTGCTTGCTCATAATCCACTTGGAGTTTTCTACATTTGAGCCCAATTAACTCCAAGTCCTTGGTCACAGACAGAACTAAAATATACTCAGATTCATAAAAACTAAAGAGAATTGGAACTGAAACCAAAATGAGAAATGTCTGGAAACACACAACTGGTCAGTTAACAAGAGTGTACAAAGTTAAAAATCACACAACATCTGGTTATAGCCCAACACGATAATTTGGAAGCACTAGCTTTCGGAACACTGCTCCTTCATCAGGTGGTTGTGAAGAATAAGATTGTAAGACACAGAATTTCTAGCAAAAATTTACAGTGTGATGTAACTGAAATTATATATTGAAAAAGACCTGGATTGTTTGTTAGATGAGAGACTTAACAAACAATCCGGGTATTTTTCAATATATAATTTCAGTTACATCACACTGTAAACATTTGCTATAAATTCTGTGTCTTACAATCTTATTCTCCACAACCACCTGATGAAGGAGCAGTGTTCCGAAAGCTAGTGCTTCCAAATAAACCTGTTGGACTATAACCTGGTGTTGTGTGATTTTTAACTTTGGACACCCCAGTCCAACACCACCATCTCCAAATCAGAACAATAGTGAAGATCACATTCACAGAGTCACATTGGACTCAACTTACTAACTCTGTTGCTCTCTCCACTGATGCTGCCAGACTTAGAGTCATAGAGTCATATAATATGGAAACAGACCCTTTGGTAAAATCAATCCATGCTGACCATAATCCCCAAAATAAGCTAGTCCCACCTGTCTGTGCTTGGCCTATATCCTTCCAAACATTTCTTACACATGTACTTATCCAAACGTGTTTTAAATGTTGTAACTATATCCATACCATCACTTCCTCTGAAAGTTCATTCCACAAACAAACCACGCTCTGTATAAAAAAATTGCCTCTCGTGTCTTTTTTAAATAATTCCTTTCTCACCTTAAAATTGTGCCCCCTGGTCTTGAAATCCCCACCTTACAGAAAAGATACATGCCAATCTCCTTATCTATACCCCTCATGATTTTATAAACTTCTTTAAGGTCACCCCTCAACCTTTTACATTTCAATGAAAAAAGTCCCAGTCTATCCAGCCTCTCCCCGTAACACAAACCCTCCAGGCCCAGCAACGTCATGGTAACCCTCCTCTGAACCCACTCCAGCTTGATAAGATCCTTCCTATTACAGGGCTACCAGAACTGAACACTGTAATGGTCTCCCCAATGTCCTGTGCAATCTCAACAGAACATCCCAACTCCTATACTCAAAAGTCTTGCTTAGCATTTCCAAAACCTTCCTGTTTCTATTCCCAGTTTTGTTTTATAATCTTTGGGAAGGGGGAGATGACCGGGTTGGGAAGGGAGTGGAGGGGAGGAGTTGAGAGTGAAATTCTAGTCTGAAGGGAAACTGTTTCATTCAATGTCAAATGTTAGAGTAACATAATATTTGACCAGCAGAATGTTGCACTCCATGATGTGTGTGTGTATGATAGAGTAAATGAGGGTGTATTGAGTCTGTTTGTAATTGTAGCTGTGTATCTGAGAGTTGTGAAACTCTGTGAGCGTATGAGCATGTGGAAGTCAGCAAGGGCATATCTGTGAGTGTATGTGTGAGTGAGGCTGTGTGTAAATGTGTGGGTGTGGGTATATAATGTGTGGGTCTGTGTGGGTGTACAGTACCTTGCTGATTTCATAGAACTGGAGATTTGATGAATATGCTCAAGATCATGAGGGAACTGAACAGGGCAGGCAGGAAGACATTATTCCACTGGTGGATGTGTCAAAAATGAAAAATTGGTGAAATAAAAGTAAAACAATATGAGAAAAAGATGTCTTCATGAAATTGTTTGTTAGGATCCTGGAAGCACTGCCTGAAAATCTGCTGGAGGGAGAGTGAACGAAGGCATTTGAGTGAAAATTGGATCATTATCTGCAAAGGAAGAATGTGCAGGTTTATGGGGAGAAGGTAGGTGTATGACATTATGGGAGATGCATATTGAGAATCCATGTGTACATGATGGGCCATGTGGCCTCGTTCTGTACTGTAACAATTCTATGGTTCTGGATATGTGTGTGTGTGTGTGTGTGTTTGTGTGAATGAGTCAAAGGGACAAGGTCAAAAGTCACACAACACCAGGTTGTGGTCCAACAGGTTTATTTGAAACCACTAGCTTTGGGAGTGTTCCCCCTTCGTCAGGTGAACCCCTTTGAAAGTTCGTGATTTGTTGGACTATAACCTGGTGTCATGTGACTCCTGACCTTGTCCACCCCAGACCAACACCAGCTGGCACCTCCACATTATGTGTGTGAGACAGTTATGAATGCCTGGACAATAGTCTATGTGTGTGAGGTGACTGCATCTGAGTGAGGTGGCTGTGCATGTATGTACCTGGTTGTGAGAATGAGATTTTATGTTGAGTGTGTGTGCAACAGCAGAGGAGTCTAAGGGTGTGTGTGATTGTGGGTTTGAGTTAAGTCTGTGGATGAAGGCAAGTGAGATTCTGAGTGTGTGTGAACAATGTTGTAGAAAATCAGGTTGGGGATGGTGAGTCCTATACACTTCTGCAGTTATTTTTAAGTAGTTACTGAGACAGGAACACGCATGTTACCAAATATAAGCATCAATTACGAAGTAAAAAGTACTCCAATGACATGGACAGCACTGGAAACAGGCTGTGTTTTGTGGGATTCCTTTAACCAGTGAAGAAGAGGCTTCAAGCCCTCTTAGAACTTCCATAGAGGTGTGGCTCCCTGATACAACATTGCAACAACAAGTACCTTCATTGCTGTTGCGCTCAGGGCTGTATGATGTCATCTGGCTTTTCTCTGAGAACAGGAATGTTAAAACTTAGAGTAGCCTATTCCCAAAGAAAATGCAAAATTGTCCAGTCAAACTTTTGTTTGATCTAAAAGGAACAAATAAAAACAGAAAGTGCTGGAGAAATTCAGCAGGTCAGACAGCATCTGTGGAGAGAGAGAAAAACAGAGTTAACGTTTGATGACTTCTTCAGAACTGATTCAAAATATCAACTTTGTTTCTCCAGTGCTCCCAGATCTGCTGAGTCTCTCCAGCACTTTCAGCTTTTGTTTCAGATTTCCAGCTTCTGCGGTATTTTGCTTACAATTTAACCAAAAACAGAAAATGTTTTTTTTTTGAGGTGGTTGAGCTGGTAAATAATTTGTGTAAACTCAACCGAGTGGAGATTCTACTGATGAGCAGTTTGTTCTATTTAACGTCCGTGTTTATATCTTATATTATCCTACTATATACTGGAAGTTGGAGAAATGTGGTGGCAATTCTGCACACAGCAAGATCCCACAAGGACATGGATGAAGCAGTCAATGTATTTTGCCAGTGATGGATCTGATTTGTAAGGTGCAGGTAGGGAGCTTCAGTGATTTGCTTGTTTTTGCTACAAAATCATCTGGAGCATTGTTATTCTGTTTTGAAATATCAGTCTGGAATTCATAGGATCCCTACAGTGTGAAGCAGGCCATTCAACCCATCAAATCCACACTACACCCTTTGAAATGCATCCCACCCAGACCTACCCCCAATCCTGTAATCCTGCATTTCCCATGGCTAATACACCTGGCCTACACTATGGGGAATTTAGCATGACCAATCCACCTCACCTATATATCTTTGGGCTGTGGAGAAAACTAGAGCACTTGGAGGAAGCCCACACAGACACAGAGAAGACCTCTTAGAACGGAGATAAGGAGAAACTTCTTCAGCCAGAGAGAGGTGAACCTGTAGAATTCATTGCCACAGAAGGCTGTGGAGGCTTGGTCCTTGATTATATTTAAAACTGAGACCAATGGAATCCTGAGTATTAAGGGGTTCAAGGGGTACAGGGAGAAAGCCGAAGAATGGGGTTGAGAAATTTATCAGCCATGATTGAATGGTAGAGCAGACTCAATGGGCTGAATGGCCTAATTTCTGCTCCTAAGTCTTATGGTCTTATAATGCTTCACACACAGGATCAAACTCAAGCCCTCGGCACTGTGAGCCACCATGCCACTGCTGGTCAGAGACTGAAAAAGCATTTCTGTCTGTCCAACATGAAACATGCCTCATTGTCCAAACTGCTTTTAACAATACAATTTTGCAGAAAAAAAAGAGTCAGATGTTCCACATCCCTTGGCCTCCCATTATTATACTCAGTTATTGCTGTTACAGAATCAAACCGCATACATCCCAGTTGTAACCCGTCATTAAACCAGTCCATGTCTGTCCAGACCTCCGGGAATCCTGCCGGCAGCTGTGGGGAGGAACTGCACTGAGTGGATGGTTTAGGAGGGCAATGTTGCATTGAATGGCAGCATTCAAGAGGAAACAGAGTAAAACATTTCTTGGAGTCCTTTGGAGCGGAAAGCTGTTATTAAGGTCGACTTAAGATCATGCAATGATTCATCTCAAATGTGGTTAGTTGTAACCACAGCCTGCATTGCATTCCTTTATGATCATAGTCTTCTGGCTTCGGCACAGAGCATTCGAACTGCAGCTTTATTTATGTTTTTACACTACGTAAAATACCCAGAGACAAACGCACACATCGAAACACACTCATCCAGTCTAAGGATAAGGAGTAGGCCTTGTAGGACAGTGATGAGGAGAAATTTCTTCACTCAGAGAGTGCTGAGGCTGTGGAATTCCCTGCCACAGGAAACTGCTGAGGTCAAAACATTCAAGAAGGATGTAAGTAGAGCTCTTAGGCTTAAGGGATCGAAGGGTAGGGGAGAAAGCAGGAACTGATTTGAATGATCAGCCACGGTGATATTGAAAAGCAGAGCAGGCTTAAAGGGCAGAATGGCTTACGCTTGCTACATTCTATGTTTCTAACACAGAACAGCGAGAAGGTGGCCATTTGGCCAAACATGCAAGTTCCACACCTTTGATACGGTTATCCAATTAGTCCCCCACTCCTGATATTTGTCTGATTCTCTTTGAATGTTACTGTGAATCTGCTTCCACTCCCCTTTCAAGCAACATTTCAGATTCAATCTTGCTGCAGGAAAAGCTTTCCTCTTCTGATCAACAATTTCCTGAAATGAACCAACCTTCTTCTACCCTTTTACCCTCGGGGTAACATTCAAACCCAACCATATTCAGCCACTTCATCAATGACCTTCCTCTTATCTTAAGCTCTGAAGTGGGATACTCACCGATGATTTCATGAAGGTCAACACCATTAAGACTTCCCGGACACTGAAGCTGAGTCCATCAGCAGCATCGGACATTATCCAGGTTTGTGTTCATGACTGGCATGTAACATTCACATCACATATTTACCAGGCAATGATCATCTCCAACAAGAAATTTGCCCGTCAAATTCAGTGACATTCCCTGCGCTGAACCCCCCCATACTAAATCCTGGGGGTTTACCACCAGCCAGAAACTGATTGGGACCAGCCACACAAACACTGTGGCTACAAAAGCAGATTGGAGACTAGGAATTCTGCAGTAGCTCGCTTCTTGACTGGCCACCATCTAAAAGACAGAAGTTAAGGGTATAGTGGAATACACTCCACTTGCCTGGATGAGTGCGGCTCCAAAAATACTCAAGAAGATTAACACCATCTAGGCTAAAGCAGCCCACTTGAGACCACATCCACCATCTGCCACATTCCCTTACTTCACCACCAATAGGCAGTGCCTCAAAGTTTAACCCTTACAAGATGCACTGCAGTAACTTAATACGGTTACTTTCACAGCACTTTACAGATTTGCATCTCTACCACATAGTAGGACAAAGGCAGCAGATGCAAGGGAACACTGCTACGGTCAAGAAGAATCAGGTCAAGCCGTCTGTGCAAACAATTTCCAAACAAGGCCAAGGAGAAATTGGCAACCTCAAAACTTTTAAAATGTTGCACTGATGGTGCACTCACCACTTTTCCTTCCCAAGCATGTTGAATTAAGAATGTAAGAAATTGGAAAAATAAGAAAAAAAGATAAAAAATGTAAGAAATGGGAGCAAGAATAGATCACAAGTAGCATTGAGCCTGTTCCACTATTCAACATGATCATGCCTGATCATCTGTCTTACCTGTACTTTACTGTGGGCTCCCCATATGCCTTTATTCCTTGAGAGACCACAAATCTGTCTATCTCACTTTTAATTATGTTCAATAATAACATGCATTATATATGTTCAATTTTATGGTTAATAGTGCAACATTCACAGACTTTTGGGTTAAAATTCCAAAGATTTGCAATCTCCTCATTTCCATCCTGACCAAACCATTCATTATCCTGAAACAGTGTCCCCTGAGTTCCAGGCTGAGGATTATGTGAAAAGCTTAAAAATCATCAATTAATCAATGGATTGAAAATGTTTACATGGAATTGCAATTGCAAATGTATAGCTGAAAAATAGGGCACTCATTCAAGATTTGATGCTCAAATCAAAGTGCTGCCTTTGGTTGTGCAGATTTTAATAAATAATGTTACCCAACCTCTGTTCATCATAAATTACTGAGGTGCAGTAATTCGGGCTGTTGTACCATCATCCCACACTTAATGGAGCACACAAGCATTTGACTCAATCGGGAGATTTCTAGGACTGAGACAGGGGTGATGGCTCATGCAGAAACAGCAGACTTTGCAAACACTCTTCACTTGACATCATTCACAAAGGAAAGTGGAGAATTCAAAAATAGTTTTTAAAAATGTTCCACTGAAAGTACAATGCGCAGGCCACCTCAATCTCCCACACCAAAGTTCAGGCGCCAGGGTGGACAATGAAATCTACTGTATTATGTCAATGAAGAGATGGGGTAGGAATCAAATTGGAGTATGCAGCAGGCATCTTAGTGATGAAAGAATATATTTTCTTGCTGAAAAAGTGTCATAATTATGGAAAGTACATGGGAAACGGAGGTGGTCATCTATTGCATCATTTATAAGTAAACATAATTTAACATTTGTTTAATCAGTGGGGGTATAGCTCAGTGGTAGAGCATTTGACTGCAGATCAAGATGTCTCTGGTTCAAATCCAGATGCCCCCTTATTGTATGCAATTTTAGTGAAAACAGTGCAGATTAAATATTTGTTCTCTTACCCAACAGGTTTTGCAGGTTTTTTCCTATATTCCTTGTTAGTGTGTATCAATTCATTCCAGTCTTGCATCTTTACTCTTTACCATATAAATTATTGCACTTTACATATTTATTCAATTTGCTTTACTGAGTCTTGCAAGGTTACATGAGGGGTGTACACCTTAGCAGTGGAGCATTTGTCTCTACTTCACATCCAGGTAGTCCCTTGCTGAACCACCATTTGCTGCTTGGCATAAAAGTTGCATACCAAGATGTGCATGAGACAGATAGCACTTAAAGAGAGTGTTAAGTTAATAGGTTGGGTCCAAGGACAGGAGAAAGTCATGAAACTCAAGTCAGATATTTGTGTGAAGGTGCAAAGTGGCTGATGAGTTGCAGGAGAAAGGGAGGACTGCAGAGATCAGAGTCAAAAAAGTGTGGCGCTGGAAGAGCACAGCTGAAGAGGCAGCATCCGAGGAGCAGGAGAGTCAATGTTTTGAGCATAAGCTCTTCATTAGGAATGAGCATCTTTCCTAACGAAGAGTTTATGCTCGAAATGTCGACTCTCCTGCTCCTCGGATGATGCCTGATGGGTTGCAGGTACAGGTTGTCAAGTGGGAATATGATGTTGCGTCTAATAACAGAACCTTGTTTCAAGGAAGGACAGGAGTAAGTGTTAAATATTCCTGGTTGCAAGTTGTTTAGGAAAGGATGTGAACGGGAGTGGTGGTGGTCCTGATTAAGTAGAGCATTGCTGTGCTGAGGAAAGGCCATGACCCAGAGGGGGTCAAGGATAGAATTTATTTGGCTTGAGCTAATGAACAAAATAGGTATAATTACACTGCTGAGAATAGTCAATAAGCCACAAATTATTCTAAGGGTTGTAGAGGAAATAGTTTTCAAGCAAATTACAGATAGATGCAAAAGTTATTCAGGAGCTGTAATGGGGGAGTTTAGTTATCACAGTGAAACTGTTAGTCATAGCTTAATGGACAGAAAAAGCAAGAACAGGACAATTTTCACCAGCAATATATGCCCTGCACAATGGAAGAGAAGCATTGTTAGACTGTGTTCTTGGAAATGAAGTGAGCCAAGTAAATCAAGTTTCAGTGGGAGAACATTTGGAGGATAGTGATCACTGTATCATAAGGTTTAGGGTGACAATGGGAAAGAATAATGAACAATGCAGAGCAAGAATAATTAATTGTGGGGGAAAGCCAAGTTCAATGGGATAAGAATGGGTCTGGATCAAATAAATTGGAGTCAGTAGTTGGGAGGAGAAAACAAAAGCTGAATCATGGACCACCTTCAAATTAAAGGTCCTGGGCATTTCATTCTCCCACTTCACTCAGCATCTCCCTCTGCAGCTCACCACTGCATTCAGCAGCAACCCTCTCACTCATTGCTTCAATCAGTGCCTCAGACACCTTAATTGCCTCTTCATTCAGTGCCCCACTCCACTCTTCAGCATCCTGCTCACCATCCTGCTTGCAAACTTTCTGGTCACCCAACTCCCGATGCCTCATTGCCCCCCCTCCTACTCGCCACCTTGCTCCTTCACTCCTGGGGATTGTGAACAATGAGGCAACACAACAGTGGGCAAAAGGGAGGCAGTGACAGGCTGGAGCAGCTTAGACAAGTAATTTTTTTGTAATTCATTCGTAGGGCATGAGCGTTGCTGACTGGGCCAGTATTTATTGCCTGTCCCCAATTGCCCTTGAGAAAATATTGGTGTGCTGCCTGTTTGGAGTGGGCAGTGAGCAAATTGAAAACCCAGGATTGGAATTTATTTTAAACACTTGAAAATAGTCTTTTTATTGCCCCATTCTTGATACAGACATTTTGCTACAGCATCACAGATAGCGACATCACATATGCTGCAACTACATGGGTTCAGAGTGCACCCTTGTAATCAAGGTGGCAGCAAACATATTTTAGATTAGATTCCCTACAGTGTGGAAACAGGCCCTTCGGCCCAACAAGTCCACACTGCCCCTCTGAAGAGAAACCCACCCAAACCCATTCCCCTACCCTATATTTACCCCTGACTAACGCACCTAACACTGTGGGCAATTTAGCATGGCCAATTCACCTGGCCTGCACATCTTTGGATTGTGGGAGGAAACTGGAGCACCCGGAGGAAACCCACACAGACACGGGCAGAATATGCAAACTCCACACAGACAGGTGGGAATCGTTTGTGAAACAAATCTGTGTGCATCTGACTTTACCAAGGAGGAGGCTGCGACCCAGGTCATGGCAAAAGAGAAGGCAGTTCAGTGACTATGAGCTTACAAAATTGATAAGGAGGAACCATTGGATAGACTGTTTGTAACTATCACTGACAAGGCACTAGGACTGGATGAGATGCAACCAAAGGTGCTGAGGAAAGTAAGAGTAGAAATTGTAATATTTTATTTTGCACTGGCAATAGATTGTAGTCTACCTTAGACTCAGATATGCTAAATGTTATTCCCTTGTTTGAAAATGAGTGGAAGGCTAAACCAAGCAAGTACAGTCACATCAGTTTAACTTCGACAGTTGAGAACTGCTGGAAATAATAATTTGGCTCAAAATTAATAGCCCTATGGGCAAGAGTGTTTAATTAAGGAGAGCTATTATGAATTTTTAAGGGAACACTATGTTTACTTAACCAGCTGGTCTTTTTTCATGAGGTAACAGAGAAGATTGATCAAAGCAATGAACCTAATATGGCGAACACAGACTTCCAGAAGGCTTTTGATACAGCACAATGCAACATCCTGTGAGCAAAGTAGAAGCTCATGGAGTAAAAGGGGCAGTCCCAACATGGCTATACAATTGACTGAGTGGTAGGAAAGACAGAGTAGCATTTGATGGATGTTTCTCCGGCTAGGGAATGGCTTGCAGTGGAGATCCCCAGGGATCAGTGTTGGGACCCCTGCTTGACCTGATATATATTAATGATCTAGACCTTCCAAAATTTGCAGATGATGTGAAACTCAGGAGTGTTGCAAACTGAGAAGACGATGGTGTAGATCTGTAAAAGGAGAAAAGCAAGTTACTGGAACACACAAATAGGTTACAGATGAAATTTAATGCAGAGAAGTGTGAAGTGCCACATTTTGTTCAGAATAATATGGAAAATCTATATAAAATAAGGCATACAATTCTAAGTGGGTGCAGGAATATAGAAATGTCAGTGTGCATGTGCGTAAATCACTGAAGGTGATAGGAAAGGTTGAGAGAACAGTTAGTAACACTCGCAGTATCCTAGGACTTATATATAGGGGCGTAGAGCACAAGAGCCATGTAAATATAAGTGTATGCCAAATTAATAGAAGAAGGTAAATGGCTGGAGCATTGCATCCAGTTCTGTGCACTTTACTTTAGGAAGGATACAAATGTATTTGACAGACTGCAGAAGAGGTTTACAAAAAGGATTCCAGGGATGATGAATTTCAATTATGAAGATAGTTTGGAGAATCTGAGACTTTTCTCTGTAAGAAAAAATATATCTGAGAGAAGATCTGATTGTGACCTCTGGGGACTGAGTACATAGGGAGAAAAAGTTTTCACTGAAGGAAGGATTGACAATAAGAGAGTATAGATTTAAAGTAAATAGTGAAAAAAGCAAAAATGAGAAGTGAAAAATCATTTTTGTGCAATAAATTTATAGGATCTGATTCTCACTGCCTGAGAGTGTGGGAGAGGTAGGTTCAATTGAAACATTCAAAGGGAAATCAGCTGGTTCTTTGAAAAGGACCAATGTGCAGAATTATGAGGAGCAAGCAGGAGAATGGAACCTGATGAGATTCTCATTGGATAACAATGCAGACATTGTTGGCTGAAGGTCCTCCTTCCGTGATGTAACTATTCAATGATTTTGTAAAATGAATTCTCACTAAATAAAAAGCATTCCCTGCAGAGAAAGTTGCTCCAATTTATTCTGGTGATCCTGACTCTTCTGTGCAGATTTTGAATTCGTCCCAGTCCATATTCTTTCACTCCTCAACTTGGAAATTGTTCCACATTGGGTATTCACCCTGAAAATTGAACAACTGAAGCTTTCAAGTACTGGTTTTGAGTTCGAACCTTGTAGCTTAATGGTACAGCATTTGATTACAGGTCTGGTACTCTCAAATTCAAATCCAGGAGCTTTCCCCTTGTAAATAAGGGCTGATGCAAAAGCAAAAATTGCTGGAGAAGCTCAGTAGGTGGAAGAAAAGCAGAGTCCAATGACACTCCCTCAAAAATAAGAAGCTCCACAGATGCGGCCTGACATATTGAGTTTCTTTACCAATTTCTATAGTTGTTTCAGATTTCCAGCATCTGCAGTTCTTCCATATAAATAAGATTTGATATTTAGCCCAGCTCAAGAATCACAGAATCGAATAGTATTATTTACAAGAATTGATACAGACCCCTTTTTCTGTACTTGCACCTCTTGTCTTTCAAATATTAATCAAATAATTATTGACTGTTGTAAATTAATATGCTTCCACCGTCCCTTCAGTGGTTGCATTTCAGTTTATTTGTCTTGTCCGGCTGATCATGGTATTCTGAAGCAGTTAACAATCTTGAGCTTTGAGGATCTAGCATACTTGTTGATTAATTGGCTCCACATGAATGGGTCTCCAGTTGCAATCTGGTTTCTTTGATGAGGCTGTACATGTGTTTGCAAATAAAATTCATAATGATGTCCTTCTTGATCACCATCAGAGGCAAAGTGCTGCCTAACGGTTTCTCACCAAAAATCATTCCCTAAAATGGTGAAGTTACAGATAGAAGCAGCGATGTGCTTGTCAAAAAGCAATGCAGCAATTTGGCAAACACAATGAGCTGGTTGGCCTGCTGCTATGCTGTAACAATACTGTCTTTCTATTTTTCTGTGGCTATCTTCAGAAAGTCCATAAATCTGAAAACTTTACTTCCAAATACAAACAGTTTAAACTTCGATCTGGATTCAGCTCCTGCAGAAAAGCAACACTGAATCAGTACTGCACTAAATTGTCCGCCTGGGTTTACTAACGTCTTGTGCTTGGAGGGGGCGCATGGACACAAAGTCTTATCTCAATTGTGTGAAAGCTGCCACTGAAAATGAGCTAATGAACAGAGCAGAACAGCCTGTGCAAACAAAGCTCTACATCCAAGGAAAGTGAAAATGTGAACAATAGCTTGAAAATATTTGCCACCATCAGTGCATTGGCCTGGTCTTTTTACACCAGTTGAAGTCTGGATATTGACCAGTGAGTCCTTCCCACATATGTCAGCGCTCTACTGAGGTGAAGTCATCTCAGGGATTGGTGAATATTTCATTGACTGAAATTAAGTAGAGTTAAGTGTTGTGTGGGAGACTCATTACCTACTGCAGTATTTTATTGCAAAGTGATTACCAGTCAGTCAGCCAGGATTGAGGGGTGACAGCTCTGTGGAAGATATTAGCCTGCCAAATGCATTCTTCCTCGCTCAAATCCCATGAGCCCCTTATCGTTGCTTCCATTTCCACAAATAAGGTTTGCTGATATTACAGCATCTGTGGAGTCAAATTATACAGCGCCAAATTTTGTTATTTGTGCTGTTGTGCCTTTATATCAGCTCTACAAGAGAATTATCTGATTGACCCACAAGAGTTGCTCCGTCCTCATGGTCCTGCAGGAATTAATTAAATTCCTTTTTGACTGGTGCTATTGAATTTGCTTTCACCTGCCCTACTGACAGCACATTTGGAAACATATTCACAGCTTCACAAAGAGGCTGTTCATTGTCTCAATGATTTCTTGCAAAGCCCTATCTCTTCATCGATTTCCTATTTAGCCTTAATCTAGACTTGAGTTACAAACAATCTTATTTTGGAATAGGCAGTAAGCAATTCTAGGCATCTAGCTTAGTGGAAGAGAATTCCACAATAGACCAAGTGGTTTGTAGTTCAAATCCACACATATATTGGTTAGTCAAAGTGTGCATAGATGAGCTACTTTTCACAGAATTCTGAGTAGCTCACAAAGAGCGCTCCTCTGATTATGTTGCATGAGTTTTGACTCTTTTGGAGAGACCTCACCCTAACTTTTACCTGAAATTGCAATAAAAACAGGAAATACCTGAGGAATCCAGCAGGTCTAGCAGCATCTGTGGAGAGGCAAGCAAAGCTAACATTTCAAGTCCAATGTTACCTGGAGAAGAGTACAATTTACTTTTTCATTTTATTCTTTGCCCTAAGAAATTATGTAATAAAATAATGAAGTGCGGATGCTGAAGGCCTCAAACAAAAACATGAATTGCTGGGATAACTCAACAGACCTGGCAGTATCTGTGGAGAGAAAACAGAGTTAATGTTTCAAGTCCAGTGACCTTTCTACAGAACCCAGATTTGCTGAATTTCTCTATCTCTGTGCAATTATAGAATTACCTCTTGAAATCTATTATTGGGATGTAAAAGAGCAGTCACTTTATGAGGGGGCATAGCTCAGTGGTGGAGTATTTAACTATATACCACATGGTCCATGGTTCAAACCCCTCCAGCTCTACATATTTTGATATGAAAATATTGTTCTCTGAATTGTACAGCAAGAGAAGTAAACTCTTTTCAGCCTGTTGCTTTGTCAGATCAGTCCTTTGAGTGAACTAACGAATTAATCAATGCAGTTGGACCTTCTTCAAATTCCCATAGAATTTTACCTTGGATATAGTAATCAGTTTGTCGTTTGGGCGCTGCAACATTATCTGTTTCTACCTCCTTTCAGGCAATACATATCGCGACTTAAACATTTCCCTCATCTTCAAGTTTCTTGAAAAGATTCCATTTATTATTTCTCTTTTAATGAAGCCTGATGCTGAAATATACATTTTACCATTTTATTTTCAAGTAAACAATGCTGTAATTTAAGAAAAACAAAGAACAATGGATGTTGCAAATGAGAAGCAATAGCAAAATGTGCTGGGAAAGCTCAGCAAGTCTAGCAGCATCTGAGGAGAGAAAGCAGAGTTAATATTTCAGGTCCAGTGACCTTTCTCCAAAACTGATCGTAGCTGAGAAAGGTATAGTATACGTGCTGAAGATGAGATGGGGAAGAGGGGAGGAGTAAACAATAGATGGAGATGGAGCCCAGAGAAAGAGATCAGCAATTGCGCTTCAAATGAATGGGTAAAGATCCCTGTGTCTGTGTGGGTTTCCTGCAGGTGTTCCAGTTTCCTCTAAGAGTCTAAATATGTGCAGGTCAGGTGGACTGGCCATGCTAAGTTGGCCAGGGATGTGTAGGTGGATTAGCAGTGAGCAATGCAGGGTTACGGGGATAAGAAACTGGAATGGCTCAGGATGGAATGTGCTTCAGAGGGTTGGTGTGGACTCAATGGGCCAAACGGTGTGTTTCCACACTGTAGAGATTCTATGAATAGCTGTGAATAAAGACCGTTAGTGTCTGACAATGGGATGGTTGTAGAAGCAGCCGATGTGATGGCAAGGTCTGATATGTGGAGGGTGGAGTAAGGGCATGGGAAAAGCTGCTCAGGTCCTAAAATTATTGAACTCAATATTGAGTCCCAAAGGCTGCAGAGTCCCTAAGCAGAAAATGAAATGCTGTAATTTTGCTTCTTTGCGATATTACTTAATGGTCATTGCAGGTCAAAAGATCTCTGGTTCAACTGTCTTCACTTTATTTCACAAATAAAGTGTGAAAATGCGATGCCAGTTCATTAACCCCCGAATAGTACTGATCAGAAAGAGACCATTTGGTCCGTTCTGCCATTATCCCAGCTGTTTAGAATAACAAACAAACAAAGAAATATAGAATGCTGGAAATCTGAAACAAAAACAGAAATTGCTGAAACTGTTTCTGAATCCAGTTAACTCTGCTTTCTCCCCGCAGTTTGGCCAGACTTGCTGAGTTTTTCCAGCAATTTCTGTTTTCATTCTTTTTGGCTATTTCCCTTCGCATATTGATCAAATTCATAGCTGAACATTGCTATTGAATCTGTTCCTAACGTCTCTCCAGCTTTTCAATTACCACTTTAAAATATCTGCTCGCCCTCACAATTATTTCTGGAAAATAGTGCATTTATTCTTGTACTTTCATTTTACACCAGAAACAGACATATACCATTGGCCACTTTAATATGGAATGCTTATCTTGCCCTGAGCCTTTAAGGTTCTATCTCAAATGATAAACTATTTAAAAATAAGTCAATACACCCTCAAAACAAATCCAGGTGCACAGAAATATAGATTATCCCCTTGCTGTTTTTGGAAATTTTCTGTATGCTGTCACATAATCACTGCCTCGATCATGGCAACTTCAATCTACACCTTCAGCATTTTAAGGGTGACTTCTAGTGAGAAATCCATCTAAGTACAGAGCTTTATCACTGATCTTTATTATCACTACATGACATGTACGAAGGAGGTTCTTCTCCAAATAGTACCACAAGATCAGAAAAATCTACTTCAGAGGAGAAGCAAACTCTCAGGTTAAACTTTAGTCTGATGTCAGCTGCTCCAATAATGGAACATTGTACTGCAAGGGCACCTGGATTCAAGCCAGGGACATCTTGCCATGAAATCAAATGCTTTGCCCACTGAGTGGCCTTGCCTTTAGCCTATTGAATGTTGTTGAATCTAGCAATCAAGTCGCCTGATAGTCAATGCCCAAAGCATCCCACGCAACCCTGTACTGTACTAAATTAACAGCCTAAATTCATGGAAGTTTTGTGACTGTGGGAGCATGAACAACAAACATTTGGCTGAATTGTACAAAAGCTACCACTGAGTATCAGCTGATAAACGGAGTGCAGCAGCCTGTGCAAATATCCTCCAAGCAAGGTTTTTGCACCAAGAAAAGTGGACCTTAACAATAGTTTTAAATAAATTGCATCTGTCAATGCACTGTCCTGGACTTCTTCCCACAGTAGATTGCACCATGGTTACTAACTGGTGATATCTTTCCATATCTGTCAAGATTCGGAGATGCGGGTGTTGGACTGGGGTGTACAAAGTTAAAAATCACACAACACCAGGTTATAGTCCAACAGGTTTAATTGGAAGCACACTAGCTTTCGGAGCGACGCTCCTTCATCAGGTGATCTGATGAAGGAGCGTCGCTCCGAAAGCTAGTGTGCTTCCAATTAAACCTGTTGGACTATAACCTGGTGTTGTGTGATTTTTAACTTCATATCTGTCAATGCTCTGATGTTAGAAACAAAGTCGAGATCATGGAATCAGACATTCCAACAATGGGTGAATCTCACTCCTGGCTGGAAATGTGATTCCATCAAGATGAGGTAAGGGTTGCGTGGGATGCTTTGGGCATTGACTATCAGGCAACTTGATTGCTAGATGCAACAACATTCAATAGGCTAAAGGCAAGGCCACTCAGTGGCAAAGCGTTTGATTTCATGGCAAGATGTCCCTGGCTTGAATCCAGGTGCCCTTGCACTTTTTTAGCTATTTTCGCAAATAAGTGTTGGTAGTTTAGCACTTCATAGTTTGCAGTTCTACTCGATGTAATCACTGATCTTCATTGTTGTAGTTCAATGCAGCTGAAGAGACAGTGAAAGCATTAGTGGTAATCTTTCAGGAATCACTAGAATCAGGGAGGGTTCCAGAGGTGAATCGATAATGTGACACCCCTGGTTAAAAAAGAAATAAAGCAGAGGATGGAAAACCACAGACCAATGAGGTAAAAACAATGACTGCAGATGCTGGAAACCAGATTCTGGATTAGAGTGGTGCTGGAAGAGCACAACAGTTCAGGCAGCATCCGAGGAGCAGTAAAATCGACGTTTCGGGCAAAAGCCCTTCATCGGGAATAAAGGCAGAGAGCCTGAAGGATGGAGAGATAAGCTAGAGGAGGGTGGGGGTGGGGAGAGAGTAGCATAGAGTACAATAGGTGTGTGGGGGAGGGGGATGAAGGTGATAGGTGGAATGTGTTGGTGAAGTTGATGAATTGCTCAACCTCCTCGTGGGAGCATGAGGTGGCCTAAGTTGTGGGTAAGATCCTGGAATCCACCGTGAGGGTGGAGTGGATAGGTGGAAAAGGAGCTAGGCAGGTAGGACAAGTCATGGGGACAGTGCTGAGCTGGAAGTTTGGAACTCAGGTGAGGTGGGGGAAGGGGAAATGAGGAAACTGTTGAAGTCCACATTGATGCCCTGGGGTTGAAGTGTTCTGAGGCGGAAGATGAGGCGTTCTTCCTCCAGGCATCTGGTGGTGAGGGAGCGGCGGTGAAGGAGGCCCAGGACCTCCATGTCCTCGGCAGAGTGGGAGGGGGAGTTGAAATGTTGGGCTACAGGGCGGTTGGTTGATTGGTGTGGGTGTACCGGAGATGTTCCCTAAAGCGCTCTGCTAGGAGGTGTCCAGTCTCCCCAATGTAGAGGAGATTGCATCAGGAGCAACGAATACAATAAATGATATTGGTGGATGTGCAGGTAAAACTTTGATGGATGTGGAAGGCTCCTTTAGGGCCTTGGATGGAGGTGAGGGAGGAGGTGTGGGCGCAGGTTTTACAATTCCTGCGGTGGCAGGAGAAGGTGCCAGGATGAGAGGGTGGGTCGCAGGGGGGCGTGGACCTGACCAGGTAGTCACGGAGGGAACGGTCTTTGCAGAAGGCGGAAAGGGGTGGGGAGGGAAATATATCCCTGGTGGTGGGGTCTTTTTGGAGGTGGCTGAAATTCGGCAGATGATTTGGTTTATGCGAAGGTTGGTAGGGTGGAAGGTGAGCACCAGGGGTGTTCTGTCCTTGTTACGGTTGGAGGGGTGGGGTCTGAGGGCAGAGGTGCGGGACGTGGACAAGATGCATTGGAGGGCATCTTTAACCACGTGGGAAGGGAAATTGCAGTCTGTAAAGGAGGAGGCCATCTGGTGTGTTCTATGGTGGAACTGGTCCTCCTGGGAGTAGATACGGCAGAGGCGGAGGAATTGGGAATAAGGGATGGCATTTTTGCAAGAGATAGGGTGGGAAGAGGTGTAATCCAGGTAGCTGTGGGAGTCAGTGGGTTTGTAAAAAATGTCAGTGTCAAGTCGGTCGTCATTAATGGAGATGGAGAGGTCCAGGAAGGGGAGGGAGGTGTCAGAGATGGTCCAGTTAAATTTAAGGTCAGGGTGGAATGTGTTGGTGAAGTTGATAAATTGCTCAACCTCCTCGTGGGAGCACGAGGTGGCCTAGGTTGTGGGTAAGATCCTGGAATCCACCGTGAAGGATGAGCTTTCTGAATACTTGGAAGTGTGTGGTAAAATAGGGCAAAGTCAGCATGGTTTCATCAAGGGTAGATCATGCCTGACAAATCTGCTAGAAGGTGGGCGGCACGGTGACACAGTGGTTAGCACTGCTGCCTCACAGTGCAAGAGACCGGGTTCAATTCCTGCCTCAGGCAACTGACTGTGTGGAGTTTGTCCCTGTGTCTGCATGGGTTTCCTCCAGGTGCTCCGTTTTCCTCCCACAGTCCAAAAATGTGCAGGTTAGGTGAACTGGCCATGATAAATTGCCCGTAGGTTAGGTGAAAGGGTAAATGTAGGGGAATGGGTCTGGGTGGGTTGCTCTTCGGAGGGTCGGTGTGGACTTGTTGGGCCGACCAGCCTGTTTCCACACTGTAAGTAATCTAATCTAAATAAAATTCTTTGAGGAAGTAATGAGCAGATTAGATTAAGGAGAACCAATGGATGTTAACTACCTAGACTTCAAGAAGACCTTTGACAAGGTGCCACACAGGAGGCTGCAGAGTAAGGTAAGAGCCCATGGTGTTAGAGGCAGGATGGTAGCATGGATAGAAGCTTGGCTGTCTGGCAGAAAGCAGAGAATGGGGATATAAGGGTCCTTCGCAGGGTGGCAGCCGGTGACAAGTGATGATCCGCATGGCTCAGGGTTGGGACCACAACCTTTCCCTTTATACATTAACAATTTAGATGAAGGAATGGAGGGCATTCTGGCTAAGTTTGCAGATGAGACAAAGATAGGTAGAGGGGCATGTAGCATTGAGGAGGCGAGGAGGCTGCAGAAGGATTTATATGCGTTGGGAGAGTGGACAAAGAAGTGGCAGATGGAGTACAACATGGGAAAATGTGAGGTCATGCACCTTAGTAGGAAGAATAGATGCATGGACTATTTTCTAACTGGGGAAAAAATTCAGAAGTCTGAAGTGCAAAGAGACTTGGGAGTTCTACTCCAGGATTCTCTCAAGGTAAACTTGCAGGTTGAGTCAGTAGTTAGAAAGGCAACTACAATGATGGCATTTATTTTGAGAGGATTTGAATATAAAAGCAGGGATGTACTTCTGAGGCTCTGTAAGGCTCTGGTCAGACCACATTTGGAGTATTGTATGCAGATTTGGGCCCCATATCTCAGGAAGGATTTACTGGCTCTGGAGTATGTTCAGAGGAGGTTCACGAGAATGATCCCAGGAATGAACAGCTTAACATTTGAGGAACGTTTGAGAACTCTGGGTTTAGACTCTATTGAATTTAAGAGGATGAGGGGAATCTAATTAAACTTACAGAATACTGAATGTCCTGGACAGACTGGATGTTGGGAAGATGTTTCCATTGATATGAGAGACTATGACCCGAGGGCACAGGCTTAGAGTAAAAAAAAACCTTTTAGAATGGAGATAAGGGGAAACTTCTTCAGCCAGAGAGTGGGGATTCTATGGAATTCACGCCACAGAAGGCGGCAGAGGCCAGGTCATTGAGTATATTTAAGACGGAGATAGATAGAGAGTTCCAGTTCGTAAGTTTGCAGATGACACTAAAATTGGAGGTGTAGAGGACAGCGAAGAGGGTTACCTCAGATTACAACAAGATCTGGACCAAATGGGCCAATGGGCTGAGAAATGGCAGATGGAGTTTAATTCAGATAAATGCGAGCTGCTGCATTTTGGGAAAGCAAATCTCAGCAGGACTTATCCGCTTAATGGTAAGGTCCTAGGGAATGTTGCTGAACAAACAGACCTTGGAGTGCAGGTTCATAGCTCCTTGAAAGTGGAGTATCAGGTAGATAGGATAGTGAAGAAGGCTTTTGGTATGCTTTCCTTTATTGGACAGAGTATTGAGTACAGGAGTTGGGAGGTCATGTTGCGGCTGTACAGGACATTGGTTAGGCCACTGTTGGAATATTACAGGCAATTCTGGTCTCCTTCATAACAGAAGGATATTGTGAAATGTGAAAGGGTTCAGAAAAGATTTACAAGGATGTTGCCAGGGTTGGGGGATTTGAGCTATAGGGAGAGGCTGAACAGGCTGGGGCTGTTTCCCCTGGAGCGTCGGAGGCTGAGGGGTGATCTTATAGAGGTTTACAAAATTATGAGGGGCATGGATAGGGTAAATAGGCAAAGTCTTTTCCCTGGGGTCGGGGAGTCCAGAACTAGAAGGCATAGGTTTAGGGTGAGAGGGGAAAGATATAAAAGAGACGTAAGGGACAACCTTTTCACACAGAGGGTGGTACGTGTATGGAATGAGCTGCCAGAGGATGTGGTGGAGGATGGTACAATTGCAACATTTAAGAGGCATTTGGGTGGGTATATGAATAGGAAGGGGTTGGAGGGATATGGGCCGGGTGCTGACAGGTGGGACTAAATTGGGTTGGGATATCTGGTCAGCATGGACGGGTTGGACCGAAGGGTCTGTTTCCATGTTGTACATCTCTATGACTCTACAGGGGATCAAGGGTTACAGGAAGAAAGTGGGAGAATGGGGTTGAGAAACTTATCAGCCATGAATGAATGGTGGAGCAGACTTGATGGGCTAAATGGCCTAATTTCTGCTCCTATGTCTTATGGCCTTATGGTCTCCACCAAATATTGTCCATTAAGCTGTCGCAGATGTCACACAGTGTCTTGGATAATGAGACAGGAATAAAGGAACGGTCATAGCAAATGACCACTGACAGCCATGACATAAATCAACAGGGAAGCTGCTCCTTATGTGATGGTTTCTTGATCAGTGTAGCAAAGAACTCATTTCCAGATATTGTCATACAATTATTCATGCCCTCCTGACAGGGCAGACAAGTCCACAGTTTTACATCTCATCCGCCTCCTTTGACAATGAACTGTGCTGAGCTGTCATCCTGCACTAGGTTCTTTGGAAGAAGGGAGCGGGCACCCACTACCATTTGGCATCATGAGCATCCTACTGCTGAGGAGTAGCCTGTTCAAATATTCACTTCATGAGGACATCACCAAGAGAAGTGGAAGTTAAAAATAGCTTTTAGAAACTTTCCTAAGCTGTGCACTAATCACTTACTTATTCTACAGTGGGGCTCTGTGTCATAATGGCATAAGTTACTGGCACAGACCAATGGCAATCTGTATGGCAATAACCCTGTGCCATGAATGAGGTTAAGAGCATTGAGTACAGCATTAAGGCATAAGTGTAACTTCTACCTGGCCAGAAACATTTGGCAATTAAATAACGGTGATGTTGTAAGAAGCTTAGTCCATCACCTCTTGGATGGCTTGACTGTAAAATGTTTCAAGCATGCTTAGAGCCGAGTATTTGGAACAATGTGGCAAGGCAATAGCCTGCACTCCGAATAGCTCCTAGTTTAAACCACAAATTGGCTGGTGAGACCCATATTCCACAGAAAATATATAAACAAATATCCAGGTCAACCCTTTCTGCTCTTTCATAAACCAGTACTAGAATCGCTAAAATGCACATCAGAGAAAGGGGGCATTCAGACAATATGATGTTATATCACCTCGTTCAGTGGGCCATCTAATTGCATTTTCCTCAAAGGCCTGCAGGATTTTCCTCTTCAATTATTAATTAAATTTCTTTTTTGAACAGTACTTATAAATCTGTTTCTGCCAGCCATTCACACAATGTATTTCAAAACATAATCACTGCCGACGTCCCTCCATCTCCTCAATGGTTTCTGGAAACGATTCATCTCTACTTCAATTTTCCATTGAGTTCTGATATGGTCTTGAGTTATGGACAATTTTGATTTGAAACAGGTAGTAATCAATGCTGGGGTAAAACTCAATGACAGAGCACATGATTACAGATTAAGCAGGCCCTTGCTCAAATCTAGATACCTCCTCAAAGCAATTTTGCAGATAGAAAAATCGTCATGTAATTCTTTTTGTATGGGTTCGACATTATCATTAGTGACTGTGGTTTGATACAGAGGCTTTGCACCCAACATCATCCTGAAGGTGACGAATGCACCAATTGAGATTTTCACGTTGGAATGTTCACAGCATAGAAGGCCTTTGGGTGTAGATTTGCTCGCTGAGCTGGAAAGTTTGTTTTCAGACATTTCATCACCACACTAGGTAACATCATCAGTGAGTCTCTGGATGAAGCACTAGTGGCATGGTCCACTTTCTATTTATGTGTTTAGGTTCGTTTGGGTTCATTGATATCATTTCCTGTGGTGATATCATTTCCTGTGATGATGTAATTTCCTGTTCTTTTTCTCAGGGGGTGGCAAATGGGATCCAGGTCAATGTGTTTGTTGTTAGAGTTCTGGTTGGAATGCCATGCTTCTAGGAATTCTTGTGCGTGTCTCTGTTTGGCTTGTCCTAGGATGGATGTGTTGTCCCAGTCAAAGTGGTGTCCTTCTTCATCCGTGTGTAAAGACACTACTGAGAATGGGTCATGTCTTTTTGTGGCTAGTTGATGTTAGGATGATAGAGGCCTTTTGCCCATTGTGCCAGGATTGGTTTCATGTAAGTGAAATTCAGCAAATCTGACTTCACCCCACCTCCCCAACACCCCCACCGCTTTGTTTTTCCGCATAGCCAAGCAAATTTTTCTCTATTTAGATAAATATCCAATTGACATTTAAAAGACGTGATTGAATCTGCCTCCACCATACTCATAGGCAGTACATTCCAGAGCTTAATCATTCACTACATTAAAAGGTTTTTTTTCTGGACATGCCTTCACTTTTGCCAATCACTTTAAGTCAGTTTGCTTTGGTTCTCAACCCTTCTGCCAACAGGAAAGCTCTTTATAGGAGAGCAGGAATACATATCCAGAACTAGAGGGTGTGAGTTTAGGAGGAGAGAGGAAAGATTTAAAAGGGACCTGACGGGGCAACTTTTTCACGCAGAGGATGGTGTCTGTATGGAATGAGCTGCCAGTGGAAGTGGTGGAGGCTGGTACAGTTACAACATTTAAAAGGTATCCGAATATATATATATGAATAGGAAGGGTTAGAGGGACATGAGCCAATGCCCATTAATGGGACTAGATTAATTTAGGATATCTAGTCAGTGTGGACGAGTTAGACTGAAGGGTCTGTTTCTGTACTGTACAGCTCTGTGTCTCTATAACCCTTGGATTCTGTGGTGCAAATCCCAAGCCTCAGCCTTAGCTGATAAATACAGGGGACAGCCTTTTCAAATATTTTCTAAACAATGCCATGAAAAGTCAAAATTGAAAAAATAGTTTCAAAAATGTTTCCACTGGCAGTGAACTAGCCATCTCTTTTTCCCACAACAGGTTGGATTCTGGATATATATCATTGAGCTCTTGTCAAATTTGTCAGTGTTCTTGTGCCAGGAATGAAGTTGACTGAATGGATGGGGCCAACCAAATGGATGGCAAACTGGCTGGAAATGTGCCTGCATTATGTAGACTGTTATGTGGGAAGCAAAAGCCATCATCCATCAGATTATTCATTTACAAAACACATAAGCCATAATTAAATGTGAGGGGATGTAGCTCTGTGGTCAAGCATTTGACTGCACTCAACTGGTTCCCCAAGTTCAAATTTACATTTTATTTCCTAAATAAAAACTTATCATGCATAGCAACTCTGTGAGCATTAAAATCACAACCCCTAACAGAGGCTATGCTGTAGGACACAGAATAAATCAGGAAATAATGAGGGCATGTGAAACAAAAGCAGTACATTAATCATAGTTAAATTTAATCTTTATGTAGATTGGGTCAGATTGGCAGAGGTAGCCATGAGGAAAAATTCATATAGTGTGCTCAGGACAGGTTCCGAGAACTCTATGTCGTGGATCCAACCAGAGAGCAGGCTGTTTTGGATCTGGTGACATGTAATGAGGCAGATTGAATGAATCATCTCAGAGTAAAAGGCCAGCTAGAAAACAGTAGCTATAAATGGTCAAATTTGGCATTCAGTTTAAAACCTGGGTCAGAAACAAGTGAAAATCAAACAATTTAAATAAGGGTAGTTACAAAGGAATAAGGGGCTCGAGTGAACTGGAAAAGGGTCAAGGAGCAAAGACCATTGAGGAACCATGATAGATATTAAAGAAAATACTTCATGGCTCTCAACAAAGTGAGAAAGAAGGATTTTAGGAAGGACGTCAGCCAACCACAGTTCACCAATGAAGTAAAGAATAACTTCAAATTGAAAGAGTAAGCATAATATGGCAAAACTTACGATCAGGACAGAGACTTGAGAAAGTTTTTTAAAACTAACAGAAAATAGCCAAAAATGGGTGAAAATAAGCTTTGAGGGTGAACTAGCAAGTAATGTGAAGACAGACAAAAGCTTCTTTAAACATAGCAAAAGGAAGAAAGAGGCCAAAGTGAACATAGGCCCCTTAGAGACTGAGGCTGGGGAAATAATAATGAGGAACCAGGAAATGGCAGAGCATTTGAATAAATATTTTGCATCAGACTTCACAGTTGAAGACATAAATAGCATTCCCAGAAGTACAAAATAATCAAGGGGTTAAAATGGAAAAAAGTATATATAACTATCACTAAAGAAAAAGTACTAGGGTATCTAATGGGACTAAAGACTGATACATCCCTCGGATCTGATATGATTTATTATAGGAACTTAAACAATGTTATACAGTGATAATGGATGGTAGAAATTTTCAAAGAATCCTTAGATTCTGGCAAAGTGCCAGAGGATTGGAAAACTCCCAATACAACACAATCAAAGAAATATCATAACCAGATAACTATAGGCTAATTAGCCTGTTAATGGGAAAATGTTAGTGTCAACTATAAAAGATGTAATCAGAGAGCATTTAAAAATACACAGCATGATCAGACAGAATCAATCTGCCTTAAAAATGGGGACAGCATGCCTAATAAATTTACATGATATTTACTGCAACACTTCAAGGAGACAACAAGCAGGATAGAAAAAGGGAAAAGAGTGAATGCAATATGTTTGGATTTCCAGAAGGAAATTTGATAAGGTACCACACCTTAAGATAAGAATAGGATAAGAATGCATGGTGTTGGAGGTGGCATTTAACATGGTTAGAGATTGGCTAACAAATAGAAAACAGAGTTATGGTCAGAAAGGCATTTCCAGAATGACAAACTATAGCTAGTGGAGAGTGATGGGGTTTAGTGCTGGGCAACCATTATTTAGATTAGATTAAATTAGATTAGATTACTTACAGTGTGGAAACAGACCCTTCGGACCAACCAGTCCACACCGACCCGCCGAAGCGTAACCCACCCAGACCCATTCTCCTAACACTACGGGCAATTTAGCATGGCCAATTCACCTAACCTGCACATTTTTGGATTGTGGGAGGAAACCGGAGCACCCGGAGGAAACCCACGCAGACACGGGAAGAATGTGCAAACTCCACACAGAGAGTCGCCTGAGGCGGGAATTGAACCCGGGTCTCTGGCGCTGTGAGGCAGCAGTGCTAACGATCTATATTAGTGACTTGGATGAAGAAAGTGAATGTACAATCTCCATATTTGTGAATGACACAAAAATAAGTGAAAAAGCAAGTGCTGAGGGTGAAACATAGAGCTACAGATATAGATAAGTTAATGAAATGGACAAACACTTGGCTGGTGGATACAAGTTAGGAAAATATGAGGTTATGCACTTCAGCAGGAACAATAGTGGAGCTGAATATTATTACATGGATACAGACTGCTGCAGAAAGCTACAGCACTTAAGGATTTGGGAGTCCTCTTGCATAAATTTCAAAAAGCTCAGCAAGTAATACAGAAGGTAAATGGAATAGCATGTAAAATTAGGGAAGTTTGTTAAAACTATACAAGGCATTAATCAGACCACATCTGAAATACTGTAAAATATTTTGGTCTCCTTATTTAAGAAAAGATATATTCCCAATTGTGGCAGTTAAGAGAAGATTCACTAGATTGATCCCAGGTGTGGAGGGCCTTTCCTGTAAGGGTTGGATCTGCACTCATTGGAGTTTAGAAGAATGAGAGTCAAAACATGATTGAAACATTTAAGCTTCTTAGGGGGCTTGGCAAGGTAGATATGGAGAGGTTGTTTCCCCTTGTCGGAAAGTCTAGGACCATACTCTCTGAATAAGAAGTCTCCTATGTAATGCAGAGATGAGGAGGAATTTCTCCTCTCAAATGGTTGTGAACCTGAGTTGTTAAGTATATCCACAGCTGAGCTAGATAGTTTTCTAATCAGGAAAAGAATTGGGGTGGTTCAGTGGTTAGTACTCCTGCTTCACAGCACCAGGGCTCCAGGTTCAATTCCAGCCTCAGGTGCCTGTCAGTGTGGAGTTTGCACATGCTCCCTGTGCCTGTGTGGGTTTCCTCCGGGTGCTCCAATTTCCTCCCACAGTCCAAAGATGTGCAGGTTAGGGTGAATTAGACATGCTAAATTGCCCATAGCGTAAGGTGCATTAGTCAGGGATAAAACGTTGGGAAATGGGTCAAGGTGGGTTACTGTTCAGAGGGTCGGTGTAGACTTGTTGGACCAAATCGCCTAGGGAGTCTAGAATTAAATATTAGGGGATTAGAGCAGGAGTTAGAGGACAATGACCAGATCAGCCACAATCTCATTGAATGGTGGGGCAGACCTGATGGACCAAATGGCCTACATCTGCTCCCATCTGTAATGTGTATGTCTTATAGTTAGTGATATTTATTCTTGAGTGGTTTGCATTAGAGTACAGTTCAAATATGGGTGTTCAATCCATATTTACATTTTTCCACAAATGTGATCCAAAATGTACTCATTGCAGCGCACCCAGTCTGTGGTTAATACCACCTCTTCGCCATGTTCTTCTCACCAATGATAACCACAACCTAGGACAAGGGCAGCAGCTGTATTGGAGCACCACTACCTGCAAACAACCCAAACACCATTCTGACTTGGAACGACTCCTTCACTGTCACCGAGTCAAAACCCTGGAAATAATTCCCAGCAACATTGTGGCTTAGCTACTTCCCCAGGACTGGAATGACTCACCAGCACCTTCTCTAGGACAATTAGAACAATAAATACTGGCCCAGTCAGTGACGCCCACATCCCATGTAAGTATTTTTAGAAAGTGAATTGAGAACTCTGTGATTTCTGTAGCTTTAGTGCCGGTGGCAGTAATCAAGACGTTGCAAACAGACAGCTCCCACAGACATGAGCTGAATGAAGAGAATTATTTTTGTGATGGTTTGGGGATAAATATACTCTGGAGCTCTTCTTCAAGAAAGATCATAAAATATTTTATACTCAGCAGTAAAGGCAGACAGGCCCCCAGTTTTAACATCTCGTCCTGGTAACGCCTGCACTGACAATTGCAGCAATGCCTCAGTACTGCACTGAAATGTCACTCTGGCTTACACAGTCCGGAGCACACTGATATTCTATCCATTGATCCTTCGCTGCTAATGAGGAGAGCAAATAGTGTGAGGACCCTCAGAAACAGCCTATCCACCAAGAACACAATGGGATTCAAAAACAGGTACCCTCCGTAACTGGGGTCCTTTTGCAATGTTCATTGCAAACTGATGAAGCACTGTCAGTTGCCACTTGAGCTGCCCATAGTAGGGGTATTGTAACACAATGGTAGCGTATCTATCTCTGAGCCAGGAGGTCGGAGTTTAAGTTTCAATTGCAACAGCATCTCTGAGCAGGGTTTTTGGGGAAATATCTAAATCCCAAAGCCACTGGTGTAAAGACTTCCTTTTGAGATTTATATCCTCACAAAGACTATGAAATATCCGCACCTCCTCCAGCAACAACGTTATTAGAATTGGGTATCATGTGTGAAAGAACTACACATTTTCAGGGCAATATTCAACATTTTGCAACAACTGTTCGAAATGAAGCTTATTCTGTATCTTTCCTTGGTTCCGATGGTGTTCTGGTGGGTTTTTTTTTAACACTGGGGTAACTAATGCAGCGGAGTGCCTCTGGAAATAATTCAGCTGTCAAGCAGTCGAACTGCAGATTATATGATCCCTAGAGCAAACTCAGGTGTCCCTAATACCATTTCTTTACCAAGACGGTCTACTCATCTTAAGCAGCGCCGTGACCACTGAATGCAATAGCTCGGACAGGAGAAACCTTTTCCTGAAGCCATCTCACCCGCTATTCCCCCAGGGTCCTGCAAAATTCCCCTTTTCAACTGCCCTTTGAAAGGTTACAACTGAATCTGCTCCCATCACCCTTTCAAACAGTGCATTCCCAACTGGGAGTCAGCCTCAGTGGATTCTCTTCATTCTCTCCACATATATTTTGCCAATTACTTCAAATCTGTGTTCTGGTTACCGACTCTGCTAGGGAACAAAACTTTGCTGCGTATTTACTCTCTCAGCATTTCTTGAAATGTTGAACGCATTTACAATCTCACCCCCGCCTCTTGGCTCAGCGGAGAACAGTCGACGCAGCAACTCCACGTTGGGAAAGTTACATTTATAGAATGTTATAATTCTGTATGTTGAAAAAAATGGAGTCCAAGGATATTTTTGCATCGACGTACAGCAGTTGATGAAATTGGATACAGAATGAAAAAAGGATTATTTTTATTTTAGCTTTAAAAGGATATTTTATTCAATTCTAGTCACAGAAAGAAAGCGGGATAATGAAAGTGATATTAGACATGTCGATTTGAATTTACGACTTTGACGCAGGATGCCCATAACCTTCTAAATAACCCAATACAAAGTTATGGCCTTCCCGGAACTGATGTATATAATTAAACTAACCTTATAGTTCTGGTTTAGAATAACATAGAAATAGAAGAGGCGTCAACCTCTTTAACCCACCGCTTGGGCAATATAAACGTATTCACTTCACATTGTGGGCGGCACGGTGGCTCAGTGGTTAGCACTGCTACCTCATAGCACCAGGGATCCAGATTCAATTCCAGCCTCGGGTGACTGTCTGTGTGGAGTTTGCACATTCTCCCCATGTCTGCGTGGGTTTCCTCCGGGTGCTCCGGTTTCCTCCCACAGTCCAAAGATGTGCAGGTCAGGTGAATTGGCCATGCTAAATTGCCCGTAGTGCTAGGTGCAGAGGGAATTGGGTCTGAGTGGGATACTCTTTGGAGGGTCGGCGTGGACTGGTTGGGCCGAAGGGCCTGTTTCCACACTGTAGGGAATCTAATCTAAATGTATCTCTCTGGTGTCACTCATATTTATTCAGTGCACACCTTAAAGCGCCTGATGGCGTTTCTGTGTCCGATTATAATAAGAATTGGCTTCATTATTCTCTGTATGACATATTCAGTTAGGATTACGATGCCTGGAGTCACGATAGTATTGTCCTTTTATTCCGTTTAAAGGGGATGGATAATAAATGCCAGCCGAGTCAGCAACGTCCACATCCCATGAACGAATAAAAAAATCGAATTCATATCTACGTCCTTCCTCGTAATTGCAAACAATTGTTTCTGCTTTTGGTTGTTTTCGTTGCTTCCTTTGAACTTATTCCAGAATACCCTGAGAAAGAAGCCAACAACATTAGAGTCAGATCATTTATCTCATTGGGATCTTGCTGCGTATTAAATAGGCAGTTTTTTTTACAATGATGCTGCACTTCCCAGTGTAATTCATTAGACGTGGAGTACTTTGGGTCATTCAGACAATGTGAAATATCTCTCTCTCACACACACACACACCTTCCAAAACAAACAGGCTATTTTTTTTCCCTGCAGCTCTGATGAGCATAGTTAAGTGTAACTTTCCTTCTATGCCAAATTCACACATAAAACGGCATTCTTTTCAATTAAAACACTTCTTCCAGATAAAATGAATTAAAACAGTTCCATTCCTTGCGTTCCAATTCAAATATATTTCCCAATTCGGATTTGATCACGCGTGCTGTTAATGTCCCGTTCAAATCAATCTCAGATTTGACTGTGAGTGCTGAGCGCTTTCCATAAATGGTTAATGGTTTGAGTTTTACGCCCGAGCAGTTTTATGGTAAATGATGCCTGTAAAAAAGAAATCTTCGGTTCGTCCAATGATTTGTTAATTGTATACATTTGGTCTGCAGAGATCTTCTCGTTTAATTATTCAGTAGGCGAAGGGCTAAAGCCTCCCAGAATGTGGGAGTGAGTGGTATAAATTTAATACTGCAGCAGGAAAGGCTTCAAAGACATGCCAAGGGATTAGCGCTTTGAAAGCAATCCTGATGCTGGGCTTAGTGTCACTAGCGTAAACTGCAAACAGCTGCTGCAGTGTCAGCTTAATGTTTAATCATTGTTGCTACGCTGATGATGTCATGGGACATGTTGCTGTATTTATTACAGGGAATTCCTCTGTTGTGTTCAGGTTGTCTCATATCGAGTTGCTATGGTGACAACATTTCATGTTGCTATGACTAAACGTCATAACTATTGTTATTGTGATGGCGTCATGCATTTCCAGTTGCGATGGGAATTATATCATCAAAGGCATTCTTTTATTGCGTGGTGCTCTCCAGTCCAATCTGGCCTGAGAGGGTCCCTGCACTGTCGGCTCCGGTGCCTCACCTGAACACAGAATTTAAATGCCACAATCCTGGGCAGAGTAGAGAGAGGTCTGCGCTGTCTTTTGGATGAGGCACTAAATCTTGATTCAATTGGTCTCTCAAGTGGGCATACAAGATCCCATGTCATGGTCTTGAAGAAGTTACCTCCAGTGTCCTCGCCAAGATTTGCCCCTCAAACAACAGCATAAAACTTGATTAATAAGGCCATACAGCGTAGGAGCAGAAGTGGTCCATTTGGCCAATGGTGGTTAGCATTGCTAACTCACATTTGGGTTCAATTCCAGCCTCAGGTGACTGCCTGTGTGGAGTTTGCATATTCTCCCACAACTGAGTGGGTTTCCACTAGGTGCTCCAGTTTCCTCCCACAGTCAAAGGTGCAAAGGTTAGATGGATTGGCCATGGCAAATATAGGGTTAAGGGTGCAGGGTGGGGAACTGTGTTTGGATGGAATGCTCTTTGGAGAGTTGGTGCAGAATCAACGGGCCAAATGTCCTCTTTCTGCACTGTCAGGATTCTACGATACTAGCCAAATATGTCTGCAGGTCATCTAACACACTTATAACTGATAACCCTTAACTTCAGTTTTTCCCATTACCCTTGATTCCCTCACTGTGTATCTCAGTCTTGAATATACTTAAGGACCCAACCTTGACAGCCCTCTGCGGTAAGCAATTTCACAGATTCACTACCCTCTGGGAGAAGATTATCTTGTGATTATTATATTCTTGCTTGTGGCAGCTTACTCCACACAAATTGCTTGCCCTCTATCCTCCATTAAACAGTTTTTTATTAATATGATTTTGTGGGAATCACTGTTAAGGACAGTATTTGTTACATATATTTAGTTGTCCTGCAGAGAGTCAACCAACTTCTGAAACTGCTGCAGTCCATCAGTAACTGCATTTTAAAACTGAACTTCAGTGGTTGTAAAACACGCCAAGTCATACAGTTGTCATGTAAGCAATAACATAAATTTATGCTTTCATCTTAAAGCCATGCACTTGAGTTTATCATGAAAACCAGAAATTTGAGATCAAGTGGAGGCCCTTTGGTTATCAAGGTCATAGATTGACCTTGAAAGTGAAGCTTAGAACAATAGACAGAGAGAATCTCGTCATGATTCTTGAAGGGAGTGAGTTTTTTGACTGCATGAACTGAGAATTATATTATTAGTTTTTTAAACCACCCCAATTTTGAATATAAACATAGTAATGTATCCATTTAAATCTGAGAAATTCTTTGAAATTTTAAATCCATTTTTTAACTTTGGTAAGTTTGTCTCTTTGAAATTTTAAATCCATTTTTTAACTTTGGTAAATTTGTCTCACATCCACCAATTTCTATTCTGAGTTAAGGTCAAGACAGGTTTCCATATCACATACTGTCAGGGGCACAAATAAAGCAGCAACACTGTCATAGCAAAGTAATTGAATGCATTAAAATATTATTGTCTCCCAACAAAATAAACAAAATAAGGAATTCACACTCAGCTACCATAAATATTCCAATCTTTATTTTACTCTGGAAACCACTACATAAATCCAAATAGTTAGATAAAACAGTGTATACTTTAGTTTTTCGTTTGTACACTGCCATGTCTGAACTGGAATGTTCACAATTTCTGATGTATTTCTCATGGAATACAGGGAGAACTGTCATTTGGATACAGAACTGGCTCAAAGGTAGAAGACAGAGGGTGGTGGTGGAGGGTTGTTTTTAAACTGGAGGCCTGTGACCAGTAGAAATGCCTAAAGGACCGGTGCTGGGTCCACTACTTTTCATCATTTATATAAATGATTTGGATGTGATCATAAGAGGTATAGTTAGTAAGTTTGCAGATGACACCAAAATTGGAGGTGTAGTGGACAGCGAAGAGGGTTACCTCAGATTACAACGTGATCTTGATCAGATGGGCCAATGGGCTGAGGAGTGGCAGATGGAGTTTAATTTAGATAAATGTGAGGTGCTGCATTTTGGGAAAGCAAATCTTAGCAGGACTTATACACTTAATGGTAAGGTCCTAGGGAGTGTTGCTGAACAAAGAGACCTGGAGTGCATGTTCATAGCTCCTTGAAATTGGAGTTGCAGTAGATAGGATAGTGAAGAAGGCGTTTTGTATGCTTTCCTTTATTGGTCAGAGCATTGAGTACAGGAGTTGGGAGGACATGTTGCGGCTGTACAGGACATTGGTTTAGGCCACTGTTGGAATATTGCATGCAATTCTGGTCTCCTTCCTTTAGGAAAGATATTGTGAAACCTGAAAGGGTTGCAAAAAGATTTACAAGGATATTGCCACGGTTGGAGAATTTGAGCTGTAGGGAGAGGCTGAACAGGCTAGGGCTGTTTTCCCTGGAGCATTGGAGGCTGAGGGGTGACCTCATGGAGATTTATAAAATCATGAGGGGCATGGATAGGATAAATAGACAAAGTCTTTTCCCTGGGGTGGAGGAGTCCAGAACTAGAGGGCATAGGCTTAGGGTGAGAGAGGAAAGATATAAAAGAGACCTAAGGGGCAATTTTTTCATGCAGAGGGTAGTATGTGTATGGAATGAACTGCCAGAGGAAGTGGTAGAGGCTAGTACAATTGCAACATTTAAAAGGCATCTGGATGGGTATATGAATAGGAAGGATTTGGAGGGATAAGGGCCAGGTGTGCCAGGTTGGACTAGATTGGGTTGGGATATCTGGTCGGCATGGATGATTTGGACTGCAGGGTCTGTTTCCATGCTGTACATCTCTATGACTCTATTTCCAGAATACCTTGCTCAGATAGTCCTTGGAACAATGACAATTCATTTTCTCTGTAATTATATCAGCATCTTGCTACTGATGTCATCTCAATAAGGAAGAGCTCTGATCAGTGTTCACCTCAAAGCAAGTAAATTAATTTCAGCTGTCATGGAAATGCCAACCCAGGTGCCAATTTGAGCAAAAATTGTCATAGAATACAAGCCTCCTGCAGATGGTAGCTGAGACACTTTTGCAATGTAATTGGTGGCTTTCAAAAACAGTGGAAATCATAGAATGGTCAAAGAACAGAAAGTGGTCATTTGGCCCTTCATATTTGTGCCCACTCTTTGCAAGGAGTATTGAGCTCATCTCGCTCACTGATCCGTTACCCTCACTTTGTAAATTCTTCCTCACCAGTGCTTATTTAATTTTTGTAAATCTATGACTAAATCTGTATCCACCATACTTGCTGGTCATACACTTCTCAGATCTACCAAGTTATTGTTTCTAAATGTATTTCCACTATCAAGGTCAAGCTGATTGGACTGTAGTCACAAGGTTTCGCCTTACATGTTTATTTGAACAAGTCTGTAGCATTAACATTTCACCAGTCTACTAAAGGAGGAATGAACAATTATTGCAAGTACCATAGAACTTCCAAACTTCACTTCCTTGGATGTCCTCAGATGTACTTGATCTGGTCTTAGTAATTTGCTATTTTTAGGTACTGCGAGTCTTTCTTGTATCCCCACTTCTCATTTTTAAACTTTTTTTTCAAATCATTTCCTCTTTCACTTTGACTTCCTCAAAATCTGCTTCTTTAGTAAAGGCAGATGCAAAGTACATATTTAATGTCTCAGTCATGCCCTCTGCCTCGATGGTGGTTCGTAAGGAGGTCTATCATTCTTTTACTAGAGTTCTATTATTTAAGTGTTTAAAGGAGAATTAGAGTCATAGAGCCATAGAGATGTATAGCATGAAAACAGACCCTTCAGTCCAACTTGTCCATGCTGACCAGATATCCCAACCTAATCTAGTCCCACCTGGCAGCACCCGGCCCACATCCCTCCAAACCCTTCCTATTCATATGCCCATCTAGATGCCTGCTAAATGTTGCAATTGTACTAGCCTCCACCACATCCTCTAGTATCTGATTCCATACACGTTTTGGATTTTAATTTATATTCTCTTACTGTACTTTTGCCGCTCTTACTTTATTTTTAATTCCCTCATAAACTTTTTTTCTTCAGCATGGTTTTCAACTGATTTATAAATTAGCATGTATTATGTGCTCCCTTT
Source organism: Chiloscyllium plagiosum (assembly GCF_037043375.1). Classification (NCBI taxonomy): domain Eukaryota; kingdom Metazoa; phylum Chordata; class Chondrichthyes; order Orectolobiformes; family Hemiscylliidae; genus Chiloscyllium; species Chiloscyllium plagiosum. The sequence continues at coordinate 8,034,700 of NW_028270170.1, forward strand.
TGCTGCTTCATCTTGCCCTCTATCTCTTTTGTCATTGTCCCTGTTTGTCCTACCTTTCTCCCTCATAGGAATGTGCTCCACATCCAAACAATTTAATCTTTGAAGGCAACCCATTGTTGTATTAGAGATTTGATACCATTTACCGTGAGATAGATCCATTTTCACCCCATTGACATTGGTTCTGTTACAATTAAGTTATTTTTACTTAAAATTGTTCCATGTTCTTTTCTATGATTAATCTAAACCTTATAATATAATAAACAATTTAAAGGGTGTTGAATTAAAAGAGAGCTTAGAATATTCACTTAGAAGCTTCAATAAAAGTACAGTTTGGACTTGCTGAACAGTGATACTCTGCAATAAAAAAGAACAAACCTAGAGATTTTGTTTTAATCCATTTTGACAGACTGGAAAGAGCAGTCGACTAGACACACTGAATCTGATTGTCCCACATCTTAGACCAAATTATAAATATCAGTTCAGTCCTAGATAATTTCTTGCTCATCTTTTTATATCTGTCCATTTTATATCTGTCCAACCAATGGAATCTAATATCAGACACACTTAAAATAATCATTCCATTCTGCTCAGTCAGTCTGCACCTAACTTGGTCCTGTGGCTTTAGTTGAAACTCAAGACTATAATTTTGTCTGTCTGGGTAAATGGAAGCACGTGTTTATACAAGGGTACTCTATATTTTAGAGCATGCCAGTATATTTGTTATGTGTCTGCCCAGTACAGCAAGTCTGGCATTTATTTGTTAGTACCATCTGAAGAATAAGGCTCCTGTCTGTAGGTGTACGTGGCCACTATTATGAACCTTGTCATATGTAACTATGACAGATTATTCGATTGTTTATTCTATTCCGTGGAATCTGTCACACTAACTGTTGTCGGGGTACAGGCAGTATGGATTTGCATGCAATTGAGAAAGCTGATGTTACAAATAGCCACACAGCTCACACTTCCATAATCTATTCCAAAATTATCAGCTGTACCTCAGTGATGTCATTTTGCCCTCTACATAAGGAAGATGGGGTTTCAAATCTTATTCGAGAGTGTGGTGCTGGAAAAGCACAGCAGGTCAGGCAGCATCCGAGGAGCAGGACAATTGACGTTTTGGGCAAAGATCCTTCATCAGGAATGAGGCTGTGAGCCGAGGGGTTGGTGAGATAAATGAGAGGGGGGTGGGGCTAGGGAGAAGGTAACTTGTCTTTGGGAGACTGGCAGATGGAGTTGAAGTGTTCGGCTATGGAGTGGTGGGGTTGGTTGGTGGGTGTCCCAGAGATGAGTTCGGTGGGGCAGGAGCAGGCCAAGACAATGGGTCAGCTGAGATAGTCAGGCTTGTGGATCTTCCTGCTCAGCCTGCTCCTGCCCTGACAAGCTCATCTCCACATACTTCAATACTGTCCTATTCCACCTACCCCACCCCCCCACCCCACCCTCCTCCCCCAACCTGGTCCAGGACTCTCCACATACTTTTGGGACACCACTCACACTCTCTACCTCCTCCAAGACTTTCATTTCCTTGGGCCCCAATGCCTCATCTTCACCATGGACATGTGTTCCCTAAACACCTCCATCCACCATGACCTCCAAGCCTTCTATTTCTTCCTCTCCCGACATCCCCACCAGAACCTTCCAGTGACACTCTCATTCATTTGGCTGAACTGGTCCTCACCCTCAATAATTTCTCCTTTGAATCCTCCCACTTCGTCCAGACAAAAGGGGTAGCCATGGGCACCCGCATGGGCCACAGCTATGTCTGTCTCTTTGTCGGCTATGTGGAACGGTCCATCTTCCGTAGTTACATCGGCACAAATCCTCACCTTTTTCTCCACTACATTGATGACTGCATCGGTGTCACCTCATGCTCCCACGTGAAAGTTGAACGGTTCATCAACTTCACCTATACATTCCACCTCAACCTTAAATTCATCTGGACAATCTCAGACACCTCCGTCCCCTTCCTGGGTCTCTCCATCTCTATCAACGGTGACCAACTCAACACTGACATTTTCTACAAATCCACTGACTCTCACAGCTACCTGGACTACACTTCCTCCCACCTGCCTCCTGTATAATTGTTATCCCTTATTCCCAATTTCTCCGCCTCTGCTGCATCTGCTCACAGGAAGACCAGTACCATCACAGAACACACCAGATGGCCTCCATCTTTAAAGACCGCAATTTCCCCTCCCACATGGTTGATGATGCCCTCCAGCGCATCTCACCCACTTCCCACACCTCTGCCCTCGAACTCCACCCCTCCAACCGCAACAAGGACAGAGCCCCTCTGGTCCTCACCTTCCACCCCACCAAACTCTGTATATCGCATCATCCTCTACCATTTCTACCACTGACACATGGACCCCACCACCAGAGATATATTTTCCTTCCCTACCCTATCTGCTTTCTGTAAAGATCGTTCCCTCCGCGACTACCTCGTCAGGTCCATGTCCCCCCAACAACCCACCCTCCCCTCCCAGCACCTTCCCTGCCACCACAGGAATTGCAAAAACCTGCACCCACACCTTCCCCTCAGCTCCATCCAAGGCCCCAGAGGAGCCTTCCACATTCATTAAAGTTTCACCCGGATTTCCACATATGTAATATACATATCCATTGCTCCCGATGCAGTCTCCTCTACATTGGGGAGACAGGACGCCTACTCACATAGCACTTCAGAGGACATCTCTGGCACACCTGCACCAACCAACCCCTGTGGCTGAACATTTCAATTCCCCCTCCCGCTCTGCTGAGGACTTGCAGGTCCTGGGCCTTCTCCATCACCACTCCCTAACCACCCAACATCTGGAGGAAGAATGCCTCATCTTCCGCCTCGGAACCCTCCAACCCCATTGCATCGAAGTGGTTATCACCAGTTTCCTCATTTCCTCTCCCCCCACCTTATCACAGATCCAACCTTCTAACTCAGCACCACCCTCATGACCTGTCCTACCTGTCCATCTTCCTTCCGACTATCCACTCCACTCTCCTCTCCAAAATATCACCATTACCCCCACCTCCATCTACTCCCACTCTCAGCTACCTTACCCCCAGCCCCATCTCTCTCCCATTTATCTCACCAATCCCTCAGCTCATAGCCTCATTCCTGATGAAGGGTTTTTGCCTGAAACATCGATTCTCCTGCTCCTTGGATACTGCCTGACCTGCTGGGCTTTTCCAGCGCCACACTCTCGAATCTAATCTCCAGTATCTGCAGTCCTCACTTTCATCTTTCAAATCTTATTGTAAAGACTTAAGCGCAGAAATCTTAGGCACATGTTCTTTAAGGTGAGATATTAACAAACTAAGACCTATGTACGCTCAGAGGTGAAAGCAAAATATTCCATTGGACTGTGGGTCCAATGAACAAACTAAATTAGGTTAAATGATCATGATCTTATTACTATCCATGAGAACTTGATGTGTCCAAAATGGCTGTGCATTCCCTAAATTAATGCATCTCCTCTGTAATCCCATAAACACAAATTTGCAGGAAACTCTTGGTGTAATGATTTTACTGCAATGCCAATTGATTGCAGCTGCAGCCATATTGAAAGAGATATGAATAATCCATATGTACAGCATGTGTCCATGATTTCTCTAAACTGGATTTTTTTAAATTTTAGTCTATTTTTAATTGTAATCACTGGTGTAAATTAATTAGCCACTGTTAATGGATCAGAGCTTAAATCATTGCCTCCTTTTCCAAACTCATGTCCTTATGTTACAAAGCCTCCCCATGTTTTATCCCATTGTCTGTCAATTGCCTTCAGCCCTACAGCACTGGAGAACAATGCATTCCTCCAACTTTGACACATGTGTATCCCCCACTCCCTTTCCCCAGCCATTGGCAACATTTCCTTCAACAATCAGCGCTTGAAGTTGTCACATTTCCTCTTGAATTCTCTATCTCTGGCCCCCATTTTTAAGACAAGTGGGGCCGGGGTTCAGAATCAGATGTGAGTTTATTGAACAATTAATATATAAGCCTTTTTCTTGATCCAATTTCCATTGAAACTTATCTCATTGACCAAGCTTCTGATGAGCTGTCCTGATGCCTTTGGCTAAGGCTCAATTCTCTGCTGATGGCTTTTCTTCAACATGATAGCATTGTAAATACTGTGAGTACAAGAGCAGGTCAGAGGCTGGGAATTCTGTAGTGAGGAACTCACCTCCCAGTTCCCCACAATCTCTGTGTCTTCTGCAAGGCACAATTCAGGAGTGTGATGGAACACTGTCCATTTCATTGGACGGGATCAGCTCCAACAGCACTTGAGACCAACCAGGCCAGAGGAAGTGGTGGAGGCTGGTACAATTGCAACACTTAAAAGGCATTTGGATGGGTATATGAATAGGAAGGGTTTGGAAGGATATGGGCCGGGTGCTGGCAGGTGGGACTAGATTGGGTTGGGATATCTGGTTGACATGGATGGGTTGGACCGAAGGGTCTGTTTCCATGCTGTACATCTCTATGACTCTATGACAATAACGATGTTTCATTGACGTTCTATCCACCAGTTTTAAACATTCAATCCCCTCCACGGACATGACTGCAGCAGAATGTACTACCTACAAGATGCACTGCGCCAATTCACATTGGCTCCTCAGACAGCACTTTAGAAATCTGCAGAACAGAGACAACAGAGATATTGAAGCATCTGAGCAAACACTTAGATACCTATTGCCCTTCTTTCACTGTTGGCCCGTGCAAATCTTGGAACTCTGTCTCTTAACAAAACTCTGGGTAGACTTCAGAGGGTTCCCATGGGCAACGAGAAATGGGCAATAAATACTAGCTTTGCCAGTCTTGCTCACATCACAAAACAAATCTGTGGTTGTCCCTGGTTCTATATAAATGTAAGCTATGGGGTTTTGGTAACGCAATAGAGAAATGCTTGAACAGTTGGTGAACACTTAGTTTCCAAAGTTAAAAATCACACAACACCAGGTTATAGTCCAACAGGTGTATTTGGAAGCACTAGCTTTCGGAGCGCTGCTCCTTCATCAGGTCAGTTCGTTTCCAGGCAACTTCTCATGACACCTCGAGAGGAACAGGCTACGAGGCATCGCTGTGGCTGATAGAACACAGGAGTCGTACTAGCATTAGCAGGGCAGCAGTCATTAAAAAAATAGTACTTTGAACGTTTCCATAATTTCAACTGTTTACGTTGACCCCCAACTCCCAAACGCTGGGAAAAAGAACACGTCTGTTGTAACTTTATCGGCACATTATGGAAAAGAAGGTAAAGTGAGCCACTAACGGTGCATGATTTGGAGATGCCGGTGATGGACTGGGGTGTACAAAGTTAAAAATCACACAACACCAGGTTATAGTCCAACAGGTTTAATTGGAAGCACACTAGCTTTCGGAGCGACGTTCCTTCGTGACAATCACCTGATGAAGGAGCGTCGCTCCGAAAGCTAGTGTGCTTCCAATTAAACCTGTTGGACTATAACCTGGTGTTGTGTGATTTTTAACTAACGGTGCAGGTATTCAGACCAGGTACAGTATTAGTGTACAGTATCATGTGCCTTTCAAAAAGTGCCAGCTGCTCTTGGAGCGGGGGTGGAGAGGTGGGGAAGGGGGTTAAAAAGACCGAGTCCATCTCCTGTCATTCAGATCTTAGGCTCATTCCCCGAAACGCGGGCTCCGCCGCCTTTATTATTTATTCATGTCATTCTAAGGCGCATATGTGAAAGTTTATCTGAAGTGGAATAATCCATTCGGGAAACCTATCCGCCTGTTTCTGGAGACACGTGTTGACACCGCAGCTGTTCGGAATCTTTCTGTAAAAAGATTTAAACAGAAAACGCTTCCAGCATGTTAATCAGCTTCTCCACAGCGAAGCCTAGACGCTCTCTACTTTCTGAAGTGCTCCTGCTTTTGGGAGATAGTCAAGGATGGTGCGGAGGTCCTGATGCTGCAGCACTTACCATTAATGTGGCAACTCCTCGGGGAGGGTGGGGGAGAGTCCATCAGCTGGGGGAGGGGTTCTGTCTGCTTCCAATGAACTTCCAAACTGTTGGGTCTCAGTTTTAACATCATCATCCAAATGTCTCCTGGATCGTTGCAGGATCTATTTCGAATCTGGAAGCTAACTGCATTATCAGCAACCACGGTCTTTTTTATATATAAACCGAGAAGTGCTATCACGCGTCTTTCCCACCACCCTGACTTTTTGCGTTCCCCCCCTCAACTCCCCCCCCCCCCCACACACACACACACACACACACGCCCCCCACCCCCTTTGTAACTACTAACCGCCACCAGTAATCACCTAATTCAATACCTACAATCAAAATCCATTATGGGTAATGCATACCATCAAAAGTGAAGGAGGGGTGGGAACAGCAGAAGGGATTAAACTGGAGTTAGAGGGAGTTAAAGCCCTCTACCACCACCCCCTTCAGTGACCCCACCTCTCTCTAAAGACATCGAGAGTATTGATGGGCACTGCGTGCTCCCTCTCCAAGGGCATCCGGGCATGAACATAACCATGGAAATGGACAATAAGCACGTGCTGTCAATCAATGGAAACATTTCACCCGATGGATATTTGGAAAAAGAAACCATGTGCGGCATGGGGACGGTACAGGGGACCCAGGCCAATTGGAAGAGTTAGTACAAATGACGGCCACCGACTAGATGGACCGAATGGCCTCACTGAAACATTTCATTCACTCATCATGATGTGTGAGCTCGAGTGACTGGGTGTGAGTGAATGTGTGACTGAGTGTGAGAGGCTGAGTGTGTGTGATTGAGTGTGAGAGGCTGAGTGTGAGTGTGTGTGATTGAGGATGTGAGAGGCTGTGAGAGTATATGTGTGTGACTGAGTGTGAGAGGCTGAGTGTGTGTGTGATTGAGTGTGTGACTGAGTGTGAGAGGCTGAGTGTGAGTGTGTGTGACTGAGTGTGAGAGGCTGAGTGTGTGTGTGATTGAGTGTGTGACTGAGTGTGAGAGGCTGAGTGTGAGTGTGTGTGACTGAGTGTGAGAGGCTGAGTGTGGGTGTGTGTGATTGAGTGGGAGAGGCTGTGTGTGTGTGACTGAGTGTGAGAGGCTGAGTGGGAGAAACTGAGTGTGAGTGTGTGTCAGACTGAGTGTGTGACTGAGTGTGAGAGGCTGAGTGTGTGTGATTGAGTGTGAGAGGCTGCATGTGTGGGTGATTGAGTGTGTGACCGAGTGTGAGAGGCTGAATGTGAGTGTGTGTGATTGAGTATGTGAGAGGCTGTGTGAGTGTGTAATTGAGTGTGTGAGAGGCTGTGTGAGTGTGTGATTGAGTGTGTGACTGAGTGTGAGAGGCTGAGTGTGGCTGTGTGTGATTGAGTGGGAGAGGCTGTGTGTGTGTGTGTGACTGAGTGTGAGAGGCTGAGTGGGAGAAGCTGAGTGTGAGTGTGTGTGAGACTGAGTGTGTGACTGAGTGTGAGAGGCTGAGTGTGTGTGATTGAGTGTGAGAGGCTGCGTGTGTGGGTGATTGAGTGTGTGACCGAGTGTGAGCGGCTGAATGTGAGTGTGTGTGATTGAGTATGTGAGAGGCTGTGTGAGTGTGTAATTGAGTGTGTGAGAGGCTGTGTGAGTGTGTGATTGAGTGTGTGACTGAGTATGAGAGGCTGTGTGAGCGTGTGTGTGATTGAGCGTGTGAGAGGCTGTGTGTGTGTGAATGTGTGACTGAGTGGGAGGCTGAGTGTGTGTGTGTGACTGCGTGTGTGACTGAGTGTGAGAGGCTGAGTGTGAGTGAGCGACTGTGAGGGACTAAGTGAAAGGCTACGGCTGAAGGAGCGAATGTGAGTGAGCGTGAGTGAACTAGGCCTGAGTGTGTGCGTGTTGTCGCGACCTTTCTGTTTTTAGCGTGAATTACAGTGACTTTGGAATTAGCCGACTTACTGAGACCGGCTAATCTGGATATTTTTCAACAATGAAACAGTAACGTCATTTTGTCGAAGAACTACGTGCAAGACCTCGAGAACCCTCGGGAAAGTGGGTTAGGTAGTTTACAGTAGAAAGGAGATCGAGAGACCACAGAGACAGTGATTTGGCGAGGCGGTGGGGTGGGAGGGGGGGGGGGTGTCGCCTGGTGACAGAAACATAGGAATGATATAGTTTTGGAATAAACTGCACAAATTAATATAAAACAAAGAACTGTGGATGCTAAAACATCTAAAACAAAAACAGAAATTGCTGCAGGAACTCAGCAGGTCTGAGTGGCGAGAGAAACAATGAACCTTTTGGTGACTTAGTTCTGAGGTTTCTGTAACAATTTCAGTTTTTGTCTCAGGGCAGAGTGGAAAGTGCGTCTCAAATCTGGTCGGCGCGAAAAACTTCCACCAGCTGACGGAAATGGAAAGAGACTGGAAGGCAAGGCCAGGATTTAACACAAGAAACCGATTTGTGAGTGCACAGCTCCCACCTCCAGTGACATTGTCCGGCATTTGACACTGTAAGTGTGATAGCTCCGCTTTTCCAAGGGAATGGGAAGAAATATCCTGGGCACAGAGGAAACCAAGCTACAAAGTTGAATTTCTACAGCAAACACTAGCTTCAGTGAAGAAAGTACATTAATCAGTCTGGAAACCGAAGGGAGAAGAAGGTACAATTTAATCAAAACTTGGTCTCTCTTGGCTTCCAATAGAGATTTCCTTCTGAACTGACGGACATGTTAGTGAATTTGTAATTCCTCTTGGAATTTCCAGGAGACGTGTACATGTACCAACATGATGAAGAGCCACTGGACCTGAAACTCTGCTGCTCTCTCCGCAGATACTACTGAGTTTCTCCAGCAATTTCTGTTTTCGTGTTTGACTCAGCTCGCTCCAGCGCAGACTCACACCCATAGGCTTCCAGACTCACACAGCACAAACTCCTGTCCACAATCGAACACCGATTCTCAATCCCTCGTCCGGGCATGCAGACAATCACAGGCCGCCCACCTTAACACCGGGTCATCCCTGAGAGAGAGCTGAGAGTGTGTTGCTGGAAAATCAGTCAGCATCCGAGGAGCAGGAGAATCGACGTTTTGGACCGGAGCCCTTCATCAGCAGACCTCACTGTCTCCATGGAGAACAAGCTAATGTTTCGAGTTGAGATAACCAGTGCTCTCTGGCTCTCCAGGGATGCTGCCTGACCCGCTGTGGTCTCCAGCATCCGTTGATTTCAGTACAGGTTCTAATATCTGCAGTAATTTGTATTGCTGGAAAAGCGCAGCAGGTCAGGTAGCATCAAAGGAGAAGGAGAATCGACGTTTTGGGCATAAGCCCTTCTTCAGGAATTATGCCCGAAACGTCGATTCTCCTTCTCCTTCGATGCTGCCTGACCTGCTGCGCTTTTCCAGCAACACATTTTTAAGCTCTGATCTCCACATCTGCAGTCCTCACTTTCTCCCTCTGCAGTAATTTGTTTCTACCGTTCCTAATCTCGCCTTCCTTCACTTCACCCAAGGACCCAACTAGATGCCTCAACATGGCAGTACATGTACTGCTCTGAGTCCCAAAGCTTTTTTTTATCTTAAATTGCATGCATTTTCCTCCACCCTCCTCCCATCAGTAGTCACATTATCCTAAGCCTTCGGGAGTCTAGTGGGAGCAGCAACGAATCCATTCCAAAACTGAACCGAGTGGCTAGCAGCTTGATCCGATTTTGGTTCTGAATCTGGTGCTCCATCTCAGTGTTGCAGCGATTGTCCACCGCAGCGCTCCCAACCCCGGCCAGGGCTCACCCGGGTCCCTGCTCCGGTTCTGGGTGTGAAAGCAGCCGCAGACTCACGGTGAAAGAGTATCTCACACACACACACACAAAGGAGCACAACTCGCCGCAGCTCCCGCACCAGGTGGATCAGCGCGGTCCCTGCCCGGGACTGGGGATCACTTTTGGCCCTTTGTTGGCTCCATCGTGAACACACGGGTCGAGCCCGGCGTTTCCCCACCCTTCAAGCTGCCCTTTAGAAGGAGGGTGGCGGTTCGCCTCTCCCGCTGTTAACTTCTTGCTTGAAGCCGGCTTGCATTGATTCCCACGTGCTTTGTATGTCTCTCTTATTGTTCACCGTATTCCAGGAAATTGCAGCGGTCAATCATTTCCTTAAACGCATTATTTTCGAGATTAAAACAAAAAAAATCCTGTGCCTTCTCTGAGGAAATTTAGCATCCGTGACTGCCGCTTCGACCAAGCGTGACCCATCCTGGATTAAAGAGCCCAACAATCAGTCTTTTCTTTAAAAAAAATCAAAAATCAGGTGTCACTTACCTACCACTTTGTAACATGAAATGGCTAATAAAGTGATAGGCTGCAAGTTGTCTGTGTGTGTGTGCGCACGGTTTTTGTGGAGTTCTGTTCCAACTCACTGGGCTATGTGAGGGATATATGCCTGATCCGAAAAGTTTCAAGCAATTCTCACGTTTAGAAAGTGTTTTGAAAGAAATGCAGACTCTAATCAATCCTTCACAGAAATGTTGCTCCCAACCACCACAGCTCTGACTGCAGAAAATACCAAAAAATCCGAGAGATTTAATGTATTTTCATGGCAAAACGAAGTTCTTTTTTAAAAATGTTTGCCTTTAGCAAGCCAGCTTGTTTGTATTTGTAAACCTCCCTCCCCCCCTCCTGTTTACGAAGAACAAAAGCCAGGCCTTTGTGGGCACGTCCCTGCCCCTTTAATGGTGGATTGAGTTCGCTGAGGGTCAGGGGTCAGCCAGAGGTCAGCTGGGTCATTGTATTGTGATCGTGGGTCAATAGGCAACCGCATAGCCACTAAATCCACATCATTACCTAAGTAGTCCAGGAATGCTCGGGGACCATTCATTGCAGAGTGGCCGAATTTTTAAAAGAAATCAATACTTTGAATAAAACTAGGCTCGTTTTGTTACGTGTCTGTGCAACTGCGTATGTGTGTAGGTGTCACTATGTGTCACTTTGACTCAGTGTTTCTGTGTTTGTGTGGGTTTATGTGTCTGTACCTGTGGGTGTGGATATGCTCTGTGGTTGGCTGGCTGTATCTGCCTGTGTAAGTGTTTATGTCTTTGGATGGGTGTACACGTGTGCATGTCTTGCCTGTGTACATGCCTGTATGTGTGACTACCTCTGAATGTCTGTGTCTGTGTCTCTGTGTCCGTGGACGTGTGTGTGTGTGTGTGTGTGTGGAGGGTGGGACTGTGTGTCTGTGCCTGTGTGTGTCTGTATCTGCCTGTGTGCATCTGTGCTTCAACCTTCACGGTTTTAAAAAGGTTGGTCAAAAAGTGTGAAACATAACACATACATTTTCAGAGACTTCTATTACAAACTCTTCCTGATGTAAAAGTCAATGTTTTCCATCAGTACTGGTATTGCCCAACCTAGAATAAAATCACGGGAGTTGAGGATCATTAAGCAGTCATTCGGTCCATCAGCTGCGTCGATGTTAGCATAAGGCCCGCTTCCCTGCGGCTTGTTCCCATCCTTCCAGCCAACTGCCTCTCAGATTCCCTCTTCAGCGGCTTATTCTTGAGTGCCGGGAGAACTCAATAATACTTCTGTGCTTCTAATAAAAACGAGTCCTGCGCCTCACTTGAGGTCACTGTGATTCGGAAAGTTGACGCTAGAGTACTAAATCTGTGGAAACATTGAGCGCTGATCCTGTTCCAATTGGTCCTGGTGGAATCTCCGAGCTACAAAGCTGATAACGTCGCTAGTGATCCTTGGAAACGGAATTCCTGTGTTAAAAAAAAATCCATTAGCTGGAACTCAGAGATAAAAAAAACAACGCGGGAAACTACTGCTAAAACTGAGTAATCAGGTCGCGTTGAATTCTAAGAAGCAGGCTGTAAATAATAGGTTTCTGACAATCTCCATTGGGAAAGTGTGGAAAATAAAACAAGATTACAAATGTAAATCTGTGCACCTTGGACTCAGTGTTACCATTATCAACTATCCATGTCCTGTTTATTCATAGAATGATCTACTTGCACCCTCGATAAGTACTTGCTTATTTTAAAAATTCATCAATTCCGTGCATTGCCAATTAACATTAGCAAGTAGCAGAGAATTGACATTCGGTACTAAAGATGTATGCAAAACGTACCCAGTTTTCATAACCGGATTAAAATTCAGATGATTCTGTCAAGATTTAACTCCAAATAGGCCACATCTTCAACCAGTCAAAGTAATATTTCTAAAGTTAGTATGGGGGGTTAAGGTGGATTAGAAATTTCCTGAAAAATGTGACATTTGCTTCTTTGGAAAGAGGAACTCCATACTCCATTTCTTACAAAGAAAATATTCACTTTGCTTTATGACCTATCAAAACATCCAAACTATCGGTACCAATTGTGTACAAGTTAGACACTGCTAATCGATACATATTCTTCCGCTACATTTCAAATAACCTAGTCACGGATATATAAACCAGTCGGTCATCTTGTACTAATCCGATGCTAGTTAATCATTATCAAAGTATCAGCAAACCCACGCCAAGGGAAATGGAGAAACTGAACTAGGTCTTACACGAAATAGTTCATTCTTTAATACGTCCGGCCGAGTGTGAAATGTGACTGAGGAGTTTCTGTTCCTCGTTACTTCTGGAAGAGTTTAAAACGTAAATGACAGCGTTCCGAAAGGGCATCATTCGAAAATGATGAGCATTGCTGCAATAATAAATACGAGAAAATGTAATCGCTGCCTTACATTAATAGATATATAGTTTCAACAGCCCAACTGTTTAATTTGATAGTCAGTCAAAAAATCTATAATTAATTTGGGATAAGTGATCCCTGCGATATTTTCTGCGAGTTATTTGATGACTGTTACTTCAAACCCTATCGTAAGTCAATGCTTCCAGTACAGAGACTGACAAGAGATCGCCGATCTTTCACGTCCCAGTGATCAATACTGGGTATGAGCAATGTTAGGTTCTGAACACATTTCAACATTTGTCCCATTTTTGATCGTTGCTACAACTGGACCTTTATCATTGCGATGTTCAAGAAAGGTCTTTATGTATTTTTGAGCAACTTGGAGTTTGGTGGAAAATCAGACAGCCAGTACTTCGCATCCATATAGAGCCTTCTCATGGTGAAATCTTGCATTTATACAGGGTCTTTTAATGTCATGAAGAGAGTGGGGAGAATGCTGTTAGACAAAACAAAACTTTTCACTGTACTTAGGTACACGTGACCATAATAAATCAAATCAAATCAACTCCTGATACGTAAAGAGTTGGGCGTGCGACCAAAGGTTTGGTCAAACTTTTAAGGGTCATCCTAAAAGGTGTGAAGGCAGAAATGTTAAAGGAGGGATTTCCAGATCTGAAAGCCCAGGTACCTGAAAGACAAGCTCGCTGTTGCTGATTTGTTTAGCTCCCACGTTGAGGCAACTTTCAGATAACCTGGCTCCCTCGCTACATTTTTTTTTTAGCTTTCATTATTGTGACTGGAGATATAAACACACCTCCCAAATCATCTCGGTTCACTCTCAAATTAGGGCGGTGTCCACTCTCCACACTGAGAATACCGCATCGTGAGGTCATGGTAAAACTGGTGGTTTTAAACTAAATGTGGCGCGTTCAGGACAGACGACCACAGAATTTTCTTTCTGTTCCTCCAGTCTAGGCTATTTCCTGCATCTTCGGGCATTGGGTTTACAGGTTATTTGAAAAAATTGCGAGTTACTGAATTTAGGAAAGTCCAACGGATTTGTTTGATTGGATCAGCAAGCAATTCTTAGATTGCACGCAAACTGTGTGCAGCAGAGACCTAGCGAGACCAGACTGGCTTTAATAACAACATGGTGAATATTTTCCAGATATGGGCAAGTTCATTTGAAGCCAGTTCAGAGTATTGCTATCGCCCTTCTCTAGAAGAAACCAGATCATGTTATTGTTGAAGCTACCTTTCTAGGAACGACAAGTTCTGAAGACCCAAACAATTCTGTTACCTTTCGTTTCAGAGTACGGGTTTGATAACACTTTCCCCTTTTGGGGAATGGTCTGCCGAACGTTAGCCTTAAATTTGACGCAAAATGGACCGGAAATAGAGTGGGGTATCCTTTTAAAGCTTTGTTAGCGCGTGTGTGTGAAGGGGAAGCTGTGAAAACAGCTCGAAAGAACGAGGAGGGATACAAATAGCAAGTAACAGAAGGTTACAGTCCTCCGCGAACTAAACACAATCTCATTACCAATTAAATGAAAGACGTTAAACTGAGAGTGCGAAAGTCAGAAACATCTGAACTCAAAGCTAAATTGAATTGAACATAGATATCGTTGATTCAAAACCGGATCAGCTAATTTAAAAATAATTACAGCCTGCTAGTTTGGAGCAAGCCCGGTTCATGCTATGATGTGTATTTAAATTCAAGTGCCATTAATCTATTATACCGCTGAATCGGCGGCTATAGCAGTAACATTGTCTCATCATACACGAGGAAATGACTGTGCTAAATAATGATGGTGCTTCCAACAGAATACTTCAATGAAAAGTAAAACATGGGGGGAAATCAATGTCGGTTTGGCCTCGGTTTGGGAAGAGTTAAGAGAAAAATGTAAGGTTTGTGCGTGCCTGGTATCCCATAATGAGTGAAGGCAATGCAACACTTGTTGTCTTAGTTGAGATAGGAAGCTGACAAAGGATTCATTCTTATGTTTCGGTTCCCTTTCCTCGGTGGGGGTGAGGGTTCGAGTGAGGGGGTGGCTGGGGAGAAGGGCTGGGGGGTTGGTTCATCTCGTTGACAGCAGAGAAAGGCAGTCCCTGTCAGGATGTCTGCAAGGCCAGGGGCTAGCGAAAATCTCCGCAGACATTTTTAAAAATCAGTATTTGAATCGAGGTTCAATGCTCCTGAGCTGCAATTAAATTGTTCACAAAGCTTTGAGTGTGATGTGGGAAGGCAAAGGAGAGAGAAAATATCTACGTGTTCTGTATATTATTAGAAAATGTGTGCTTCATTATGCACGCATTAAACAGTGCACGTGTGAGTAGGTACATTCATTTGCAGATATGAATGTGTGCATTTTTGTTTGTTACTACGTATTTTTGTGCGCAGGGCATGAATGTGAGAGTTGTATATGCATATGAGAGCGAAAGCGTTGGTAGGTATGGTATATGTGTGAGAGAGTTTTGCAGGCCAGAGTATGTATATTCGAGGGTATATGGAAAGGTGGAATTATGTGTACCGGAAAGATGTCTAAATATTTAGAAACTTATAAAAATCGAAACAACTCAATAAACGTTAATTCAACTTTGCACGTTCGCAAAAGCCTATTTATTCTGCGTGTTCTGTGAGATTGATAAACAAGCACCCAGCGATTATTCCAACATGAGAAATTAGAGGCCTCGCCGCTAGCAGTTCCGGAAACAAAACCACAGTGAAATCCAGAATGGATTTTTGTCGATTGTGATGAGATGGAAACAAGAGGAGAACTTGTTGGTCCAGCTTGGCATGTTGTCTGACTGCTTCAAACGTGTAAATATTGTGCAGAATGTGCCCTCTCTTTTTTTGACAAGGGAAGTAAGATGTGTGAGGGGCCTAGCTCTCAATAGGGGATAAACTGGAACTGAACAAGAGACAGGTTGCACAGGTTTGTATTCTTTGTGCTAAGAGATGAGTGTGTGCACTGGACCGTGTCAGTGTGCTCCCCCTTCCCTCCCCCCCCCCCCCCCCCCCCCCCCACAACGCCTCTTGTGTTAGCATGCAATGTACAGTGTAGGTGTTTGATATGCGTTTAAACGCGTTTAATACATATACTTAACTAATTAAGATTGTAGTAATTTAGAATACCTATTGATTTAGTGTTGGCTAAAAGAGGACTGATTTCAGTTTAGTCACGCCGGGGGAAATGACAATATGGGTACATTAATTTCAGCGCAGGGAATCGTAGAACCCAGTGTAAAACTCTGCAGATTGTTAACTTCCAGTGACAATGTAAATATTGTTGAGATCAATTCGAATTGCACCGTGGCTCATGCAGGACTCACGTTTACTGACCTGAGGATTGATCTATCCTGTAGCTTGGACTTAAATGGACTCAAGTTGCTTTTATTCGAATGACTTACTCGATCATCTGCTGCAGGATCTACTCCTTACATCTGCATCCTGTTACCGGGGGCGTTTGCGGCAGAAACTGATTTTGTTTTATTTTAGTAATTTGAAGGGCATATGCTGAATAGAATTTGGAGGATTTCACTGGCAAGATGGCTGATTGGGGATTTAGATATAGAGAAAGGATTCCTTGGTATATTGGAGAGCCCCGGAACCGTCACAGTTTAATCTTCCCTAACCGATATCAAACGCATGTACACACAAACGGATACAATATTTAGGTACAAACATACATACAGTTACAAACACACACGTACGTGCAAATACATACGTACACACATACTGTACGCCCATTTTATATACACGCACATATACAGATTCAAATATGGGCGTATAATCGCACATACACATGTCGAAACTTACGTACATACATGAAAATACACATACAGATAAGTACACATGCATATAGAAACACATACATAGAAACACATAATAAAAACTAGGGGAGATAGTGGCCTGGTGGTATTATCGCTGGGCTGTTAATCCAGATAATATTCTGGGGACCTAGATTCAAATCCAGAAAAAAACTGGAATTAAAAGTCTAATCCATTGTCGGCTGGTTCACTAACACCCTTCAGAGAAGGAAACTGCCATCCTTACCTGGTCTGGCCTACATGTGACTCCAGACCCACAGCAATGTGGTTGACTCTGAACTGCCCTCTGGGTAATTAAGGATGGGCAATAAATGCTGGCCTAGCTAATGCCGCCTCATCTTGCGAATGAATAAAGGGAAAAAAAAGGCACGTACCCAAAATACTAAATGCAGTTTGGTGTACGTGTATTGGTGTATTTATGTTAATGAGCGCTTATATTTATTAAATGCAGTTGTGCACGGCTCGAGCGAACTGATCTGCTACAATATCAAACGGAGACTCAGACTTACCACGTCCCAGTGGCCAGCCTGTGTGGAACAGGGTAGGGGACCCAAAGGTCGAAACTGCATCTCAACTCTGCTCAGTGTCTGCCTGACCTCCGGCTGTGACATAGCATATTTGCCCTAGTCACTGAACTAGATTGGATTAACCCCTTCTCCGCTCCCCCACATTCACTCCTTTTAAAAAATCAACATTTTGAAAGTGAAGGCAACCAGTGCAGCCTCGAAGGCTCAGAGTAATCCAATCAGGAATGAAACGCGGCCGGAGACAGAGGGACAGCCGAGCGGATGCAATGGTAAATTACATGGATTTGGTAAAATATTCGCAGTCCTCATTTGATTTGCAGAGAGATGCATGCAGCCCTCACCTCGTTTAAATCCGAGCCTGTTAGCTGAAAAATAATCAGCGTTTCGGTCTGATTTCATCCAGAAATTCATTTCACCAGAGGATTGCACCGCCGATTCCTGACGCACAATGGCTAATGCCAGGAAAGATAAAGCGCCGAAGTGTAACCGACTTCCTGTCCGAATACACAGACATGCTGAGCGAGAGAGGGAGTGGGGGGAGAGAGGGAGAGAGAAGGGGAGGAAACACGGGCTCTTACAAAAAAAAATAGTTCATTTGATGAACCCGGACAGCAGTCTTCCTGGGCTCTGTAAATACTGCATAGGACTGATAGCTAGCATTACTAAATATCCTCAGTCTTAACGTTGGTTGTACATTTAACACAAAAGGCGATCCTCGCTGTCCGGCAATTGGCGGGGGTTGGTGATCTATTGGAATATTTCACGCTAAGTTTGAAATAGTCCCAATATTTAGAATTGGTGAGTGTGGGTTTGTGCCGGGTAAGTGCAGTTTGACAGAGTTCAGGTTGGGCTGATCAATGGACGGATTACCAAACGTAAGATGCTACAAAACTTATTTAATTTTTTTCTAAGTAACATAACCCCTCGAGTCCCTCTGGGTTTAAGGGCTGTGTTGAATGTTAACATCGTAAGCGCATGATCAATAGCATTGACCGCTGCATCACTTTTAAATGAAACAAATTGAAGTTGTTAAGCCCTGGGCCACGCTTGGCAGAACGAGCGGAGAATGATAAGTTCACCTTTGTGATATCCACGGCTCCATTCTGCTCTGCAGCCACATTGCAAGGAAATAGATATGAACTCTGACCACACAGGCGGTTTACATTTTGTGAACTTATTCTCTGTCATAGTGTCTGTCCAAACTGGGCTTTAAAGATTCAGTATTGCCTCTGGTCACTTACACCTTTTCTAAATGAAGCTGGTCACGTTTAGAGGTAATAAACTGAGTGAATCTTGATGATGCTCGCCCTCACTGGAGTGACCATGTGTGATGCATCTGACTGTATAATTTACATATGATTTCACAGAATAGACAGACATGCATAAAATACTGAATAAACATCGAATGCATTAATTTGGAAAGATTTTAACCAACCAACTAGGTGGGGTGGAGGACTGACAGCGAGGAAAGGAATGGAGAGCTGTTTTGTTGTGTAGCTAAGCCGCACTGCTACGAGCAGTTACTATCATTGACATTTTCCACTGTTAACCAGTCCAGGTGGCAATCTTTTTGTGTTTTAACGGAAGCGTCCCTCGCTTCTCACACTGCTCTGGAAAACATTATTGACGGTGAAGTCATGCTTTATGGTATTCGAGTTTGAAATCAGATGTAGTTGTCGGTCTGATTTCCCTGAACCCATCCTCCAGGTGGTCCCATTTAAAACAATGGATCAAACCCAGACATGACACGTGGTGCCCAAGGAAGGCTGGAGAACTATTCAACATATAATTTCAACACAAAAGGCCCGGATTTATTTTTGATAATTCCGCCAAACGATGAACAATAGAGGAAAGTTTGGATAAAAATCGAGCCGAACGGAAAAGGGAATTTCTTCCACGCTTTCCGCTGTGCGCTAAGTTGCAACATGACTGGGGGGGAAATAAGACGGCTGATCTGCACAGCGTTTTCCAACCCCCCGGACAGATAGATTTTTGAGGAGACCTGCTAAATTTCCTTATTGCAATTGTCGACTTGTAGTTTGGAATCGCCAACATTATGTTTATGGTGGGTTGGGGGAGATCAAAAAACATCTTCAGTCAAGGCGGCCTGAACAAATCTCTATTAATGATTTTATCAGGAACTGTTCGAATTTACTGCATGACCTATACTTTGCTAAAATTTCGAATCTAGGAGAATAGGAAATGGGAGTTTAAAAGATTAAAAACTCATGGAGACACGCACGTTTTCCTGCCAAATCCGGCCGCTTAAAGACTCCTGGCAGCTCTAATGATAAAGAAATTGCTATTCAGCGGCGGCAGGGAGTGTGGGTTATATTTAATGCGATGTGTACTTGCTGCTCGGGCGGTTATGAATGTTTCGGGGGGGGGGGGTGGGGTTGGTGTGTGTGGTGAAGAGGCGCGGGGGGGGGGGGAGCAGAATATCAGCTTTTCTTACATCACATGTAGAAAGTATCCAATCAGCTTGGAGTTGAGGGGAATGCTTTGGTGGAGTGGTGTGTGGACAAGTGCTAATACTGTGAACTTTTCTACAGGAAGGAAGGAAGCAGGGAGTGTAGTTGGCAGGTTCATCTTAAAGAGCTCGTTAAACCTCCAAGTGTGTGTGTGTGTGTGTGTGTTGATTTCATCTTACCGTTTAGTAAAATGCTGCAGTGAAATGCGGACACATCTTGCTCATTTCAATCATCTCATCTCTTAATTTGGGCCATTTAGTTTCGCCCAAAAAAGTAATTAATGGCAGAACTACCTCTTTGCTTTTTTGCATGGCGAACACAATGGTTGGGATTATCCCGGGATGTATGGATTATATCCCCAATGTTGCACTGGGAGGATTTCAGTCGGGTCATCTGGAAATGGACGGGGTTAGACTGGGTTACCTGCGCATCAACGGGAAGCAAATGTTCGCCCTGTCGCAAGTTCTGGCGGATCTGTTCAAAGACGTCCCGAGGACCACGATTCGCAAGAGGATGGAGCACCTGAAGATCAAACGACGCCGGTGCGATTTGAGGGAGTTGCGGACTCTGAAAGCCATGAACTCGGTACCGACGCGAGCGGTCAAGTGCTCCCTCATTTCCAAAGAGGATCTGGAAGTTTTATACACAGTCTACAAAACGCCAGAGGTCGGCAAGAAGAAGATCAAGGTAAAGGTGAGGAGTGGCGGACAGCTAAGCAGCTCGGAGGGACACGGTTTCTACACCGGGCTCTGTACCGAGAGGGCGGTGCTGCTGAGGACACGGGCACCGGGAGAATGCGCCCAGGTCAGATACCCGACACCGAGCGGGACTGAGCTCCTCGATTACCCCTCGGCGATCGTACCGGCCGGTAAAGACTTCCCGGAGTATGGAAACGCGGAGAAAGCCGGTATGTGCCCAGTGTACCGGGAGCAGGAGGTGTTTTACCGGGACCTGGTCTGTTGCTTCCCCAGAGCGGTGCAACCCTCCGTCGCGGTTCGGGTTCATGGAAACGAGCAGCCGGTTCATTTCACGGCGAAATATTCATGTTGTAACCGGAGCAAAACCGTGGGAGGCGGTTTTCTCAGTAACGGCAATTCATCGCTGAGCCCCGCAGCCTTCCAGTCGGTGAAAACCATGTTCCTCTCTGGAGATATAAAGTCGGGAAATGAAAGGGGCTTTGCACCGGGCGGTCAGGTCGCCTCTTTGGGATATTCCAGTGACTCGGACTGCAGCCTAGAGCCGGGCAATCTCTCGGATTTCGGTTCCACGGACGAAGACGAGGAAGACGGAGAGTCGGTGTTTTCCGCCTCCAGCAGCGGCGATGAGAGCTCCACCGCCTCAGACTCCAGCTCGGCTCACAGCGGCGTCTCTCTGCACAGTACCCGCTTCAGGAGAGCCACCTTACCCAGCGTCAGCGCGAAGATCCCGGCGGTGTCCCCCAGCCCTGCGCCGCCCGACAGAGTGGAGCTCCCGGCGCTGGACAAGTCCCAGTCGCGGCCGCTGTTCCTGCAGGTAGCCTCGAACTCTCCCACCCGCGCCCAGTCCAAGGGGAGCCCCGGCACCGGGCCAAAGGGCAATTCTCCTGCCGGGGAGAGGCAGCCAGGAGCCAGGGTCCCATCTCAACTGCTCGGAGCCTCTAGGACCGGCCTGTCTTTACAACAAAGGGATACGTTACAGTGGAGAGCGCGGCCCGGCAGCTCAGCTCTTTCCTGCTTTAATACAAACGCTGGGAAATTCGACAGTCGGGACAAAGCGGCCCTGTTCGGTTCCGGAGCCCATTCCCAGGGCGGGATTAACCACAGGATCGGCGGATCCAGAGAGCGCCCTGACATCTGCAGCCGCCCCCCGCGAGCGAGTGTCCAGAGTCCTGGCTTCAGCCCCGGCACCGGGCCGGGCTCAGGGAGAGGGGGGCCGGGGCGGAGGTACAGACCGAGAGTGAACCTGGGGGTTGACTGGGAGGAGGAGGAGGAGGAGGAGAGTGGAGTGATACAATCAGTGAGCGAGTTTCCTGGATCTGTCCATTCGCTCCAGGATCCCACCTCGACAGGAATACAAAACCAGTGCACTTTAGCGAATGGGCCGCCGGCCGCTGGCTGGGGGAACGCTGCCAAAAAGAGACGCATCTCTTCGAGCTGCCGCCGCGGTCGGTCCAAACGCTGTCCGGGGAGGGTGCAACCCTGGGTCACAGCGACCGGCCAAAGGCCGAACCTACTGAAAGACCCTGCCAAGTGCAGACGTGTCAGCTGCGGATTAGTAACGCCGGTTAAGAAAGCTTTCAGTTTAATGGGCAATTTCCCCACACCGCCCTCGCTGATTGTAGGTGACGATGGGGACCTGTGCCCGGCCTATTCCTTCAGCTCGGAGCCCTGTGACACAGTCCAGAAAGCTCACCCTCTCTGGGCCTGGCAAATCGGCCGCTCAGCGATTCCCCTTCCACCCAGCCTGAAATTCAGGGGCTTCAGCCTTTAGGGGTCAGTGACAGATTGTGGACGTGAAATTGCCCCCCCCCCCCCCCCCCCATTGTCCATTTGCAAAAGAAAGTGTTGTCACACCATCCGCAGGCTGTTGCAACACCCTGATCAGAAAATGCAGTTCACAACAAAGATTGAACAGCTATTTTGATTATTTCATCCCCAAACCGAACACGGCAATTTTTTTTAACCAAAAAGTGATCCTAATTTATCGGCTACAGTAGGGAGATGTGTGGCTCTTTGAAGATCGGTGTGTTTAATAGAGAAATGGGGAAGCAGTCAGGTCTGGCCCCAGTACACGCCTGGATGTGGCTCTTTGCACTAGTCTTTTATTTTCCCCTGTGCAATCGACCTATTAAAGCATTGGGAGTGACATTTACTGAACGAACAGCCTCTCAATCGAGAGAAATTTCAAATATATCAGAACGATTTAAAAAAACACTTTCCAAGTAGCCTCCCACAGTCATCAGACTACATTGTGTTGTGGGGAAAGGGAGAATGAGAAGATTACTCTACGTGCCACCCCCCCCCCCCCCCCCCCACCTCCTTCCATCCAGCTGGGTCTAGATTATCGGGATTTTAAAAAAAATCCTCCTGACACAGTGATCTCTTGTACTCACCTCAGTTCCTTCTTTGTTCCTTCAGGAAGCTTTAATTAAAAGTAGTCAAAAATACTGGTGACAGGACAAGGGAGTAACAGCTGTCATCTTTTAAATGGACGGGGAGCTCACTCGAAATGAATTGTACTACAGTTGGTTGTTTTAAAGGTTTTATTTTAGTCGTTTTGATACACTATTGTCAATTTTAATTTAAAACATATTTGAACTGAAGTCTCAGTGAAAGCGGAGAGGGAGGGAAGTGTGATTGGGGTGGGGGCGGAGGATACCTTTACTTGACTCTGTAGACGGGCCAGTGAGTAAATATCCTGAGCTCTGTGTGTTGCTTCTGTCCCCGCTTAATAATCGGATGTATAATTTGCAAGGGAAACACAGTAACCTTCCCTTTAGATGCAAATCAGTTGAACTCTGAAGGAAAAGAGGTTAATGCACAGAGGCATGCATTACTGATCAAACCCCACGTAAAGTTCCAGTCAATAGTTCCCCATTCAGAAGGGAAAAAAAGACTGGTGCTTGAGTTGAAATGCAATTGTAATTCCTTTTTTTAAAAGAAAATAATATTAAAATTTATTCCTCAGTTGTTGTAAGTTTTATTTATTTAGAATTTGATAAAGGTTCCTTTCAAGAACACAGAAAACAAACTTTAGCAAGTTTTTTTTAGTCCCTGCTCTTTGTGATGTTGACAGTATACAGTGAGTGAGTGAGGTTACGGGGGAGGGGAGAAGCCTACTCCCGCTCAGTGAGTCCTCATCAGGAAGAATTTAAATTATGCTTATTTCTTGCGAAAAAAACAATCAGGGGCAAAACGTGGCGAGGGTGTTGTGCTGTCTAAAGGATTATTGACACTGTGATTCGATTCACAATAACGGCACGGGGTGGAGGGGGAGGGAATCCGTTCAAACGCCAGGTTTGAATTAATGATGAAAAACGTGTTTGGAACAAACAGATGTGAGGAGAGTGGGGATTTTTTTTTCTTTCTCTCTCTCTCTCTATGGGAGGGGGAGGCTGAGCTCCTGTGCTGACATTTTAAATCTGTTCTGCTCTCCCCATCCCCCACCCCCGCGACCACCACCAGGATTCTGGAGAGAGAGAAAAAAACGCGGACAATTGCAGTTTCAGCCAAGATGGTGGTCGTTTGTTTACATAGGGCCAGCCTGGCAAGGAGGAGAGGTCCGTGCAAGATACTCTCAAACTCAGAGCTGCATCATGTCACGGGAACCATGCAGCCTGGAATGTTTCAATTCCTTTCTTTTTATCGCAGCGGGAATTGGACGATAGATTAGGCTGGAGTGGAGAATTGAAGAGAGAGAGAGAGAGAGAAAGGCGTAGCGAGGGACAAAATCCAGGGAGATGGAGGCAGACTGTTGATCCTGTTTTCCGTGAAGCGGTGAAAGGAAGATGGGGTAGTTTCGCTGGGTGAGTGTTTTCAGGAGCTGGGACCCGATTTCAGGATTAAACTGAAAGCAGTTAGTGAGGGACGGGGACAGGGAGAGGAGGGATAGACACAAATCTAACGCGCACAATGTGGATCGTCACCCGCCGTGCGCTCGCTTTGCTGCGGCTGTAGGACAGAGGCGGAACCTTTTCCACCATCAAAGTCTGAGTGGCTAAAACGAGCCACTTCCAGAGAAATTGTAAGTGGATCTCGAGGCACTCAGCCACACAGACTGCAGATGTAACTGGCAACCACTGCCAACTATCCTTTCTCCAACACTGTGCCATCCACTCGGAGGTAAACCCCCACCTGCAAAACAAAAGCACACATGATTCCATGCTCAATGTATATCGTTGATGTGAGAGGCGGTGGACCCTATCGATTACCGAGACCCGCAATTAAAAAGCACCAGAAATAGCTCGTCTGACCACTGTTAGAAACCACACGCCTGCAAAATTGGCAATGCTCGTTCAATTGCAGTCTTAGTCTGACACCCAGCCGGCTGAACGCCCGATGGTCCACGCCGCTTTTAATTGTAATTATATTTGCATTCAACAGTTTGAGGGATTGTCCCGGTGCTATCTGGCACACCCCGTAAAATCCTGGGATTGGAATTGGAAAATGTAGCATGAAATAATCATAAATGAGGCAGAAATTAGCAAAAAAAAAGATGCTTACATTTAATAAAAGCTACAACAGTTCATCGCGTGTTATAGCCACGTATCAATGCATAACATAGGTAGATAGGTAGATAGGTAGATAGAATTCTGTAAGAAGAGTCATTTTGGATTTGAAACATTACTCCTGTTTCTCCCTCCGCAGATGCTGCCAGATTTGCTGAGTTTCTCCACCACTTTTTGCTTTTGTGACAGATCTCCAGCATATATAGTTCTTTGCATTATTGTAGATTGATAGATAGATAGACAGGCAGATAGGTAGATAGACAGACAGACAGATAGATAGAAAGAAAGAAATGTTTTGCTGTGCAAAGCCTGCACCCATTGCTTCACGATGGTTCAATCTGACAAGTCCCATTGGATTTTATTGTGCAGCGACAATTCTTTCACATTGATTTTCTCATTTGTCTAATTGAACATTTTCGGTCCGTTTGTACCGCTGATGTTGACAAAATCTTGCGTGTACCCGTATGCTCTACACTCAGTCTCGAACCGCATGTTTTCTGACTTCGGGAAGAGATGGAAAGTAATTGGACTCTCATTTGGTCACAACACTTTTAACTGATTTTAAATCTGCAGGCGGAGGCCGAATAATCCTCCCAACCCATTCTTAAAAGGGGAACTCGTCTATCGTGGTTAGATTAGGAGATGGGCCTTGGTTTGCAGAGTTCAGGAATAACATGGTCACTGCGATTTGAAACATCGATTGATTTGCCCTATCTAACGTGTTTTTTTTAAGATGCTACTGGGGATCAATTTGCATATATGTATGTAGGGTGTGAACAGATGAATTGTGACTATTATTCCCTCGGAAGATTTCATAATGATGATTTGCCGCGCAGCTCTAATTTGAAAAGGACATAATTTGTAAAATATGCACAATGCAGCACTTGGATTGTTTTTGGATTGGTCTCAATACCTAATGTTTAAAACTAGAGTCAGCATTTATTTTTGTTAAACATCCGGCAGCAGCGGGCTCTTCCCCAACAACAACGTCAATTCGAGTTCTATCTGTGATTTCAGTGATTGGTTTACAGACGCTTAGATTAGCTGGGCCCGGCGGCTTGGTTGCTCGATAAGATATAGGTTAATCCTTTTTAGTGCTGAGAACCCTAAAGAAAGGTTCAAGGCTTTCAAACAACCAAGGTTGCTGAGAGTCAAGGAGACTACACATACTAGGGATCCTGGGTTTTAACAGGCTGCGGGTGTGCAGAAAATAAGTTAATAAGAAAATAAGTGAAGAATTTTTTTAAAAGGCACCAGAGATCTCGGAAGAATGAATCAGAATATTCTTCAGTAAAAAGAGGGGAGATGTGAGCTGGACTAGCGCGTGATGGGCTCCCAGGAAGGAGTGTGTACTGGATGTAACGTAATATTTAAAAGAAAGAGTTGCATTTATAGGACCCCTCTCGTGACCTCAGGACGTCTCAAAGCCCTTTTACAGCCAATGAATTCGTTTTGAAATTTAGTAATATCGAAGGGAAGGAATCAGACTCTGTGTTTGTATGGTCGCAGTAACTGGAATATCTTTTTAGCTGCAGCCGGTACTGACAGAGAGAGCTTCTTAAGAGTCGAGGAAAGATAAATGTTCGAAAGTCAAGGAACAACTAGGTCCATTGAATATCAGAAATAAGAATCTCAATGAAAACAGAATTTCTCAGACGAGGGATGGTACTTTTTTGTTATGGTTCTTATAGTCTTTATTTTTACACTGCCTGTGATGAATTAATATACGTGACTCTTAAGAACAAGAGAAAATGCCTTACCTCCTCCATTCAACCGTTTATCTCGCTCATTCACGACAATCATATGTTTGCTGGACAGTTTCGCCTGGGGTATTCAAGGCCTGTGCTTTACTCGGGGCGAATCCCATAGATGAGAGTAGATTCAGTCTCGTGTTTTTACAAAACTGATGGCGTGGGTAATCATGTAAACTAAAGTACAATTCCCATACCTTGGCACTGTGTACCTTATCTCACATTGAATTGAAAATATAAAATATACGACAATAACAATGCGACTGCAAAAAAAACCCGACAAATTTATAACATTGAATGTCTCCCGAAAGTGGGAGACGAAATTCAGATCTCCTGCACAATATGCCAACTGAACTTCAGGTAATGTATGTGTGATTACAAATCATTCGAATCAATTAGTCAGCAATATTTCAGCATGAGCTTGTTTGGTTAGGTCCATCTCCAACACTTTCTCTCACCATTGTGGCACCCCGTTCACCACTATCCAGCATTCACTTCCTTCACCACAGATGCACAGTGGGAGCAGTGTATAGATCAACTGAGGTGATTCACCGACGTCCCTTGGACATCACCTTTCCAACCTACCACCTCCACTACCTAGAAGGACAAGGGCAGAAGATGCATGGAACACCGCTAGCTGCAAGTTTCCCCTCCAAGCCACTCAGCATCTTGACTTGGAAGAAAATATATCACTGTCCCTTCACGTCGCTGTGTAAAAATTCCGAAAAGCTTTATGTGCCTCCTTATAAGTGATTCAAGAGACAGCTCACCACCATGTACTCCAGGGTAATTTGAGGGTGGGTACTCAGTGCTGGCCTAGTCAGTCATGTCTATGTCCTCTGCACGTTTTTCTTAACAACTGCTTTTCTGACCATGTCGTTTTGCAAGCCATCTCACAATTACATGGACATTAGAATTGGCGATATTTACTAGGTTTGTTAATAATTATATCTGTTCACCAGAGAACCGATATACCAAAGTATTAGAAAATTGTAATGTGTAATAAATGGAAAATTCACTTGTCTCTTAATTCAGGATGTGAAGTTATACCGAACCAAAGTTAAACTGAGCACTGACAATTTTTACCTTAAACAAACAGCAATACAAATTTACTAGTTTATTGGATTCGGTTTTTAAAAAAAGCTCGCCTTACGACTTTTAGAATTGTCTATTACTCAGATGTGGAGGTTGTGGGTCAAATGGATCATTGACAAGTACAGTTGACAAAAGTACACCAATTCCCGAAAGTGGAATATGCATTAGTTTTTTTTTTAAATGCTGATTTCTGTCATAAATTCTATTGATCAATTAGCTTTTGTATTTCCTAGGTCTCAAGTGTATTGCAATAAAACTAATGTTGAATTAAATTTATAATACCAGTGAATGCATCAATGAACGGAGCAACATAACCCGTTTTCTTTCTGTTACTTCTCATTCTGCCTCCTGCATAGGCAAGGAAGAATTTCCATGTTGTTCTTCGTTTAATATATTGCACAGAAAACTACCGGTGAAATAAAACACTACTTGGATGATGTTGCAAAGCTCTAGGTATCCCATGCTCTGCATAGTTCTTTAATACAGGAACAAGAGAGTCTTGATCTCCAATGCAAATACACTGAGGTTTTATTTTTGTAGCATGTGGGTGGAATTTCTTCTGCTGCTGCTTACAATTCATTAAGAGTTCCTCTGACTCCCTGTTTCCAGTCTCTTTCCTCCATGAGGATATTTTTGCTTTAAAAATGTAGTTAATGGAAACTTTAATCACTTTTTTCGTTGTTCTGTCTCCTTGTTATCCCCAGTTCATTTCTCCTCTGTTGAGAGCAGTGGTCTGGGGGCTGAAGTTGACTATTATTTTAAAGAAACTTTGCTAGTTACTGTCAGTGCAGGCCCGTGAAATACACGATTAGCTAACACTTGCATCCACGTGGCGAGAGTTTAGTTCTTACTTGTCAGCCATCGTTTTTCTAATATTTCTTTGACTGATAGCCAATCGCTTTGCCCCGGGCATCAAAACGTTAGCATTCTGATTTTAAAAACACGTCTGTCCAATTACTTATTACTCTATCTCAATGAAGACAGTGCTCTATCTTTCCATAGACATAGCTCCTTCTATATTTATTGATTTCAATCTCTTTATATTCCTTTCTCCTCTCTTTTCCTATTCTCCCGCGCCACATACCTCAGTCTATATGGAAAAGTGGATCAGTTCTGAAGATACAGAAACAGAAATTGCTGGAGGAACTCAGCAGGTCTGGCAGCATCTCTGGAGAGAGAAAGAGTTGACGTTTCTAGCTCAGACGGGATTTCTGAAGATGGGCCACTAAACCCGAAACATTAATTCTGCTTTCTCTCCACAGATGTTGCTAGACCTGTTGAGATTCTCCAGCAATTTCTGTTTTATCTATTTATCTATTATCGCCTACCCATCTAT
Organism: Chiloscyllium plagiosum; assembly: GCF_037043375.1. Lineage (NCBI taxonomy): Eukaryota > Metazoa > Chordata > Chondrichthyes > Orectolobiformes > Hemiscylliidae > Chiloscyllium > Chiloscyllium plagiosum. The sequence goes on from NW_028270170.1 coordinate 8,063,520, forward strand.
CATGTATTTGTCCATCAGCCACGTACATATTATCAATCTATCACCTGTCTATTCGCGGTTTACACATTGCAGTGGATAAATGGCTATGTCACTAGATCATTAACATGTTCAGTTAAACTTTAAGCCTACCCCTCCCATCCCCATTCACGCCGATAATTGGCAACTTCTTGTAATCTTCTTGGGTTTGAGTCGGTACAATTACTTTGTGAAACGTTATTAGATGAGCATTTCAATGTTTTTGGTCAATATAAACCCTCTCTAAATGTCGGGAAGACCCTTCTAAAGTAAGGTTAGAAACATTGAACATGGCAGGGACAGATGTGTCGGTCAGGAAGCTGCGCAATATGGTATTGAGATAAACAATAAATATCAGAGGCAAATGGACATCGAGAGAAGTTATTATGTTCCCCTAAAGAAACATATTGGAAGCTCTTCATGTCGAGTTGATTTGGGCATTTTACAGCTGGCTTTCTGTCAGTGATACAGTGTTCTTTGGGGGTAGGGGGGGAGTGACGAGGAAAGCCAGATGTGGCTTAGGAATTCGACGCTGTTGTAAAAAAAAGAGTTGGGGTGGTGTCGAGACGATGTAGGCCCAACCGAGAAGGAAAGAAATGTGTTCAAGTGGCGTCAATCCTTCTCTGGACAAACAGCAACCCCAGGCAAGGCCCGGCCGGCGGTGTCAGGTGTTTATAAAGAAAAGAGACCACTGTTTTTCTTTGAAACTTGAAGAAAGGTGCCCCCGCTCTGTTTTAGTAAGTCACCCACCCCCTAACTCAGCAACACCCACTGGACAGGGAAGTGTTCAGCCATCACAGCCAGAAGCTGAAACGTCATATGATCCAAATTTCAAAACGTATTCAACTGAATGAAAACATTCAAATAATGTCAGATCAGGCAATACATTTCCGGAGAGATGTTTCCCTCCGCATAAAGTGAAGATCTCGGGAAAATCTAAAAACCCTCCCTCGGGAAAATCTAAAAACCCTTTCTCGGCTCACCTCCACCTCGGCTCTTTATATTATACTCTGTTGCTTTATATCTCCCCTCCGTCCGTCCTTTTAATCAATGTTGTTGTCTCTTTCACTCATGGATTTGTTGTATTCTCTGTCCATTCATCCCTCTATGTTTAATATCTCACTCTCTCTGTCCCTCAGCTTCAAGGCAGTAAACGTTGGGAGTTTAACGCTCTCCACCTCTCTCCAACGTCTTTCCCTAAATGCTGCCAGACGTGTACCATTCTCTGTGTTTATCTCCTTTTGGAGCTTACCCCTTCGGTGTCTTGAGAGCTCAGGATGACGGCTCACGCTGAAGGCGCTATACAAATGCAAGTTATTGCTTCCGAAACATCGGCACCTTTGATTCTGTCTCTTTCCGCAAAACCATCCTCTTGCTTTTTTCATATTTTTTGTTTGGCTGTTGCCTGTTCACTTTGCTACGTGCTTGTATCAGCCTTTTAAGTTGTATCTCTGGGTTTATCTGAATCTCTCTATTCTGGCATTGCTTCACTTACCTTTAACATTGGACCCGAACACCATCCATTAAAATGCAATCGTTTATTTTATCCGAATAATTCCACATTATAGTCAATAGTTCACTTTAAACTGGTTCCGAGCACAGCAAAATACAAGTTTGCACGTGTGTATAAACATTGTTGAAAAGAGCATCGTTCCAGGGAGTTTCCCCAGTGACTGCGATAAGGCGCCTGTTTTAGTTGCAGTACTTTATGAGTGCAGGACTGGAGTAACCAAGCGTCTCAAACCTGTCATTCCTTCTTTCGGAAGTACCACACTCCACTGCAGGATGTGGAAGGTCTGGTTTATATTTTCAAGCGCTTGTAAATAAAAAAAATAACTAAGAAGCACAATATGAAGAAAATCTGTTAATCGGTCAGCGACTGTGGGAGAAATAATATGATACTTTGTATCTTTAATTTACAATCATGTGAAAACCTTTCAATGACCTCTGAAAGAGCTGTGAATTAATTATTACTTAAGTTTCATTCTCGATGGAATTCCTGTTTCTTTTTCATGTCCATCTTGTGTGTTGCCGTCTCCACGGCTGAAACTGAACTTCTCTGCTTCTCTTTTACTGGTGTGCGTGTATGTGTGTGCGTGTGTGAGAGAGAGGGGGGCAGAGAGAGTGTGTGCATGCGTGTGTATGGGTGCCCCTGTGTGTATCTCTGTGTGTTCCTGTGTGTATATCTGTATGTCTGCATCTGTGTGTTTATCTGTGCTTGTCTGTGTGTGTGTGTGAACTTTTATTGAATGTTGCTCCGAGTATGCTGATAACTGGTATTGACCGGATTACCTCGGGCGGGGCGGGATGAAATCGATACTGTCAGACTTTACAAATTCTTGATGGTTCAATCATGGAAAACCTAGCAGCCTCGCACCTGGGCTGCTTCATGATTGACTTACTACGGAGAATAATCACTTCAAAAAAATTCATTGATCTAAGACTTTCCTGGCAGACGTGACCCATAAATGCGGAATTAATGCAAGATCTTCTAAGTTTGCAGTTTGAAAATGTGTTACTATTACCTGACACATTGGGAAATATTGTGTTTATTTAAATGTTCTTTCAAACGTCGCGTTTACTATTAAAAGTCTTACCAGACAGTCAAGATCTTCAAAGACAAATACAATCAGCCAGGTTTTAGGAAACCTACTGGATGCAACAAAACTATCAGACACAGAAACACAGAAAATAGGAGCAGGAGTAGGCCATTCGGCCCTTCCAGCCTGCTCCATCCTTTAATATGAACATGGCTGATCATCCAGGTCCCCTGATCCCACTCTTTCCCACATCCTTTGAACCCTTTAACCTGAAGAACTGTATCTAATACTCTGAAAACATTGAATGGTTTGGCCTCTGCCGAGTCCTGTGACAGAGAATTCCACTTACTCTTCATCTCAGCCTTACCCCGAACTCGGAGACTGTGATCTAGTTCCTGATTTCGCACATTGGGGGACCATCCCGTCCTGCATCAACCCTGTCTACTTAGCTGCCAATTGCCGAGACCTTCCGCTCTTCCCTCTTCCACGCGAGTACAGCTTGGGATGGAACATACAGATGCTGTATAACCCTGAAGGAAATGCCTGTGGATCTCAGAGTAATTCTGATGTGAAATGGGAAACAGAGGCAACTGGATGTTTTAGAAAAATATTTAAACTGAAGTATCTCAACAAATAATATCTTGCTTGGATTCAGAATTGGGGATGGAGAGTGGTAACTCCCTTCATTAGATACAGGGGGCACGTGAATGGACTCTCTCCACCTCTCCCCTCCACAAAACAATAGTGAATATACCAGACTGCCCTGACTCCTTCGGTTTTAACTGCCAGTGGATTCTGAGGCACAGGCTCATTTCCATTTTGATGAGCTGATCTTATCTTTCAGTTAGTTGTTTATTTTGGAGCCATTATCCCTGGGGGTATTGATTCTGAATCTCACCCCCACCCACCCCCACTCCCACAACCACAACTATTACCTCTTTCTCTCTCACACAAACTCTCGTTTTCTCTGACTTTCTCCTTCCCTCTCACCCTCTTCTCTCACTTTCTTTTCTCTCATTGTCTCTTCCTCACACACTCTCTCTCTCTCTCTCTCGTTTTGTCCTGTCCCCTTCTCTGCTCCTGCCCTTCTGCCTTGTCTTTCTTGGTTCCAGTAATATCTCTTATCCATTCTGTCTACGTTCCGCTCTAGTTTTCACGCTTCCCACTCTGCTGTTTTGTTGCCCTGATCTCACACGTTGCTATTCCCCACCCCATCCGTCTCTTCCTCAAACCCCCGCCCCTGTGAACAAGATGAACTGCTTTCACAGCTGTATTTGTAAATAGAGCTCCGGACTGGGAGCATCCAGATGCGCTCCAAATAGTCTCCTTACTTGCAACTATCATGAGGGATTGTTCGTTACAAAAGAGACTGGGGCCGAGAGGCACGCTGTTTCAGAAACGCCGTACTCCAATTAAGGCTAGAATTTAATCAAACACAGAAGGCGAATGAGATGCAAACCTTTTAATATAATAATTTTTCTGTGTGGTACATCTCTGGGAAGTAAAACGCCTGGACACGGTGATTAAATAATAAGCGTTTGTAACAGTCTGAATTTATGACGTTGCCTAATTCCAGGCAGGTAAATCAAAACATCCACTTTAAAGATTTTTTTTCAATATGTTTCATTTCAGCGAAATTTATTGGAGAATTATCAGTTATATTTGAATGTTTGGAAGGTCCATTAGTTAACGGGAACTTCAAAGCGTGTGCCTTTATAAAATCGATGTCTGTTTGTTAGATGAGGATTTTTTTAAAAAGAGAAATTGCTTCGTTTATCGATTCTGAGCCGTGTTGTCGTTTTTCATTCTACGAGCAATAACGTTCAGGGAGCTGTGTTTCCTTCTTTCCCTCCGAGATACATTGTCGATTTACAACCCACGGGAGTGTCATAGACACGGAACTGCTCCGAAAAGTCATGTCTGAAGATTACATAAAATCATCAACTCTTGCAGCACGAGGGAAGGCCATTCCGCCCTCGCGCCTGCGACTACCCTCTGCGAGACTTCTTCGACTCATCTCAACCTCTTGCTCTTTTTCCATTCCCCTGTGAATACAACCCATAGCCCACTCCAAGCACTGGTCCAGCTCTGAATTCTCTGCCAGGCGAGAATGTCAAGCCTCATAACGTTGTGAAACCCCCAAACTCTCAATGCGTTAATTCTGAGTGTTTGGAATTATAAAGTAGCGACTAAGCGAAATAAACAATTGAAAATCAGCATCAAAGGCATGAGTTCAATTTATTGAGGCACGGGACTACGGGGAGAGGGAGACATTTTAAGGCAGGGTGTGTTCTAGCTGAAGGAATGGGGGCGAAGGCGACTGCAACGGGACCCACGCAGCCAGTCAGTTTACTTCGCGATTGGCAATGGAGGAACGTGCCTAATATCTGGCACCCGTTTTGGGCCAGTAACTCCCACCAGTTATTTAATATCCCGGTTGGAATATCGGTCTGTGCACTTCTGCCAAGGAGCTGCAGCCAGTCATTAAATTCTAGCTTTATTTTAAACCTACCGTCAGGAATTGATAGTTCGGAGACATTGGAGATGGTCAAAAAAAAGCAAAATGCAGAGACTACTGATAACTGCATTAATGTAGCAACATCACAGATATTGGTTAAGTAACAATTGACAAAACAATAATAAGTTTAACACTCTAACATTCCATTTAGAGCCTAGTTTATTTATGTATATGCATATATACTTTATTATCCAGCTCTGTGTTGCAATTACTTTAAGATACAAACGTTGGAATTTCACACGTCCAGATTGTTAACTGACATTCTGAGCAATAATTAGGGCAGTTTGCAAAGCTACACTGCAATACAATTTTCATTTCACTGTGAAATTGCTCCGCCTTCTGTATGAAACAGAAATATTTTCTTGCTGGCAAAGTTGCAGATATCCTTAAGCAACCTTTCACATTGGACGCGAATCAAGTTGTTTCAGACTGCACTGTAATCCAAAACTACTGATAACACTCACACCTCCCACTAAATTAGCTTGACACCCACAACTTGTTGGAATTTTCGCAACTTACTGTCCACTGTGTTCTCCGCGATTATAAAAGAGTTATTTTTGGGGAATTTACTAGGTTTTTTGTTCAAATAAATAAAACTTCGGTATTATATCTTTAAAGCCATTTTCACAGCACCAATAGTTCCTCCCGTTCAATGTTCGTAAATTTAGCAAATAATATTCCACTCAAAATTAAAAGCGCATTGTGCGAATTAATTGCACTTGCAATAAGTGTACGCAGCAAGGCATTGGCCCTGCGTGTTTAGGTAGTGTGTCGCTCGAGTCTGTGCGCTACTTGTTCCGTTTTATTGTGCGCTGTATTTGCTGTGTATTCGTGTGTGATTGTTGTATTCCTCCGTGTGCGCGTGCATTTATTGTGTGGTCCAAGTCAATGGATAACACTCTGAAAATTCAGAGTTGCAACAGAGTTGCAGTTCCTTTCCCTCTTTGGTCAGGCCCAGGAGGATATCAGCATCATTTATAATTTATAACCAATGCCACTGAGTCAGACTGTCCCAAAACAGCCTGGGTGCACTCGGGACGCTGGTGCCAGGTTCCCGGTCATGCCTGGAACCCTGTACAGTCCATGCTCAGTGTGTAGAGAGAGTGTGTATATGAAGACAGTGAATGCAGAGACAGCGTATGTGGAGACAGAGTCTTGAGAGTGTGTAGCGTGTGCCTAGAAAGTGTATAGAGAAAACGTGCGTGTAGAGAGAGTGCGAGAGAGAGAGAGAGAGACTGTCGAACAGACATTAAGGTCAAAACGAACATTATTGATCACCCGGTTTAAACTGCAAGCAACGGCAGATTGTGTTTTGAATGCGCATAGTGCTGGTTGCAAATATAAAATATATTCCCTCCCGGTATCTAGAGGGTGAAAAGGAAATGCTTATTTGTTATTTGTAAAGTTGCCAGTCAAGCCTAAGCCAAGGCAGAGAGAGACACATGAGACAAAGAAATTATCTGGTTCGAAGTGACCCCAAACCCACCACCTCCATAAAACCTCTCTGAATTTTTACACAATTTGGAAATGATTACAGAGAATTCACTCACGATGACTACTATAGCAACAATAACTTTATTTCGCGTACCAGCAACTTATATTTCATGTAGCATTTAACAAAACGTCCCCAAGGTTCCATAGCTGTCTTATTTTTAAAATAAAATCACCAAACTCTTAGAGCTGCCATTAGTCCGGCTGTTTCGAGATGGAAAGCCGTTCTTGCTTCAGTTATTGGAAATGTGTGGTTTTTCTGACTGATGTGATGTTACAGCGGCTCCGGATCAATGTGAAATCGAAGGTGTTTATTTCCACTCAACTGGAGCGATCCAAGTCATTCCTGAAACACCGTCCTTTATTTTGAAAAAAAAAACAGGAACATGTAATTTAGTCCAGAAAAGTTGACTAAAATGAATTTAGCGATTCAAACCTCGGCGAGGGATGACTTCCCTGGCAGGGACTGCCGTTTGTGTACCCTACTGCTCTCTCTGGTTGACGTGGATCCCCGGAGCTTGAGAAAATCAAGTGTCTGCGCTTTGTTTGTTTTACACCGAGAAGGAATGAAACAAATCAGGCGCTAACTAACACCAGTCTACAAGTTTAATGGAAAAGTTGCGATTCAGTATCCAAGCGGCGTGGACTAGAATTGCCCCAAACGTTACGATTTTCCACATATTGGGCTCTCCTGCTTAAAGTGTTCCTCTCTATCTAAATGCCCAGATTTTTCTTAATTTGCAATCAGAATTTGTCGATCCCGAGTTTCCTGGGAAGGTATGGGGAATGTAGGCGAACCAAGGGAATTGGTGTAACTGGACAAAGAGTATCTATCAGCGCACCGGGCTCAATCAGCCCCTTGCTCTCGGCTCCCTGCCCCACTGTCTTTGTGTGTCCCTCGGCCGTCGCCATATTTCCAGCTCCGAGCTCTTCACCACGCCGCCTGTTTTCTTTCGAGTTAACGCTACAACCCAGCAATTAAAACCACCAACCGCAATTCTTAAAACAAACCAGCCCCAGCGAAAGAAGGCAGCGTAATTGCGGAACACCGGACACTGTCTTTTAAGAAGTTTGCTGTCTACAGCGGACTGAAATCACAAGAGGAAAACAAATAAAGGGGGAGACGGAACTTGGTGGCAATGGCGTGATTGAAAAGATGCAAAACCCTCCTTACGATTACCCTGTCCTTATCCCAGCTTTGCGCTGCTTCACATTTAAACGCTTCCTTTTCATGACTTTAATTATTCTCGGCGGAGAATTCAAAATCTCACCGAGTAAACGAATAGTAATTTAATAAGATAAAGGATAACCCGTGCAAACTGCAGTTTTCCCAAATAATAAAGCGAAGAGCGAATTATATCCCACGATTCTGTTTTGTTGTGAGCAGATCATTGTAATTATCAAAATTAAATAATAATCGCCAACTCTGTGATCTTAGACCATCGCCACGCAGTTTGATAGAAACATTTCTGAACAATTGCCACTCCTAAAACTGCAAATATAAGTGTCAAATGTTGAGAGGGGTTTACTGAGGTTGGCGCGATACAATGATCACCGAGCCTGGTTACAAATCCATGTCAATATTCCAGACTCAGAACAAAGTAGTTGGATAAAATAAAGACCTACGCTCTAGATATACCTTTCAAAAAAAAATAGCAAAACATTTATGTTGAGGCCATCTTCAATTTAAAAAAAATAACTTTTGGAGAGACTGCAGGACCAAAAAACCTCAGCGTGTACACATTTCCGTATTGTTTTCGTGCCTTACAAAGTTGGAGATTTTTATCTCGATGGTAAGCAAAATGTACAGATTGTTTGAGGGCTATGTGCGATCAACAGTTCCGGAAAATTATTCTTGAATTAAAACTCTCGTCTATCGGAGGGTCCAACATTAAAAAAAAACACGCCAAATGTGACCGGGGTAACATTGGAATTTTTAATCTGTAACTTGTGGTCCACGTTGCACATTTTGATTTCATTGTTTCTATATCTAAACCTGCAGACGTGAGCAGCTCAATGTGGGCATGCAGACTTTGGTCAAATAAATATTCACGTTGGGTCAAAAATACAATAATAGTTTTCTGTTCGCTTACCGAGGTCCACGTTTTAACAGGTTAACGCAATCCTGATTAGCCGAATCCACTAAAATACACACTCCAATTTATAACCCGACTATTCAAGGAGAAAGTACCCCAGTGAGTAAAATAGTTTTCAATAAACGTGAGGTAAGGGATCAGAATTATTCCATATTATCCATCAACATTATGCTCTGACCAAGAGCTTTACATAACTGGTAGTCAAGACTATTTTAGCTCATTCCCATTTTTGTAAAACTCCCCGTCAAAGGATAACATTTGATGTATTTTTCCCCGCATTTACCTAGAACCTGGTGTATGAAGCAGATTGTGAATGAGCGCCCCATTACAGACAGCACAAAATCTTCCTGCTGGACGCTGTGTCAAACTTCATTCTTTTTGTTACATCGGCATCTCTAATTCAAAGTCATAAATGGTATAACGACTCGCATGTACCAATTAAATTTTGGGACTGCTTTATTGACGATTATTTTGTCTTAAAAAAGGTCACTTTATCTTAAATAAACATTTCTTTCTAACATGCATTCAGGGCTGTGTATGATCAATTACGTTCTGCGTCAAAGCTAGGGCACCAGAGACAAACTTTTCCAAAACGGTTCAACAAAACATTGTGCACAGTTTGAATAGACATTAATCGTTTATCGATTGGTAGTTATGATTAGCGATGATTGGCAACTAGCTACACTTTATAAACGGGATAAATTGACTGCAAGAATCGACCAACATTAGAATAGTGGCATTTCATACAGTTTTGACTGCTCCTTCAAGTGGTGATTCCCAGTCGGTTCTAACTATTTAGAAAGCTTTGGAGAAAAATAAACATCACAGATTTCTCTCCCTACTTTGAGCGCTTTCTTGCAGTCAAATAAACAACTGGGACTTTACAGTAGCAAAGCACCACATTGAGTAACCAGACGTGTAGTCTGTCTTAATTACTCTACATACTATGTTCCAGTTTAAGCTACCAGAAATTTCAATGTAATAGGCTATCATTGTAACAATTCTGCCGTTTAAATTCAGCTAATTTTAAAAAATAGAAGTGACAAAGGGAACAATCTGACCACATGATTGGATTATAATCAGGGCCTCTCATTAAAAGGGATGTTCTAATATTCAGATAAAGCCGAATTGAACCATAATATTAATGAGCAAACACTTGGACGTTTGCGCTTTACAGCCTTCCCTGAAATTGAGAAGATAATAATGACTTTCTAGCTGTTCTTGTAAAATAAACTAGAACTATCATCAGATTTAGTGACACAAGCTGCCCCAGAAGCAAAGGATGACATCAGAAGTGAGATGCTGTTGAGCATTTTGAAGTCGTGTTTTCTGAACTTAGAACACCGAAGCAATGTTTATGGTGGACCTTGCTATCTACAACATTGTTCTGCGGGAGGCAGAGTCATCACCGGGCTGCTAATTAATTTCAGGGAGCTGTGGTATGTTTGTTAAAGCCCATGGCACGGCTCTAGCTGATTCCCCTCACCTTTGGCAAGAAATAAAAGCCATAGTTTAAATTATTTCCCTGTCTGTGTGGATGGCAATGCAACATTTACTTTTCTATTGCATTCACGAGACAGGAGAGGGAAAAAATGCGTAGATTTAGCTCACAAGATTCACTGGCTCGCATTCACCAGACTGCAGGACTGAGCTGCTGGCGAGCTGCAAATGCCATGTAATTCTAATGAGCGTCGAACACTGAACAAGGGTTTCAGTCATTAACAAGTTTCGCAACGGGTCTATTTAAACTACAGCTATTTAAAGGCTGGAAGAGGCGCTTGTGCTTCGGCAGGCCCGCGTTCAAGTCCCACCTGCTCCCTCAGAGGTGTGTCCCAACACCACTGAACAGGTTGATTAAAAAATAACTCAAAAAGGCTGGATTGTTCTCGAAGTAAACCGCTTGTCGAATTTTTGCAGCTTTCCAAACTATCGACGATTGAAATAACCGAAACATTCCTGAATGTCTTTAATTGATTAAAACATTACAAAATACGGATCAATCATTCTAATCTCTGCCCTTTCGAGGTGAAAGCGCTTTAAATCATTTCCCCTCAATGAGCCTAGGACATTATTCTAATTTTGAGGAAAAGTTTCTATCAGAAGCTGAATTAGACTGTTGCTTGCGTGTCTTTAAGGAGAATTTTTTTTCATTCTTATTGTCTGCAATCCAGGTTTAATCTGGGATGACTCAAATTCCTTCGCCATGATCCAATGATTAATTTATTTCTTGATTAAAATTGAAATGATGCAATTTATGCACTTATAGAACTAAAACAACATCTCTCATTGAATGGGTGACATTTAAGCATTCAGGTCATACGTGTTAACTCTTTCCCTATTGTCAAAGGGACCAACTTCAATAAACCATATCTTAAAAGTTAAATATATCGAGCGCCGGTTAATGGGGATGCTTCATCATTTCCAACGTACAACTGAACTCAACATAACAGGAGGTGAGGTGGGATTTGTTCCAGAGAAACCGCTTTTTCGCCTGAAATAATGCTATTACCATTTTAAAAGATATTCACTCCCTTGAACCAGGAATTCATATTTGGGCTTCTGTTGTTCTCAGCTGCTTGTCATCTGCAACCAAATCCGCAGATAATTTCTAATATACATGTTCACAAGTATTTGAGACAGGAACAGGAGGGGGCCGATCAGCCCACGAGCCTGTTCCACCATTTGACCAGTTCTTGCGGCCTAATTCCTTTGACCCTATCCTTCAACACTTTCCCCTAACAAAAAAAATCAATCTCAGATTTGAAATTAACAATTGATCCTGCATCCACAGCCGTTTGTGGAAGGGAATTCCAAATCTTTCCCACACTTTGTGTAGAAATGCTTCCTAACATTTCTGCTGAATGGTTGGCCCTAATTCTCAGGCTGCGCCTCTTAGTTCCAGAATCACCAACCAGTGGAAATAGTGTATCTTTATCTAACCTGTCTTTTCCTGTTATTATCTTGAAGGTTTCAATCGGATCACCCTCTAGCCTTCTAAATTCGAAAGAAAACAGATCTAAGTTGCATAACCTCTCCTCCTAACTGAAACTTTGAAGTCCAGGGCTCATTCTGGCAAACCTATGTAAACCCTCAAAGATTCATATATCTTTACTAAGGTGTAGTGCTCAGAGTTCTGCAAGTGGGGTCTAAGTAGGGTTTTGTATAACCGCAGCAAAGCTTCTGCGGTTGAAACTCGTTTCTGGACCAGGTGGGATCTGCACCCGGGCTTCCTGGCTCGGTGATAGGGACACTATAATTGACAGGAGGGAGATTTAATGGAGAGTCACATGTAAAGATTGTTGTCTATTAAAATCGTAGGAGGTGAAACATGCTGCACGAGGACAAGTTGAATTTTCTTGAAAATATTGTAATATTCAAGTTGAAATTTTTAAAAATTTTGTAAACAATTTTATGAATAGACCATATTTGGGGGGGGGGGGAATAAACGTGTAAACAGAGATGGAGTGGGTCTGTGTGTTTGACTTCATTAGGTCTAATTGTGTTTGATTTTGCTTTGACTGAACTGCATCATTATCGCCGAATCACCCACCGATCTATCACTGCTCAGTATTAGAATTCCCGAATACAAGTATCCTGAGAGGTGGAGTCTGCAATCCAGCCGGAGCTGATGTGCTGTTAACAGGCCATCGACGTGAAAAAATTTATCCTGGTTTTCTTTCTACAGATGCTGCCCGATCTGCTGAGCATGTTGCTGCAATTCTTATTTGCTACAGCAGAGATGGGCAGCTTCCCGCGTTGTTTTGCTCTTGCTGTGCAGTGCTCTCGTTCCCCTGTGGATCTCCAGCTCGCTGAGGTGATGGGATTCCGGGAGCTGGGCTTTTCTGTTTTTCGGAACGTCTCCATGGATCAGAAACTCTGAGCTCGGATTATCGAGACACATGGGTATGTTTTCATCCCGGTCCAGCGAACCCCAAAGGGGAAATGAAATTATTTTAGGGCTTCAGCTATCAGGGAACTCGTTGGCTTCTGCGGTTGAAACTCGTTTCTGGACCAGGTGGGATCTGCACCCGGGCTTCCTGGCTCGGTGATAGGGACACTATAATTGACAGGAGGGAGATTTAATGGAGAGTCACATGTAAAGATTGTTGTCTATTAAAATCGTAGGAGGTGAAACATGCTGCACGAGGACAAGTTGAATTTTCTTGAAAATATTGTAATATTCAAGTTGAAATTTTTAAAAATTTTGTAAACAATTTTATGAATAGACCATATTTGGGGGGGGGGGGGAATAAACGTGTAAACAGAGATGGAGTGGGTCTGTGTGTTTGACTTCATTAGGTCTAATTGTGTTTGATTTTGCTTTGACTGAACTGCATCATTATCGCCGAATCACCCACCGATCTATCACTGCTCAGTATTAGAATTCCCGAATACAAGTATCCTGAGAGGTGGAGTCTGCAATCCAGCCGGAGCTGATGTGCTGTTAACAGGCCATCGACGTGAAAAAATTTATCCTGGTTTTCTTTCTACAGATGCTGCCCGATCTGCTGAGCATGTTGCTGCAATTCTTATTTGCTACAGCAGAGATGGGCAGCTTCCCGCGTTGTTTTGCTCTTGCTGTGCAGTGCTCTCGTTCCCCTGTGGATCTCCAGCTCGCTGAGGTGATGGGATTCCGGGAGCTGGGCTTTTCTGTTTTTCGGAACGTCTCCATGGATCAGAAACTCTGAGCTCGGATTATCGAGACACATGGGTATGTTTTCATCCCGGTCCAGCGAACCCCAAAGGGGAAATGAAATTATTTTAGGGCTTCAGCTATCAGGGAACTCGTTGGCATCTCGATTACCCGGCACTGAGTTTGATATCCATTGTGTCTTAAGGACATCCTGTTATCCTGACCCCAAGTCAGGTATCCCTTTGTAAGGTCTGTTTATTATTCAGCAGGATGCAATGTTTCTGGCCTCCACTCATTGATTTGCATTACAAACGGCACCTCTCATTCCTGGTCTGAAACATGCATTTTTCTCATTAAGACCCACTTTCAGTAGATAAGAGGGTTTCTCTGCCATTTGTTTTCACAGTTAATCCCGTTGACAAGTATTCGCTAAACAGTAAATCACAGGAGTGTGGGAACTCTATTAGAGAAAAGGAGTTTTTTGCTTTAATAAATGCTGGTAATAATCCTTCTCTAACCAGACACTGCAATTCCTGTGTACGCTGTTTGGTAAGAATGCCACTGAGCAACATTGCATTCTTAAGTTTGCACAGGTACTCTTTAGTTAAAAATCACACAACACCAGGTCTAATTGAAAGCACTAGCTTTCAGAGTGCTGCTCCTTCATCAGGTGGTTTGGTTCTCTTTAGAGCTGTGTAATTCTAAATAATTTTTATTTCCATTCCAGATTTTCATAATTTATGGTTATATTTTAGCATCCTACTTGGTCCTGAACCCCTCTCAAAATTAGCTTGGCAAATCCTTTCCCTTATTGAATAGGGTGGCACGGTGGCTCAGGGTGGCACGGTGGCTCAGTAGTTAGCACTGCTGCCTCACAGCACCAGGGTCCCAGGTTCGATTCCAGCCTCAGGTGACTGTGTAGAGTTTGCACATTTTCCCTGTGTCTGCGTGGGTTTCCTCATGGTGCTCCGGTTTCCTCCCACAGTCCAAAAATGTGCAGGTGAATTGGCCATGCTAACTTGCCCCTAGTGTTAGGTGAAGGGGTAAATGTAGGGGAATGGGTCTGGGTGGGTTGCTCTTCAGAGGGTCGGTTTGAACTTGTTGGGCCGAAGGGCCTGTTTCCACACTGTAAGTAAGTAATCTAATCTAAACCTAGGCCTGGGAACTTAACATACCAACAAGCCACCTAACCGTCAAGTGGGCCCTGTGTACATTTAAGGCTGAGATAGATTCTTAGTCAATGGAGGAATCATGGGTTATGGGGAAAACAGCAGGAAAGGGAATGTGAACAGTGTGGAATCAGCCATGATCATAATGAATGGTGGAGCAAGCGGGAGAGGCCAAATGGCGTACTCCTGATCTTATGGTCCACAAGCAATTCAAGTCAACCTACATTGGCCTCAACTAGTGGCAGGTCAACTCCCATGGTTAGATTGTGGTAATAATAATGCCAAGGTCTAAGGCTTGATCCCCATAGTAGAAAACATTACTGGTTCTGATTGTTTTCAGTTTAGAGGTCTCTTGTAATGTAGTGGTAGTATCTATAGCTATGGGCCAGAAGTCCTGGGTACAAGCCCCACCTGGTCCAGGTGTGTGTCTGAATTGGTTAGGAAGTTTAATTCCTATTGGCAAATCCAATTTGTTTCTATAGTGAATACATGATGTCAGAACACAGCAACAATTTGCATTATACAACTACAAGACGTTTCATAGAGAGTAAGCAAAATTTGACACAGTGTCACCAAAATAAAAAAAGCCACAGTCTTACCAAACATAGGGCTGCT